>NC_140528.1:2066690-2331690 GCF_057382185.1 Mchenga conophoros | reverse complement strand
TTGCGCTGCACAAGGAATACAATTTGAAACGTCATTACACAACTAGACATGCTGAGCTGGATGCAAAATACCAGGGAGACGAGAGAGCGAACCGGGTTGCCAGTCTTAAAACAGATCTACTGAGGCAGCAAGATTTCTCCAAGAAAGCAACCAAAGAGAATAATGCAGCAGTCGGAGCCACGTGGTTAGTGAGATGATTGCTAAAGCAGGGAAGCCATTCACAGAAGGTGCATTTGTCTAAAAGTGCATGTTGCAGGCTGCAAATATAGTCTGTCCGGGAAAGAAAGGTCAGTTTAGCAACATCAGCCTTTCTGCCAACACCGCAGCAGATCGCATTTCTGACCTGTCAAGTGACATTTATGACCAACTGTGTGAGAAAGCCAAATGTTTCAGTGTATACTCAGTCGCTCTTGATGAGACCACAGACATCACCGACACTGCCCAGCTCCCAATGTATGTCCGTGGTGTTGATGACAGTTTTGAAGTGATGGAGGAGCTGCTCACAGTAATTCCAATGCATGGCCAGACCACCGCTCAGCAGATATTTACAAGCTGTGTGATGCCATTGAGAATGTTGGTTTGCCATGGAAGAGGTTTGTTGGAATAACAACAGATGGAGCGCCATCAATGACAGGGAGGAAACATGGACTGGTGGCACAAAACAAACTGGAAGAGGAAGGCGTGGAGGAGGCCATTGCTCTGCACTGCATCATCCATCAGCAGGTCCTTTGCAGCAAATGCCTGAAGTTTGACAATGTGATGTCTATTGTTGTGAAATGCATCAACCAAATCAGATCCAGGGGCTTAAAGCACCGAAGGTTCTGTGCTTTTTTAGAGGAAATGGAGTCAGAATATGGGGATGTGCTCGACTTCACTGAGGTACGTTGGCTCAGCAGGGGAAATGTATTAAAGAGACTTTTTGAGTTGAGAGCAGAAGTGAAGCCTTCATGGAGAAGGATGGAGTTAGTGTTCCTGTGCTAACTGATCCCAAATGGCTCATGGACTCAGCTTTTCTTGTTGATATGACACATGAGCTTAATGTACTGAACAAGACATTACAAGGCCAGGGGCAACTTGTCAGTGCTGCCTATGACAACGTGAGAGCATTCTCCACAAAACTGGCGCTCTGGAAAGCTCACTCTCTCAGACAAACCTTTGCCATTTCCCAGCATGCAAGGCACTCGTGGATGCAGGCACACCATTCAGTGCTGACGAGTATGTTGATGTCATTTTGAGGCTACAGGAGGAATTTGATCACAGATTTGCTGACTTCAAGACACACAGAGCCACCTTTCACATTTTTGCGGACCCCTTCTCCTTTGATGTGCAAGATGCCCCTTCTGTGCTTCAAATGGAGCTCATTGAGCTGCAGTGCAACTCTGAACTCAAAGCAAAGTTCAGGGAGGTGAGTGGAAAAGCAGAGAAGCTTGGACAATTTTTGAGAGACTTGAGCCCTAGTTTCCCTCGGCTTTCCCGAATGTTCAAGCGGACCATGTGCCTTTTTGGTAGCACATACTTGTGCCAAAAGCTCTTCTCCACTTTGAACTTCAATAAGTCCAAGTACAGGTCCAGACTTACGGATGATCATCTTCAAGACATACTGAGGGTCGCAACTGCTTCCTCGCTCAGGCCAAATCTGGCTCAGCTATGCGAGAGGAAACGCTGCCAGGTCTCTAGCAGCAAGGAGTAGGCAAGAGAAGCCATGTTCAGAAGAACAGTTCATTTTCTACAGTGTTCCATTCATGTTCAGAAGAAGGTTATAGAACTGTTAATACAGACATTTCAATCTAAATACAGCAGATATAGAAGACTGAAAGAAAAACACAAGTTCACTGACTAAAAATATCTTATTATTATTTTATTTATGTATTACAGATTGATTTATTTTCTTATTAATTCTTAATTTGTTTATTTATTTTTCATATTTTGTGTTAAAAAATAAAAATAAAGAGATTTGAGAAGATTGGAATTTTTTAACCATGTCTTTCTTGTAGAAAACCTAATGCGGCCCAGCCTCACCCAGACTCTGCCTGCAGCGGCCCCCAGCTAAATTGAGTTTGAGACCCCTGTCCTACACCATAAATCAGTAAGAGAGGGTACGACCTCTCTCATGGCCCCAAGTGGTGTGTGCATGCCAGAGCACTCTGGAAGGCACACAGAGTCTTTACAGACTACTCAGGATCAAACCTCTATCATCATGCAATCGATTATACAACTCTAAGCATATATGAGTAAATATTTCTAAGCATAAATGACAATCAACAATATGAACCTTACAGCTGGTTTTAATAACAGAATTCATTTGTTTCTCAAACGAGAAAGAGCTATCGAGAAACACTCCTAAATCTTTAGTTCTGAACTTTTCCAGTGGGCCAAGGTCAACATTATCTGCTAATGCTAAATAGGCTGCCGTTATTAACTAATGCTAATTTGATGTGAATTAGCATTATGCACTAATGCTAACACTTTTTAACAATGTGAGTAGCTAATGCTAACACTATTTCCCTTAACTTTATAACATTGTGAACGGCTAATGCTAACACTCTTTTCCCTAGCATTACAACATCTGAGCTGCTAATGCTAAGTAGGCCGCCATTAGCACCTACGTCTATCCATCCATCCATCCATTCGCTTCCGCTTATCCTTTTCAGGGTCGCGGGGGGCGCTGGAGCCTATCCCAGCTGTCATAGGGCGAAAGGCGGGGTACACCCTGGACAGGTCGCCAGTCTGTCGCAGGGCTAACACACAGGGACAGACAACCATTCACACTCACATTCACTCGCACATTCACACCTAGTGGCAATTTGGATTATCCAATTAACCTATCCCCACAAGCTGCATGTCTTTGGACGGTGGGAGGAAGCCGGAGTACCCGGAGGGAACCCATGCAAACACGGGGAGAACATGCAAACTCCACACAGAAAGACCCCGGCCTGATGGTGGAATTGAACTCAGGACCTTCTTGCTGTGCGGCAACAGTGCTAACCATCGTGCCACCGTGCTGCCCACCTACGTCTAATTTAAGGCAAATACGCATTAGAACCTAATGCTCATATCGTTTTCCTTTGCTTTATAGCAATGTGAGCAGCTACTGCTAAATAGCATTAGCTAATAACAGCAGTCTAATTTAATGCACGTTAGCATCATTTGCATTATAACGATGTGAGGAGTTAATGCTAAGTATGCTGCCATTAGTGGCTAATTCTAATTAGGGGTGAATAATTATTACAAGCTAATGCTAATATCGTTTTCTCTTCCCTTTTAACAATGTGAGCAGCTAGTGCTAGGTAGGCTGATGCTAGCAGCTAATGCTAAAGCTAATTTAATGTGAATTAGCATCACATTAGTGAGGAGTTAATGCTAAGTAGACTGCCATTAGCAGGTAATGCTAATTATTATGTGTGTTAGCATTATCCGCTGCTGCTAGCAATGTTTTATCTTACCTTTTAACAATATCAGCAGCTAATGCTAACACTACTTTAATTTCAGTTAAACCTACTTAGCATTAATTAACTTCATTTAGCATTAAGAAGTTTTTGCTATAGGCTACCATTAGTGGCTAATGCTAATTTTAGGTAAATAGAAATTGGCAGCTAATGCTAATACCATATTTTCTTGCCTTATAACAATGTGACCAGCTAATGCTAAGCAGGTGCCATTATTAGCTAATACTAATTTGAGATGAATTAGCATTATCCGCTTATGCTAACAATGTTTTTTCTTACTTTTTAACAATACGCCATTAGTGGCTAATTCTAATTTTAGATGAAAAAGGATTAACAGCTAATGCTCATACTGTTTGCTTTGTAAGAATGACAGCAGCTAATGATATGAAGTCTACCGTTATTAACTAATGCTAATTTGATGAGAATTAGCATTATCCGATAATGGTAACTCTTTTCCCCTGCATTATAACAATGTCAGGAGTTAATGCTAAGTAGACTGCCATTAGGGGCTAACTCTAATTAGGGGTGAATAATTATTAGCAGCAAATGCTAATACCGTTTTCTCTTTCCTTATAACAATATGAGCAGTTAATGCTAATTTGATGTAAATTAGCATTATATTAGTGAGGAGTTAATGCTAAGTAGGCTGCCATTAGCAGCTAAAGGTAATTTGAGGTGAATAAGCACTAGTAGCTAATGCCAATACCCTTTTCTCTTGTGTTATAATGATGTGAAACGTTAATATTGTTCTCAAACAACATGTAAATTAATCAGAATGTTTTTTTGTATGTAATTTGTATAGTATATATTTTTTTCTCTCATTTCTTTTCTAAATGTACTTGTATATTGTTCACATGTTGAAATAAATTACCAATCAAAAATTACCAATCAATCAAATATTGATTCTAACAGGGCCCATAAACAGCATTAGCTTAGCAGCATTAGCTTATCAGAGTCTCCATCATGGTCACACAAATCCTTAGCGGAGCAAAGTGGCCTACTTAGCAATAGCTGCTGTAGAAAGCAAAGGGAAAACAGTATTAGCATTAGCTGCTAAATGTGCACTTGAGAACAAATCTATTGTGAATTCAGCTGTGAATGTAGTGTTTCCAGTAAGCTTCCATTTCCAAATGTTAGCTGCTCCTGTCTGCCTCTTTGTCACACACACAGACTGAAATGATTCACAGCCTTGTTTCATCCTTCTGTCAGTGTCACTGACTGTCACTGTGACTGTGGACATACAGCATGGGAAACACACACATGGCTGATACTTGTATCTAAAGTTACAAAATGTTGTCTCTGTCCAAATATTACCTAACTGTAAGTCTACTTTTAATGAAACTCTCAACATGACTTATCAGTTATCATTAATGTTCCTGCAAACAGACTCCTTGAAGACCCCCTACATAAATATCCACGTACTATCCAGCTAGACTAGTGTGTCTGTCCCTGAAAATATTCCTGCATGTGTGATTGTTCATGTCTCATCTGCAGGAAACAAACAGGAAGTGAGTGAAAGACACAGGAAATGATTCCAGCTCTCCCTCCTATATCAGACATTCTCTCCATACCTGAGAGTGTCCAGTCTCCAGCCTGGATCCTTCAGTCCAGCCGACAGAAGCTTCATTCCTGAGAGATCTGGATGATTGTAGCTCAGGTCCAGCTCTCTCAGATGGGAGGGGTTGGAGGTCAGAGCTGAGGCCAGAGAAGTACAGCCTTCCTCTGTGATCAGACAGCCTGACAGACTGCAGACACACAAAACAACAATCCATCTGTTATCCATCTCTATAGCAGCATAACTAAGTGATGGTTCAGGGTCACCTGATCCAGCTCTAACTATAAGTTTTATCAAAAAGGAAAGTTTGAAGCTGATCTTCAAAGTAGAGAGGGTGTCTGTCTCCTGAACTCAAACTGGGAGCTGCTTCCACACCCAGTCCAACATAGCCAGGCTTTCTTTGCTGCTTTGACAAAACCTCAAATCCCAGTCAGAGATGGTGAGCATCATCACAGTGATGATCATTTCTCTGTTAACCCAGGCTTTCTGCTTCAGGATCTGTGCACGCTCACAGAACAAGGAGACCTTTAAACATCATTTCACTAAATGGATGGACTGAGCTCAGCCTACAGATGAACTGGATAAATAAAGATTTGACCTCAGTGTGCTCAGTGTTCCTGTCTATTCCTAACATATTCCTAACATGATAGCTGCACTTTAGAGCTCTAAAACTGGAACTGACACATATTTAAACTCCACATGTTACTCAGTACATTCAGTTCTGACACTCGCCCACAGTCCAACAAAGGAAACATGGAGATCACATCAGTTTGTCACCAAAGTCTAATTATTCCAGAGGGCAGTGTTGATACAACTAAAGTTATTTTTAAGCAAAGTTGAGTTTTTTATTGTCGCAGTACTTCATGTCTGAAGTATCACTTAAATGCATTACACGCTGTTGATGGCAGCAAACAAACCACCCAAACAAACAGAGGTGGGAGGCTTGGGCAGACTACGTAGGATCAGCTTGTGGGAGGAGTCAGGATAAAACCAAAGAAAGACAAGCTAACAAACACCACAGTGAAGTGAGTAGCTACAAACTGCAGGCCGATTAGTGTTGTTGAAGAAGTCGGTCTGAGGAACGTTCTTAGGATCAACAAATGACGGCATGTATGAGCCTCCCTCAAGACGCACCATCACAAGAAGAACACATGAGCTGTAGAAAAAGGAGAGACTACGAAAGCCACGGCGTTACAACGTGCACCAGCTGTTGGTCTCTCTGGAGACTACTGGGCGTGGCTGGGTAACCATGGTTACTTGGGAGTTACAGTACATGATATTAATGAAGAGTGGGAGCTGCGTTCTATAGCAAACAATTTGTTATGAGGTAATCAGCTGATCTTAGTTTAACCGGAAGCCCTTCACAATAATTGCAATGCCTTTATTTTGTACAACTACCATCAGTTCGTCTGTACTGATGGTAACTTAAAGTCACACTAATGTCGTTTAGTTTCTATAGTTTATGTAGTGGAAGTATACTACAGTACCCTGATCACTGATAGGACAGATTTATGTAGATATACACCTTTGTGTTTAACATTACTGCATTATAGTGCTGTGATCTTTGACCTTATCAATGGTTATGTTAGCTATACCGACGTATGCATATAACTGGATATGTATCTTATCTATTCATCTTATTTGTCATGTATTTGTATTGTGTATTTCCTTTTTGTAAGAAACCACACACATGATCACAGCCGCAAGAATCAATCAGTGAAAGAATAAAGTGTCTTAAACCAAACCTTAAGCTCTTTATTCCACATGCTGGGATCATTTGGCCTTCAGTGGTGTTCTGGCTGACACGCCGGAGTGACCAGAGTGCTAAAGAGTGAATCGGACACACCAGTGTCATCTCTGATATCTCCACTACATTTAATCGTCCTTCAGCTTGTGGCTGCCGTTAGCTGGTCTGCTAGTTAGCTGATTTGCTATTTAGCCGGTGTGCTAGTTAGCTGATGTGCTAGTTAGCCAGTGTGCTAGTTAGCCGGTTCGCTAGTCAGCTGGTGTGCTGACCAGCGAACCAGTAGGTTACAAGATGAGCTTGTCTGTCTGATGAGCCAGCTCTCTCTGTCTTGGTCATTTTGTCCTTGGGCAAAACCTAACCTACCACTACAACTGTAGCTTACCTCCACCAGTGTGTGAATGTGAGAGTGAATGAATACAGGGAGTGCAGAATTATTAGGCAAATGAGTATTTTGTCCACATCATCCTCTTCATGCATGTTGTCTTACTCCAAGCTGTATAGGCTGGAAAGCCTACTACCAATTAAGCATATTAGGTGATGTGCATCTCTGTAATGAGAAGGGGTGTGGTCTAATGACATCAACACCCTATATCAGGTGTGCATAATTATTAGGCAACGTCCTTTCCTTTGGCAAACTGGGTCAAAAGAAGGACTTGACAGGCTCAGAAAAGTCAAAAATAGTGAGATATCTTGCAGAGGGATGCAGCAGTCTCAAAATTGCAAAGCTTCTGAAGCGTGATCATCGAACAATCAAGCGTTTCATTCAAAATAGTCAACAGGGTCGCAAGAAGCGTGTGGAAAAACCAAGGCGCCAAATAACTGCCCATGAACTGAGAAAAGTCAAGCGTGCAGCTGCCAAGATGCCACTTGCCACCAGTTTGGCCATATTTTGGAGCTGCAACATCACTGGAGTGCCCAAGAGCACAAGGTGTGCAATACTCAGAGACATGGCCAAGGTAAGAAAGGCTGAAAGACGACCACCACTGAACAAGACACACAAGCTGAAACGTCAAGACTGGGCCAAGAAATATCTCAAGACTGATTTTTCTATGGTTTTATGGACTGATGAAATGAGAGTGAGTCTTGATGGGCCAGATGGATGGGCCCGTGGCTGGATTGGTAAAGGGCAGAGAGCTCCAGTCCCACTCAGACGCCAGCAAGGTGGAGGTGGAGTACTGGTTTGGGCTGGTATCATCAAAGATGAGCTTGTGGGGCCTTTTCGGGTTGAGGATGGAGTCAAGCTCAACTCCCAGTCCTACTGCCAGTTTCTGGAAGACACCTTCTTCAAGCAGTGGTACAGGAAGAAGTCTGCATCCTTCAAGAAAAACATGATTTTCATGCAGGACAATGCTCCATCACACGCGTCCAAGTACTCCACAGCGTGGCTGGCAAGAAAGGGTATAAAAGAAGAAAAACTAATGACATGGCCTCCTTGTTCACCTGATCTGAACCCCATTGAGAACCTGTGGTCCATCATCAAATGTGAGATTTACAAGGAGGGAAAACAGTCCACCTCTCTGAACAGTGTCTGGGAGGCTGTGGTTGCTGCTGCACGCAATGTTGATGGTGAACAGATCAAAACACTGACAGAATCCATGGATGGCAGGCTTTTGAGTGTCCTTGCAAAGAAAGGTGGCTATATTGGTCGCTGATTTGTTTTTGTTTTGTTTTTGAATGTCAGAAATGTATATTTGTGAATGTGGAGATGTTATATTGGTGTCACTGGTAAAAATAAATAAATGAAATGGGTATATATTTGTTTTTTGTTAAGTTGCCTAATAATTCTGCACAGTAATAGTCACCTGCACACACAGATATCCCCCTAAAATAGCTAAAACTAAAAACAAACTAAAAACTACTTCCAAAAACATTCAGCTTTGATATTAATGAGTTTTTTGGGTTCATTGAGAACATGGTTGTTGTTCAATAATAAAATTATTCCTCAAAAATACAACTTGCCTAATAATTCTGCACTCCCTGTAGTGGGATTGTAAAGGGTCTTTGAGGGTCTCGAAAAGCGCTATATAAATGCAATCCATTATTATTATTAAGAGCATCTTTAGGCCTGACTGTGCTCATCCTTCCTCCAACCTCTCCTTACCAAAGATAACAACTACATCAGTATTAGCTCAATAACAATTTCTGCAATTCAATTGTGGACATTCATTTTTAAACCTTGTGTAAAACGATAAAACCTCAAAGTCTGAGCATTATTCTTTGTGCAAACAGCTCTTGCAGGTTCCCCCGGACTTAGGTTATTTTTATTATTATTATTTAATTACTTTCCTTTAAGCAGCTGTTCAGGCTACTAAACTCATCCCAGAAATAACAAGTGACACCATTAATAGTAGAGGTGGGAATCACCATACAACTCGCGATACGATATTATCACAATACTTAACGCACGATACGATATTATTGCGATTTTTTAAAATATTTTGCGATATTTAAATTCTGCACATAAAGGTAAACTTTATCAATATTCATTTTATCTAATATCAAAGTCTCACACTCAGTCTTTCTCTCATTTCAGTCAGTTTTATTGTTGACAAACTGAACGGTTTGTATTACAGTCTAGTCCAACTTAACTGAATGCAACCATCTGGTACAATTATAGCTATTCTGAACTATGCAATTTATGAAAACTATGCAGCCCCTTCAGCAACTGAAGAATTTGAAAGTAAATTTTAAAAAATATATAATTTTACATTAAATAAAAAAGTTTTAAACTTAATTAAAATTAAACATGTCTTAAATTAAAATAAGTAAACTGTCATGTTTATTGCTGCCAAAAAAAAAGTTAAACACATTTGGACAGTGAAGGAATGTCAGGATTGTTGCTCAGAAAAAGGATCAACATGCTCTGAAGTCAACATGCTCTGACTCCAGAGCATGTTGACTTCAGAGAAAAAATTGTTTGTAACAAAATATCGATTTCTGCTGTCCCTGTATCGATACATTATTAGCAAACAAAATATCACGATACTACACAGTATCGATTTTTTCCCCCACCCCTAATTAATAGTGGAGCTAACTTTAATAGGTGAAACTGATTTGACCTATAAGGCTACTGCAGTTACTTCTTATCAGGTTTAGTAGGGAAGACATCTGGATGAGGTAGTTAGTAGTATGTAGTTAGTACCGGGCGACTCCCCTCCCCCACATCGGCACCAGAACCCTGTATTTTCTACAGGGTAAGACTGCCTGTTTTATCAAACTATGGCCATTACTACTGTGATCATTTGCAGCCCAGTGTGCCGCTCTCTCTGCTGGGATGAACCACTGGAGCTCACCCAGTCATCCCTTTCTTTCTCTCAAGAAGAAGTGAAATAAATATATTTATTATGTTACGAGTCTAATATTCTTTAAATCAAACTGTAATGAATAAATGAAGCAAGAAGATTTGGTGGCTCCACGTGTTGTAGAAGAAAAGATAAACATCTCATTTTGAGAAATCAGCCTTTAAAATTAAGTACTGTGAATAAAAAACAAACAGCGAGCCAATCAGCAGTCGCCAATATCCTCCTAATTTCATTCACAAAGAAATCAAATATATATATTATGGGCCCAAAGGAGCCTAAATCTTTAAATTAGGCAGTACATGAAGTATTTTTTTTAAATAAACAGAGACATGACTATAACAACTTTTAGTAATTCAGAGTCCAATTATCCACTCAAATGTAAATAAAAGTTCACTTGACAGCTGTAAAAGTTACCTGTTTATACAATAATATAAATCACATTTCAAATGATCATCTGTGGAAAAGTTTGAATCCTGACCTGAGAGTTTCCACTGCACACTGTGAACTCTTTAGTCCAGCGGACAGAAGCTTCACTCCTGAATCCTGCAGGTCAGAGTTACTCAGGTCCAGCTCTCTCAGACTGGAGGACTGGGAGCTGAGGACTGAGGACAGAGCTTCACAGCTTCTCTCTGACAGGTTACAGCCACTCAGTCTGAAAAATAAAAGACAATCTATAAAACAAGTACTCATGTAGAGTTTGTTAATACATTTCACAACATTAAATGTTGACTTTCTATTTTTAAAGGAAACATAAACATACTAAGATACAACATCATATGTATGAACTTTAATTAATAATTCTAAAAACTAAATGTTTTCTGATCTGACCTCAGAGTATTCAGTTTACAGTTTAAACGTTGTAGTCCAGCAGACAGAAGCTTCACTCCTGAATCCTGCAGCTTTCTGATACTCAGGTCCAGCTCTGTCAGACTAGAGGACTGCGAGCTGAGAACTGAGGACAGAGCTTCACAGTTTTCCTCTGAGAGTTCACAGATGTTAAGTCTGAAGATAAAAACATGAATAAAGATTGTTGTTAAAGTGTAATCAAGGTGCAATAGCTTATTGTCTTGTGCTGAGCAGGTTAGTAAAACTTCTGTTTAACTTTGAAATGAATAAAAATGCTATGAAACAAGGATAACTGGATAAAGACATAAACAAAAACAAACATCAAACACATAAACAAACAGAACTAAACATAATACAAATTGATCTGACCTCAGAACATTCAGTTTGGCATGTGGACTCTCCACTGCAGCAGACAGAAGCTTTACTGCTGAAGCCTTCAGGCTGTTGGTACTCAGGTCCAGCTCTCTCAGACTACAGGACTGGGAGCTGACCACTGACAACAAATTTTCACAGCCTTCCTCTGAGACGTTACAGCTGCTCAGTCTGTGAGAGAAAGGAAAAAAACAAAAACAAAAAAAAACAAAGAATATATGTGATCAAATTAAATTTGTTTATATGTTGAACCCTTTTTTTTAAAAATTTATTTAAACCTATGAGACTATGAGTGCTACCAGTCCAGTGCACATGATTGGTACCTTGATGGAACCTTGCTCAGGGGTACCACAAGGTAGCTATTCGGTGGATTCGACCCCTGACCTTATGATCATGGGGCGACCACTCTGCCTACTGAGCTAATAATTCTGTGTACACTGTCATACAATATTAACTAAAACAATTATTTTAGAAAATTTTAGTAATTCAATAATCATGCTCATTACCTGTGTATTGTGAATAACACTGGATTTTAAACACTAGCTGTATAAAACTCTTCCTGTTAAAGGTGCGTA
The DNA here is from genome assembly GCF_057382185.1 of Mchenga conophoros. Taxonomy (NCBI): domain Eukaryota; kingdom Metazoa; phylum Chordata; class Actinopteri; order Cichliformes; family Cichlidae; genus Mchenga; species Mchenga conophoros. The sequence goes on along the minus strand of NC_140528.1, from coordinate 2,319,847 downwards.
TAAAGGAAATGGCCATATTTTGGAGCTGCAACATCACTTGAGTGCCCAAGAGCACAAGGTGTGCAATACTCAGAGACATGGCCAAGGTAAGAAAGGCTGAAAGACGACCACCACTGAACAAGACACACAAGCTGAAACGTCAAGACTGGGCCAAGAAATATCTCAAGACTGATTTTTCTATGGTTTTATGGACTGATGAAATGAGAGTGAGTCTTGATGGGCCAGATGGATGGGCCCGTGGCTGGATTGGTAAAGGGCAGAGAGCTCCAGTCCCACTCAGACGCCAGCAAGGTGGAGGTGGAGTACTGGTTTGGGCTGGTATCATCAAAGATGAGCTTGTGGGGCCTTTTCGGGTTGAGGATGGAGTCAAGCTCAACTCCCAGTCCTACTGCCAGTTTCTGGAAGACACCTTCTTCAAGCAGTGGTACAGGAAGAAGTCTGCATCCTTCAAGAAAAACATGATTTTCATGCAGGACAATGCTCCATCACACGCGTCCAAGTACTCCACAGCGTGGCTGGCAAGAAAGGGTATAAAAGAAGAAAAACTAATGACATGGCCTCCTTGTTCACCTGATCTGAACCCCATTGAGAACAATTATTTTAGAAAATTTTAGTAATTCAATAATCATGCTCATTACCTGTGTATTGTGAATAACACTTGATTTTAAACACTAGCTGTATAAAACTCTTCCTGTTAAAGGTGCGTATAAAGGAGATGAGCTGAAATGCAGACTTCATGGAGAATGTTTGCTGTCAGCATATATCAAAGACAAAGCAGAGATCCATCCAGTCTCTTCCACTAAGCCCACAGAGGGACAGACAACCACTCTCACTCACACCTGCATGAAGTTTAGATCACCAGGTAACCTAACTGCATGTCTGTGGACAGTGGGAGGAAACTGTAGAGGACCCAGAGTGAACCCACTGTAATTCTGTGATAACACTGGTTATGGAAGCCTTACAGTTACATATGGTTACTGACAAGAAACACGACCTTAGAGGCAATTTCAGTAATGAAGACCGAGTTTCTCCCTCCATACAGGATGAAAACATGACAGCACAGCAGAGATTTATATTTAAAAAGGGAGGGTGTGCACTGAAAGTGAGATACAAACTTGAACTTAAATTATGAACATCAGAAAAAGATGTAGGTGAAGTCTGGCAGGTGAAGTTTGTGCTTTAGAATAAAACAACCAAACTCCTGGAGTTGGAGACAAATGAACAAGCTGAGGATAATAAACCTGTCAGAGGGGCTGAAGCATCAGAGCTCATGTTCTTATAGGCTGGGTCTGGATTGTCCTTTGATAAGAGTTACAGAACAAAGTGTGTTTTAGAAATGCTGGAGTGAAACATTAAAACTACCATATATTTACCGAGTGACTGATGATCATTTAATTTACTATTTTAAAAAAATGTTACAGTGCTCTTTGAACTCAGCATTTCTGATTTATTTCCCATGATTTTAACAATGAAGCGATGACAACATGTTTACTCACAGAGCTTTGTTGGAGGCTTTGACCACTGGCAGCATTCTCAGAAGAGCCTCCTCTGAAGCAGAGTATTTCTTGAAGTCAAACTCATCCAGATCTTCTTCTGATGACAGTAAGATGAAGGTCAGAGCTGAGCACTGAGCAGGAGACAGTTTACCTGTGGAGAGACTTCCTGAAGTCCTGTATTGTTGGATCTCCTCCACTAGAGAACGATCATTCAGTTCATTCAGACAGTGGATCAGATTGATGCTTTTCTCTGCAGACAGATTCTCACTGAGCTTCTCCTTGATGTACTGGACTGTTTCCTGATTGGTCTGTGAGTTACTTCCTGTTTGTGTCATCAGGGCTCGTAAGAGAGTCTGATTGGTCTGCAGTGAAAGACCCAGGAGGAAGCGGAGGAACAAGTCCAGGTGTCCATTTGGACTCTGTAAGGCCTTGTTCACAGCACTCTGGTAGAAGTGTTTCTCTGCAGATTCTCCTGTTTCAGACTTCTGGGAGGTTGTTTGTTGTTGTTCCAGCAGATTGAGTCCAGAGTTGATGAAGGTCAGATGGACATGAAGAGCAGCCAGAAACTCCTGAACACTCAGATGGATGAAGCAGAACACCTTGTCCTGGTACAGTCCTCTCTCCTCTTTAAAGATCTGTGTGAACACTCCTGAGTACACTGAGGCTGCTCTGATATCGATGCCACACTCTGTCAGGTCTGATTCATAGAAGATCAGGTTTCCTTTCTGCAGCTGATCAAAAGCCAGTTTTCCCAGAGACTCCATCATCTTCCTGCTCTCTGGACTCCAGTGTGGATCTGTCTCAGCTCCTCCATCATACTTGACCTTCTTCACTTTGGCCTGAACCACCAGGAAGTGGATGTACATCTCAGTCAGGGTCTTGGGCAGCTGTCCTCCCTCTCTGGTTTCCAGCACATCCTCCAGAACTGTAGCAGTGATCCAGCAGAAGACTGGGATGTGGCACATGATGTGGAGGCTTCGTGATGTCTTGATGTGGGAGATGATCCTGCTGGCCTGCTCCTCATCTCTGAATCTCTTCCTGAAGTACTCCTCCTTCTGTGGGTCAGTGAACCCTCTGACCTCTGTCACCATGCCAACACAGTCAGGAGGGATCTGATTGGCTGCTGCAGGTCGTGTGGTTATCCAGAGGCGAGCAGAGGGAAGCAGTTTCCCCCTGATGAGGTTTATCAGCAGCACATCCACTGAGGTGGACTTTCTAGGGTCAGTTAGGATTGTAGTTTTGTGGAAGTCCAGAGGAAGTCGACACTCATCCAGACCATCAAAGATGAACACAACCTGGAAGTCTTCAAAGCTGCAGATTCCTGCTTCTTTGGTTTCAGTAAAGAAGTGATGAACAAGTCCCACCAAGCTGAACTTTTCCTCTTTCAGCACATTCAGCTCTCTGAAAGTGAATGGAAATATGAACTGGATGTCCTGGTTGGCTTTGTCTTCAGCCCAGTCCAGGCTGTATTTCTGTGTTAAGACTGTTTTCCCAATGCCAGCCACTCCCTTTGTCAGCACTGTTCTGATTGGTTCATCTCTTCCAGGTGAGGCTTTAAAGATGTCTTCTTGTCTGATGGTTGTTTCTGGTCTGTCTGGTTTCCTGGATGCTGTTTCAATCTGTCTGACCTCATGTTCATCATTGACCTCTGCAGTCCCTCCCTCTGTGATGTAGAGCTCTGTGTAGATCTGATTCAGGAGGGTTGGGTTTCCTGCTTTAGCGATGCCCTCAAACACACACTGGAACTTCTTCTTCAGGGTGGATTTAAGGTTATGATGACAAACAGCAGCTTGAAGTTCTGAATAATAATAATAAAAATACAACTTTAACAATCATATTTTACAAAATGCTGATGACAATTTCTGACCCACTGAGAAATGACTGAACACACTGGTGTCACAAGTGTCTCATTTATCCAGCAGCTTAAATCTTTAGATAAATCCTCTTACGTCTCTGCAGACGGTCAGCCAGCTCCTCCTGCTTCATTCTCCTCAGGAAGTCCACTGTGATCTTCACAAATGCCTCTCTGCTGCTGCTCCTCTGCTCATCATCCTCCCTCTGAAACTCCAAGCACTGGGGCTTATTTGGATTCAGAGCCTTCTGGATCTTCTTCAGCTCGTTCTTCACAAAAGTGATGATGTTGTCCTCCAGCAGCTGGAACAGAATATTTATGAATGACCCACCACTCTGAACTTTAGTCCACACAACATCCACTTCTTTACGATCAAGGGGCATATCATCCACGACCTCTTTACCAATTATAGGTTTGACTTTATCTGATTAACTGAGACTTTGTCCACAACTCCATGATCCCAAAGCGTTGATTCTGTTCATATGAATGCAGCGATTTCAGTGGGAGAAACATTTCACTGGTGTTCAGAGCTGAACTACCAACAGGTTGATGATCAAAGCCAGAAACTTGGAGATGTTTCAGGTGACTGAGTTGATCGTACAGACAACTGGTCTTAAAGGTTCACTCTGTTTACACATACAGATCAGTATTTAAGGTTTGACTCTCATCATCCACTGGGGCACAAACTGGGCGTCATCAGGACACAACAACACAGAACAAACACCATCCCCACAGACACAGCAGCCAGCGAAGCAGAAGAACTTCACATCAAGAAGGTCCTGAGTAAATGTGAACGCTGGTTTGAGGGCGGAGTCAAGGAGGCCATTTATGTGAAAAGGAAAGACCATCTCTGAATGGAGGAGGGGCCTAAGGGTACAACTGTCACCATCTTACATGCTGTGATTGCAGCCATTCCCCAGCTCTCTGTGAACTGGACTCAGGACCATTGATCAACAACCATTGATCAATGGTCCTGACAATATGCGTACCAATGATCAATGAACTGACCTCCCAGCCCATTGTTCCTTCAGTGGGCTGGTTTCAGTCATACAAATGTCCTGTTTATGAGATTGAAACCTGCAGTCAGCTGAGACTGAAGAAGTCACCTGATGATGATGAAACGTTTCTCCCACTGAAAACATCCAGATGAACAGAATCAAGCTTTTTGGGATTTACGTACCTGGATGATTGAGCATCAAGACACAACTCTGTGACTTTTCTCAGATGAATCAATCCTCTCCTCCAGCTTTGTTTACATCTACCAGCCCTGTGGCGCTGCCCAGGGAAATAATCTATGTGAGAGGTGGAAAGTCATACAGGTGTCTGCTCCTGCCTTCAGTTATTTTATCTACTGTGTGTCAACTGGCTGAACCTCCTCCAACTGTCTACTGTCTCCCTAAACTCAACAATGACTTCGTGATCTATCCATTCTCTGACCAAAGACATCCTGCTGCAGGAGGTTAACATAGCAGCCAATGATGATCCCACTCACTGTGAACAACACATTTGGACCTGATTTGCTGCTCTGGTTTTCACGTGAACTTTGACTGCTGTCACCAAGTTGAGAGGCTCTACAGAAAAACTGGACTTGTCCATAAAAATCATAAACTACATTATAAGGACAGCATTGCTCAATCAACTCTAATTACTATGACCATGTTATCTCTTCTAACTAAGGTACAGACACTCAAACTTGCTGCTTTCAGTGAGAAGTCAAATGTCTGAATATGAGCTGGAAGCTGCTGAGAGTCCTCCTCCTTCCCGTGGGGTTTACTTTCTCTACTACTTTCAATATAAACACGCCCCTTTCATGCACCTGCAGAGGGCCACCAGCAGATGGAGCTGTCTTAAACAAATCCACTTGGATAGTTAGCTGTAGATGACTTTATCAGTATGATTGTAGGACTTTGAGTTATTCTTTAGATTTATTTAAACTCCTATATTGTGCACAAGTGTTGAGCGACCCATAATTTCTCTGTACTTTTCATAAGAGCAGCCAGACTTTCAGCTGGTTTTTGTTTTTTAAGAGATCAAAGATATTGAAGAAACAGTTATTCAGCTTCATTCCCACTGATCTCGACTACAAACTGTTTCACTTTGGTTTCTGTTTAACGCCTCGATGTTTAAAACGTTTCCCTGTGATCACATTTGCACCGTCTGATTTCAAAGTTTGTTTTCTTTTGGTCGTTTAGTCCACAGAGTCCTTGGTGTTCTGAAAGGGACCTATAAATAAATGCATTATTATTAATATTAATAATAAAGTAGTTGTTGTACATGTACAGACCATAAATATGGAGTCCAGCTGTGTTTGATGCTGCTGGGCAGACTGACCACTGGGAACCTCTGAGCTCTGCTGCTCCACTCTGTGGAGGAACCATGAAGGATTAGATCAACACAGGATAAAGATCCAGGAGTTTCTGCTCAAATAACTTCATCTGAATCAAGTCTGTCAAGTTTTAGACTCTCAGATTCTGAAGATATATTTTCTGTTTTCTATGAACTTTCTTTCATCAGTGATGGAAGTGATGATGCTGCAGAAGCTCAGAGGAAACTTTGAGAAAACTGTGATGAACCATCAACTAATGCTCTCAGGAGGCCACAGGTCCCTGAATGTAACTGTGCAGCAGATTCATGGAGTGTTTGAAACCTGACCACTTCCATATGTTTTCATTCTAACACAAGAAGTCCTTTTCTCATTGCTTTGATTTGAGTTTTCATTTGAGTTTTCCGAGTCTCGTATTTGGAGTCGAGTCTAATCAATGATCTGACAGAAGAACATTAAAAAGGATTTACCAGTGCTGTCAACATTAACATGTAGGGTTAGGGGTTCATCTGTTATCATGATTAACATGATAAAAACCTTTAACACGACACATCTGGAGAGCAGAACGACTCAAAATCCCTGAAATGTTTCTATCAATGCACTTCGGGCAGTTTGTCCGAGTAGAGTTACCTTTGCACACGTGCAGATGTGCAGCACATCTGTTAGTGACGGCAGCTGAACCAATCAGCTCAATATGGAAGATGACAAACACACACTGACCTCTCGATGGAAAGTTTGAGTATTAAAAAAATAACAAGACGGACCAGCCGACCAACATGAAGGATTCTGCACATCGTGACAGAAGGAATTTTCTTTTCACCGAAGCACTTCCAGCTTAAAATATCACAACGATGCAAAGCACTGATGACACAACTGCCAAGTGGACAAACTGCAGACCTGTTAGTGTTGTTAATAACATAGTTTTGGTTCCTCGTGTCAAAGACTTGAAGAAGAGTGACAGAGAGTGTTAGACTGCTGCAGGATCAGTGCCACCTCCACAGACCTGTGAAGAAAATGATTGTTTGACAGATGGGCTCAGATTCAGGATCAGCTGAGGAGTTTGTGGCTGACAGAATCCTGCAGGTACAGAGCAGAGCCCATCATTAGCATGCAGGACTGTCCCTGGGGGGGTCGGCTCATTCAGGAGGTTAATCAATGTTTACATGTTCAATAAACATGTTAAGTGTGTAAATTTGCCCTTTTCTCTCGAGTCTGTTTGCTCATGAAATGAACTTTGATTCGTTTACATTAAAAATGATGTTTAATGGTGATTCATCCAAATGAATCCACAGTAACCCTGTGATGAGTCTGATTAAACATTTTCATTAACAGCAGTAATATAGATTATATATTATTATATATTAGTGCACACGTAGCTTTTAGTATATATGTTTGTTACAAAGTTGTATTTACAGCAGAGAAGCTGAGTTAAAGACTGAAAACTATTCAAAGTCTCTTTGAATTGAAGCGTTTAACATTCTTTGTGTTTATTCTGCATTGACTTCATTATATGGTGTAAACGTCTGTTACAGGCTTAAATATAAAGTTGGAAAAATGTAACTGCAGCTATTGATCAAGTAATTGTGATTAATCAGGATTAATGACAGAAGATTGTGTCATTAATTAGTCATGTTTTAATCTACTGACAGCACTAGTGTTCACTCTGGTGCCTCCAACTGTTTTACGCCCTTTCAACACCTTCGTGGTCAAAAGTGTACACGCACAAAATCTACAATAAAACCCTCACGCAGCAATAGGACAGACACACAATCCATTTATCTCTGTGTCTCAAACACACACACGTGTATTCAAAGCCTCGATTTGTTCATATTTCATCTGTTGTGTTTTTATCTTCAGCGTTTTCAGTGTTGCTGCATTTACACCAAAAATGTTTCCATTGATGAATCAGATTGATTTGAATGTGTTTCATCCATACAAATCCCTCCCTGGTGGTCACATGACTCTATAACATAACAGGAGTCATGTGACAAGAGTTTCATGCTGTAAAATGTCACAATGGTTGAATGTGGTGGAGTAAAAATGTGAGATGTCAACTACTTTTCTTCAATATGAAATGTTTGCAGGGCCTGACAGGAAGTGGACGGACGCTCTGATCACTTCCTGTTTGCTGAAGTGGGTTTTCAGTTGTTTAGAAACCAAAGGCTTGTTTTAAAAGACAGTTTAAATGGGACTGAGGGAACGACGTGTTTGTAGTTTATATCCAACAACATCGAGCAGTTTAATCAAAGAGTTCATGTTGCTAACAGCTCACCTCTCTGCAGCAGACACAGGCTGGACTTTAAAATGAATGGGAAAATCTTTAGACGCGTCACTCTGTAAGGACACAGAGCTGGGTGGAGGTCCAGGCTGGTTCCTGTGAATAATGATGCAGCAGTGATGTGAGTGCTGAGCTGTGACATGGAGAAGAGTCATGGACAGTTAGAGATGGTCATCTCACCTCTGAGCTTTGGTCTGGCTCTCATGTTCCCCACACAGAGTGCTTTTAGAGGGAGGGGCTCCCTCCTCTCTGTCCTCACACTGATCCATGCTGCTCAATTCAGCTCACACACACTTTCTACCTGCAGAGGAAACACAAATCATTCATGTGCACATCAGCTGAAATCCTCCTTTCATCATGTGTGCTGTCCAAATATCAGCTGCTTCTTTCCTGCTTCATCTCAGTGTCAGCTGGATGCAGTCAGACAGCAGTGTGAGGCAGAGGAAGCTGCCATCAGCTGCTCTGCTATCAGTCCACTAGATGGAGCCTGAAGCACACACGATGCATTCACTGACACACACTGATTCACTGTGACTGGAAGCTTCAGTCAGTCCAACACGTGTGAACAACATTTTAAACATTTCAGCTGATCCAGGATTCAAAGAGGATCAGCAGAGTTAAAGCTTCACACTAATTCTTCCTGCTGTTTGCAGAGAACTGCACACACACTGATTCACTGCTAATGAGAAGCTTCTTCCATCCAGTAATTCATCATCCATCAGCTCTGCTACTGCTCTCAGTCCTGGACTCTGATCACACACTAAAAGCAGCTTTTTAACTCGTGTCTGTAAGAACTCTTAGTGTTAGCTTAGTGTTAGCTTAGCTTTAGCTTAGTGTTAGCTTAGCGTTAGCTTAGCATTAACATGCTGTGTGCTAGCTTAGCGTCAGAGCTCTGCAGGTGTCTCGTGTGTAAACATTAATCACAGTGACAGTAAAGGAGGTAAAGGGCTGTGACGTCATCACGTACGCTGCGTCCTCTGCGGGCTCTGAGTGAACTCAAAGTACAAACTACAAGTACACAAACACGAACGTAGCTCAGAGTGGCGGACACACTCGGCCTCGTTGGTCCAGCTGTGAGTCCGTTACCGTGAACTATGGAGCGGCAGATTTGTGCTGAACTAAGCTGCACACAGCTGATGTTAGCCAGGAAACATTACACACTGACTTTAATGGAGAGACCGGAAATACAAACACACACAGTTTGTTGTGTGAAGAAATCAAACACGAGCTGAACAAACAGTAAAGTTCCTAAAGACAAACTGTTAAAGGAGGAAACAAAGCAAACTTACAGTTTCTTCACACACCAACAACAAGCTCCACTCCACGAAGTTCAGGAAGTGAAAGAAAACTTTGAGCAGGAAGGAAACACCCAAAGAGACGTTTGCGGACAATAAGGAGCATTGGAACACTGTGCTGCGTTCAGGTGCACCTGGGAAACTCCAAACCTCTGGCAGGCTGTGATTTATTTCTGCTGGTTTTCCTGTTTGAAGCACAAACATCCGTCATCACTTTGTTGTTCTTCTTCCTGCAGCGTTTAAATGTTTCAGCACTGAACTGATGTTTCTTCAAAGCTCATTTCAACCTGTTGAAGTCATGAATGAAAGTGCAGACTGAGAGTGGATCACATGATGTTTGAGGTGTGTCATGTGACATGTTCAGTATTGTCACACATGTCTAGATTGTCCCTGATATCATAACTGCTCAAACACTGATGATTATATTTGAAGAATTATTCCTGATGGCAGCAAAGTTTGAATGGAGCTCTCTGTCTGTGCTGATTTGTCGCCCTCTGGAGGTCAAAGCACAAACTGCATGATGTCACTGTAACCACCACAGTGACAGGAAGTGTTTTTATGACTGAAACACTGAAATGATGCTAACGGCTGTCGTTAGGCTCACTGACAGCAGTGCTGATGTGTTCATGTCAAACACTGGCTCAGGTCAGACTCCTTCATCCTTCTCCAGCGTGAGGCCGCCCTCAGACCCACAGGAGCTCTGACCTTTGACCTCCTGACCCTAACCATTTTAGTCTTGTTGCATCTTTAGATGCAAATCCATCCAAACTGTAGCCGAGCAAAAGAAGCTGGAAGCTGTTCTATGAATGATGTTGTTGAAGGAGCTTGGAAAGAAAAGCGTCTGGACTTCTTTAAGTTGCTTGAAGAGGGACATGGACGTCTTAACGCCCACTCACATCCTGGGACATTTGATCACAGGAAATCACATGATAGCGTGGGGCTAGATCTCACAATGGGTTCACCCAAGACACGAGTAGTTCTTTCTGTTTCTCGTGCACGGGAGAGAACTGGACCAATGCCGTTCCTTCGCTTGACCACAGTCGCTCTCGTCCGTTCCCTCGTAACACTGCTCTTTTATTGAGGTTACATGAACATACATAGGTTCATTAACATACACGTGAACAAAGGTACCAGTCTGTATGTTATGTAGGTGTGTGTGTGTGTGTGTGTGTGTGTGTGTGTGTGTGTGTGTGTGTGTGTGGAGTCAGAGTGTGACCCCATAAACGACTTCCCTAAACCTGCTGGTCTGGAAGTCCAGCAGTTCATCTAAACAAAAGGCACTTAGACTAAAACAGACATCCTACCACAAAACAATAAGAAGGTAGCACCTCTCCCATGATCCCAGGACGTGGGTGTGAATGCCAGAACACTCTGGAGTCACACAAAGTCTTTAAAGACTACTATCATTACACAATTGGTTCTACACCTCTGAGCATATATGGTTAGATATTCCCCAATAACAATGACAATGATAAAATATAAATCCAACAATGGTTTTCAGGGTTTTTATCGTTAACTTCGTTTCCCTGGGTCTTTTCCCGTGTTGTAGTCGTGTGTCTTATTTTGAAAGAAATGTTTACGCGTTACCATAGCGACCAGAGAGCATTAAGGCTGCAGACAGGTGCATCCAACAACATTTTATTTTCCCTTATTTGATTTATGGACCTAACTGTATGAACTGGACTTTGGCTGTAATGCTGCTCCTCTTCATCATTGCTGTGTTGCATTTCCATCATTCTGCTGCTGGATTCACTGCAGGCTTTAACAAACACTCCTTTGGGTCCAGGCCCAGCCACGTGTTTGTAAGCTGCTGTGCTCCTCACAAATAAAGCCTGAAGCAGCTCAGACTGTTAGAAGCAGCACTGAGCCCTGTTACAGTTATAGTGTTAGAGCAGCGGCTGCAGCCTACAGCATTTAAACTAGCTGACAGTAAACACATCAGTCCAGATGTTACCACATTACTTTGTGATGCTGAGAGTTAAAGGAGACTGGCTGATTAAAATCCCATTCCTTACATCACCGTCCTCTGCTCTGACTGCTTTCATTTAATCACAATCAGAATACTTTTTTGATCCCCAGGGGAAATTATTTAGGTTACAGTGCTGCAGCACAAACAGGAACAAAGACACAACACACTAAGTAAGAAATAGCACAACATACACAATATATACATGCATACATATGAGTCACTTATAAGTAACATGTGAGTGCTGGGGTCTATGACAGCAGGCAGGTCTGTATTTATGTCCAGGCTGACATGAACAGCTAGTAGTTCAGGGTTCAACACTCAGGAAAGTGTGTGACCTTCCACACTGACAGAAGATGCTAAACATGACTTTAAACTGTTGTTTGTTAAAGCCTCACAGATCTGAGAGCAGGGCTCAGTGGGTACATGAGCCTTTATACATGAAGGCTTTCTGTTTCCAGGAGAGGAAACATGTGATCCAGCTGTGTTTGGTCACATGGATCTGCTCTGCATGGATCACCTGACTAAAACATGTTATTATTGTTCTTACAGTCTTAAATCGGTACATCAGGTGGGTCACATGACACCCGGGGGTGACAGCAGCATCTTTCCTCTTTAGAAAGCTGCTCTCTGTCCCAGGAGCTGTTGTCACAGTAACAGCAGGAACAGGAAGTCACATGCTCTCTGCTCTGTGATTGGCTGCTTCTTATCTCAGCTTCCTGCAGAGGGTGGGGTCTGCTGATGACGCACACCAACAGAAGTGTGACTTTCACTTCCTGTTTATTGCTGTTGTTCTTAAAGCTCTCAGGCGATGCTGCAGCGCCCCCTGCTGACACAAACTCCTCCCTCTGTCTCAGAGGTCACAGGTCAGCCTGCTGCAGAGGGTCTGCCTGTTCATGGACTTCCTGTTACAGAGACGGGTCTCAGCGTCAACACTAGTTTCTGATTGGACGGTGTGGAAAATGTTACGAGTTCAAAATATTGGGGATGGAGACAAGAGAAAAACCACAATAACAACACTGGTCCGGTCGGGTTGAGTCAAACGATGATTTTAATGATCACACACGTGGGAGATGGACACTGATGCAGACAGTCTCTGATCTCAAAATGGTGGAGCATTGCTCAAACTCTTATAGCCTCTGGTGCCTCCACCTTATCATAAAAGCCTAAACATTCACATGCTTTCTCTCACACAGCGCCTAAGCTACGACCTTGGCTCCCTGTTTATCTGCTCCTGCTGAGATGGGGCAGAAAACTCCAGCATGTTCTCTTCTAATCAGACAAATAAGGCGATGACTTTCTGCAAACAGTATTTCTTATAACTCAGCAGTATAATGCATCATAAAACAATATCATTCATTCACAATAAATCAGCAGTTTAATATAATGCACATCAGTTTAACTAATGCAATAGTTATCAGCTTCTTCTAATTCAGGAGAATAATGCAAACTAAAACTACATAATAATTCACAATCTTTAATTAGGGGTCTAACATGGCATAAAATAATATTATAATCTAACAAAACCCAGCTTCCTCCAGCCGAGTGATGTGTGGATTCATCACTCTCTGTGGATCAGTGTAAGTCTGTGTGTGGGTCAGCTGCAGGACTTGTTTGACCTTTGACCCTGGCAGACAGAGCTGGTTACTGCTGTGTGACTCCTGCCGTCGCTCCACTTTAAATTTTACTTAAAATAAGTCCTGACATGGCCCCGCCCCCTCTGACCTGCTGCTCCTGGATGTGCTGAGGACACAGCGGAGGCTCAGAGGGGGCGGGGCTTTTCCCGTGGCGGTAACCAAACTGCATTAGGTCGCTGCACTGCCAGTGTTTAACCACACCTCTTCTGACTGACCTTTGACCTCTGACATGTTGATTCGATCCTTATTTAATGACGTCTTTTATCTAGTGATTTAATTCTGTGTATTTATATGTGATGGTGTTCCTGAGTTCAGCCTCAGCTGATATCCACAGACGCTCCTATTGGCTGGTTTTAAAAACACATTTTTCCATTAAAGAGACTCTTTTAAAAACACGTCTGCCTGAAATTCACATTTCATTGATTTTGGGGGATTTTAACAGAGAGATAGAACTTTATGAATCCCTCATGTTTATCCTCCAGGAAATCCAGTTTGTAGCAGCAGAACACCGACAAACTTTTACACAGCACAGAATTAGGATATCAAATAAAGGGGAATAAGAGAATATGAATATAAGCATAAATATGTACATATATACACAGACCTCACACAGAGACAGCAGCTACACTGTGTGTGGATGTGATCCACAGTCACAGCTGTGGGTTTCAGTCAGTGTGTCTCTGACTTCATGGTCACATTTCAAAGCTTATTGGAGCCAGAAGATGTTCAAGTAAAAGATTTATTGCTGTACTCGTCTACCAGGATAACAGGAGGTTCATAAAGCTGTGTAATACTTCAGCTTTACATCATGCAGTAGTAGTTTATTAAACCCCCCAAAATATGACTATCCAGAGTTGGGACCAGGAAGCAGAGTTGCAGTCTTACACGCCTCTCTGCAGCTTCTCTCCTCCTGCTACCCCCCAAAAACCCGTCTCCATAGAGACTGTGTCAGCTTCCAAACAGACAAAAAAACTAAAAACCAGCAACAAACAACTTAAACATAAACAATCACAAAGAAAGAACAATACAGTATCCACATCTGAACCAAAGAGTAAAACAGTGAAATGTGGATTATTAAACATTAGGTCTCTCTCCTCCAAGTCTCTGTTAGTACATGTTAGTAAAAACATTTCTGCATTTTACCCATATTTTATTTTTAACTCAAAATCAAAGATTCCAGATTCTCCTACATGTTGGTTTTGAATCAGATAGGACGACAGATTTCAGGTGGCCCTGTGTCTTTCTCTATTACATTTGCCACTGTGTAACTCAAAGTTATTTAAGGACTAGTTTATTTCAATGGATGAGTTTACTGACTGACGCGCAGAAGAAATAGTTCTTTATGGAGCCTAGATGGTGTGAATGATGAGACCAAAGACTGCAATATCTTGTACCAAAAATATATTGAATAAATGGAGGAAAGGGGAAATGGAACAAAATAATTAACACAACACACAACATAAATGCCCACAATTAAATAATAAATCAATGCTGTGATCTTTCTGTGCAAAAGTCCTTTTTGGTCCTTTTCTTTTTAAAGTTCACTTTTGAGGTATTCCTCCTTAGAGTCCAGCTTCATACAAATGGGGAAATATGTCCGTAATCCAAAGACGGCTAAGTGGGGGAAAGAGGGGAAACAAAGAATGGTCCTACCGGCTCGCCACTTCAATATGAAGAAGATTAATTCAAAGGGAGGGAACAAAACCTGACCTGTAGGTCAGAAAAACGTCCATTAGCACATCAAGTTCGATTCAGTTTACCGGTAAACAAATATATTTTTCTGCAAGCCTATGTAACAATGCAAATCATCATCAACCAATGTACAACAGTTAAATTATTAATTATCTTGGCTACGTAGCTTAATCTATACATTCCAGTAGCGTTCGCTACAAACAATACAAAAACAACAATAAAGGAAAACAGCTGTCTAACAGACAGCATAGCCGAATTCAAGGCAACACATAACAATAATCATTCAATCGCACTTTGTTTCAAAGTAAGCCCATTAAAGTGCTTAAGTAAATAAAAGTGTTCAAAAACAGCGGTTTTTGAGCCGGAGTTCTGCTCGTGGTGGGAGCGCTGCCGCAAAAAGCCACTTTTTAATCGCGAAAACGATCGGCTGGTTACTGACAACCAAAAGGTTGTTTTTGGCAGATATTAAAGATCATGGGTGGGCGGGGCAAATGGAGCAGTTTTCTACAGTCGAGTAAAATTCCAGGAAAGAGCTGGGTGTGGCTTTCCTTTAAATCACATGATCAACAGCTTTAAGATGGAGGCAACTCGCTCAGTGTTTCCTGTTTCATTCTTAGACTGTGGCGATGGTAAGTAGCAGCTTTTCACTTGTTACCTGGCATCTTTTCAGCCACCAATGATAGTCATTGTATGTTATCAACATTTCACTAACTATGTTTTCTCTCATGTTTAAAATAGGCCGACCAAGAGCAAAATAGGTATGTCTGCAGACTCTGCTGTAGCCAAAGTTATCAGATCTCCTGTGTTTTTAAATCCCTAACTGCTCGATCATTATCATTTTAGAAGACAACAATTTCTCAAAGGAGGTTCAAAACTAATGCCTACAAGATTACCAAGAGGATGGTTCGGGGCTCTTACATGACTCCGGGAAGTCAACACTTGGTGGATGAGGTGTGTTACCTTTGACACTTTTAAGACAGTCCTGTTTATCACTACTAACAATAAGCAAATATGTTTTCACTCAACAGATCCTTCACAGCATGTTGTTTCTGGGCAAAATCAACAACATCCCCTTTTCTCCAGAAGAAATCTTCCCTAATCCTTTTGTTTTGGGTTCTTTAATGAGAAGATATCCCAGGCCTTTAAAGTTGTATTCGACTCAGCTTCCCAGGCGAAGTCCCTTCTCCTGTGTGCTCGACATGGTAAGATAACTCTTCTCACATTTTCAGTCAATCTGACAAACTTCCAGTTTTTAGGAAAGTATAATGCAAAGTGCTTTTTTACTGAGAAATCCAAAGAAAATCCATACTGTACCTTATACTTCAACATATGCTTCTAGCTATACTTCTCCACCAAACACAGAGACTGCAGGAGAGCTGGAGACTTGCTTCAGAATTTGTTAGTTCTAAATAATGTCTAACAGACTCATTATTGGAGATGCTTACAGTCTTCAAGGCGTATATGATGCTGTCACTGTGTAGCTGCTGGATCTGTTAAGTCAGCTCAAAGACTCTAAATTCAGCGTGTTTTGACAGCCCGGCATAGCAAAATAGAAAAAAAAAGGTCAATTAGCAAATTTAATTATAAATTAGTGAGAACAAAGATGGATTTTTGCTTATTGATTTAAAATTAAATAGATTTTTGTGACATGTTTCACCCCCTATCTTAAAATGTCTAAATCAAAAGCATCCAATGGTCCTGCATAGTTAAACAAGTCAAGCAGCGAAACAAACATGTTGATCAACTTTCTATGAAAAACAACTATATAATCAGGTGCAACACTTTGACCAGATCTGTAACTGTTTTCAGATCGTCCTGCAAAATAACTCAGAGAATGAAGAGCAAATAAAGCAGAGTCTGCAAGATCTCCTCACAGACTTGGACTTAGAAGAGAATAATAAAAAAACAGCTTTCGTCTCGTCCACCATCTGCATTTCTCAAAAATCCCAAACCAACAAATCAGAAAGGTACTGCGGAGTCTCCATGTCCACCAAAGGTCCTAACGCTGGGAAAATTATGATTGCTGCCTCCTGTCTTACGGTGTGTTCACACCGAACGCGATGGACGCGAATAGAGCGTCAGGTTTACATGTAAAGTCAATGGAAAGGCGCGATGACGCGCGATTGCGGGTCCCGCGAAAATTCGGAAGCAGATTTGCGTCGCGAAAACGCGAAAACGCGTGAAACGCGCGTCAGTGTAGCGCGTCTGGCGCGTTTGACGCGCGAATAAAACCACGCGCGTGAGTTTTTGTGTTGCACTTTGTGCATACGCGCGTTTCGCGTCTACCGCTCGAGTTGGAAAAATCTGAACTCCAGCGTCAAATCGCGCCGCGACAACCAATCAGGAGCCTGGTGACGTGGCTGTTACCTAGGTCAAAGGGGCAGATCCAGCCAAAGCCTTTCATACTTCAATGGAGGGGAAGGCTAATCAATGCGGTAGCAAACAACTCGGAGCTGTACGACACCAGCTGCTTTCAGTACCGAGACAGGAATAAAAAGGACCGAGCTTGGAGGAAGATATGTGAAGAGATCGGGCAACCTGGTAAGTTCATTCATTTCTCTTTTGAAAGTTTTCACTGACCCGGGGAAGCCGCACAAAAGCTAGCAAGCCACCGCTATTTTCCCACTGACGTACAAATACCGTTCTGCTTTTATGCATGTTGTCATTTAGGAATATATTTTATTGTTTATTAATAAACAGCACACAGTGGTCCCGCTGTTCATCCGTCACTGCTTTGCTTTTTCGCTGATTTTTTATTGCACAGTACAGCATTGCATTCTGCAGCCTGATTGACAAATCTCCTGCGCTTGCCAAATTTATCACGTTTGGTTTTGATAACCATCGCGTCCAATAGAAAAAACAGCACAAAAACACCCATAACTATGAGCCTCATTCGGAAATAGACACCTGCACCGCGAGGGAAAAAGGCGCACGAAAGTGGCGGGCAGATGAAGACAAACCGCGGCATAATAATACTTTTACGTTTTGCAATCTACAAAGGTTTGCACTTTGAGAATCAATTGTGAGAACTGTGACCAGGGGCTAATTATTCTGAGAACCCCTGCAATAAATGAGGGACCACTGTCTACTCTACGATTATTATATCGAACCTGTTAACATTTAATACTGTATTGATAGAACCAACTGATTCTGCAGCAGAGCATCCCCAGTCCCTGAGCTCCTGCTGCTGCACCCACAGATATGTACAGCAAGCACTGATACCTTTTTAGTCGGTGGGATTCCCTTGTGATCACCTTTACTAAATATCTACAACCAATCTGATTATATCCTGTTTTTGTTTTTTTCAATGTTGAAATTAAAATCTAGTAGCAGCCTTCTCATTTCTTTGTGTTTTGTGCTGTTTTACAGGCCCACAGAGGAGGACGGCTCCGAGGCAGATGAGGGACGGGTCCCAGGACGGTCCATCGGCAGTGGAGCTGGCCACCCTGGTGTCCCTGAAGAGGCCACACCAGTCTCCAATGGAGCATTTCCTCCTCAGCCTTGTTCCTGCTCTGGAGAGCAGCTGGTCCTTTTTATTCCTGTCTCTCTGTAAATTCTTATATTTTATATATTTATGTTTAATGTTTTTCTGTTTGAGACTTTTAATATTATTTCAAATAAATGTTTATAATGACTAATGTCTCAGTTCTACTACACAGCAAATGTTGGCACACAACTTGACACATGTAGAATTTATTTCATATTATACTAATGACAAAATATACTGATACAGTGGGATGCAGAAGTTTGGGCAACCTTGTTAATAGACATTATTTTCCTGTATAAATTGTTGGTTGTTACAATAAAAAATGTCAGTTAAATATCATACAGGAGACACACACAGTGATATTTGAGAAGTGAAAAGAAGTTTACTGGATTTACAGAAAGTGTGCAATAATTGTTTAAACAAAATCAAGCAGGTGCATCAATTTGGGCACCACAAAAAAGAAATGAAATGAATATTTAGTGTATATCAATGTGTGTGTCTCCTATATGATATATGGGGTGCCTTTGTCTGGATGTGCTTCCCATCCAGAGCTGCACAGCACAGAGGAAAGTTCCAGCGCTCCTGGAATCCCTCTGTGATGGACCGCCAGTCTCCAGGTGAAGGCACAGCCATGAAGTCGTCCACTAGACAGTCCCAGATGGACGTCGCTGCCTGGGGGGTGATCTGGCTCACCGTGGACACACCGACTCTGAAACTGAACGCGATGGTCCTGAAGGAGTCCCCGGTGACAAGGAACCTGGACAAAATTGTTCAAAATCAGTATTATGTGTACTGCAGTTACAAAATACATTATTCAAATTCCAAAATACTTTTGTAATGTCAGATATAAATCACAAAACTTAAATCTTACATAAAACATTTTGTAATTATAAGGATAATTACAAAATGTATATTAGATAATATCTAAAACAGTTGTATTTTGTTTTAACTTTAACATATCATAATTTGATTGGTAGCAACTTTCACAACTACAGTGAGCCAATCACTCATAATTCCTAAACATGTCAATCAGGTAGGAATGAAGTGAGACATTAATAGAAATAAAGAGTTGTATGTTGACATGTAGCCCTTTCCTTGCTTAAATCATTAATATTTTTGAAAAATTAATCTGTGATAAGATAGCTTATCAAGATAGAACCATGTAACTAGAGATGAACCAAACAGTTTTATCTAACTCTGTTTTAATAAAGGCTGTGACCCCTGCTATAGAGTCTGACAGCTGCAGGGATTATATACAAATATTCAACTATCCCAGAATCAAACCAGGTCTAAATAAAAAGGAGTGAGTATCACTACAAAGGTTAACTCAGTGGTGCTAATGCTACAGTTTGATATCAGCAAACACCGAGCGCATACATTGATGTGACACCACAGCCATGCTATCATGCAAACACTGATAACAGCATAAATCGAATTAAATCGGGACTTGATGAGAGCTTCTGAGTATCACTAGAAATATTATAAAGAGTCGTCTCTGTACCACAGTTTGCTTTCAGTAAACACCGACAGCATTCACTGTTAGCATAGCACATCCATGTTAGCAGTGTATAACTGGATGGATTAGCATATTAGCACAGATATCAATAAAGGACTACCGTATTAAATAGTTTTACTAACCTCAGGCAGACGGACAGGCGCTCTGCAGGTGGGATTGAGCGCCTGTAGTTGGTGTCTAGGCGGGCGATGCTGGGACCGACGAGGGAAAGCAGGTCCTCAAACTGGCCGAGTGAATGACGGTGATAGCGCTGGAATCGGCCGTCATCCAGGCGCAGCTCCTGGAGCAAGTGGTGAAACTCACCAAACTGCTCATGCCTCTGGAGGACCTGATGGACCCAGGTACGGCGAGGATGTCCTTTACGCCGCTACTCTGCTCTCCACAGTACATAGAGAAGGGAGACTCTCTCTTCAAGCGCTAGCTCGATAGCTGCCATCTTGCAAAAATAGGTCTGGCACAACTCCCTCCCACATTCCTCCCACATTTCCGGTTCACGCGCGTCAAAATATGATATTTTGACGCGCGATGGATTTTTCTTGGACACGCGTTGAGACGCGAATGTACACGCGTCAAATTAGGGGCGTTTGGGGCGTTTTATTCGCGTCCATCGCGTTCGGTGTGAACACACCGTTAGAAAATGGCATAAATATGTATCTGGTGCGGTGATGACCTATTATCCAAACACAGTCCAGAAAGATTACTTTGATGGAACAATTGAAGTACCTGGAAATATCAGGTGTGAGGCTTTTTGTCTCCGTGATGGTGCCAGAATGAAGCCTTGCAGATCATGTAAGAATTTGTTTGGCTTGAACACAGAAGACCTCAGAGAGTGGCCATATGGTAACTGTGCTGAAGCTGAGAGCCTGAGCAATTTGCTTGAAAATGAGAGAGAAGTTGAAACACATGTGGATGAATACTCAGCTGAAAAGGATAACAGGCAGAGAGCTGAGGATGAGGTTGGTAGGGTTCTTAGAACCGTGTTGCAAAGGATTCGGTTTAACTGGACAGGTGAATTTTACAACCCAGAACAAGAGTGAGATTTCATGAAATCGTTTGCATTCATCATTCTGATAAATCAAAGATTCTCTGCTCTGACAGCATCTGTGTGGATTTTCTGTAATCACAGAATTGTCACATTTAATAATTAAAACTGGCTTCTATGGGTTTTTGTTTGTTTGCTTACATATCTAGTGTTTAATGCAATATGAAGCATTATCAGACAGCATTTATTGGGAAGAATCCCATATTTATACTGGTCTGTACCCAGGGTACACAGAAAATAAAAACACATGTTTTCTTATTATGATCCCAACTATAATTTACTTAAGCAAAAGCACTACATGTGTAGTTATAATATTTATAGCAGTTACTGTTGAGCTTTAAATTGATCATCTTAAATGTTTATATGCTGATTACATTGCTTTATATAAGAAAGGCCTAACTCTGAGTACACTCTGTGCCAAAAAGTGCTGACAGGAAACTGCATGCTTTTGCAGAAACGTGCTTTTGCAGCTAGAAAGTGAAGCTGATATATATCAGTTTTAATTAGTTTTTACCAACTGCTTGCTAGGGCAATCCCACGAGTTTGGTGTTTTTGTATTGAACATGATTCCAAGTGCTTTCTATAACACATAGCAGAGGTGCCACAACAAAGACTGAGAAGAGGACAGGAAGAGACAGTGAAAGAGATGCACTCCTTCGCCATTCATGTTAAAGCGTTGCATAGCTTTAATTTTAGAGAGTGTTGCATAACTTTAGTCATTTTTCTACCACAGGTGAAGCCAAGAATTGTGAAGCTCTCTTTTGGCCAAATACCAGAATCTGTAAGAAGAAGAAAAAACAAACAATCAAATAGGTCATTATTAAGAGAACAACAATCTCTTGATGATTATCCACAGTGTCTTTGATAACTCTGAGATACAAACTGTCAAGGATATACACATCCCAGCAAACAATAGCTGTGTTTGACTAAAGCGATTAATAACAAGGACAGAGCTACAATCACTACAGTCAAACATAAAGGGCTTAATCCTGAATCCAAGTCTGAGCTGTGATGCCGTTGGTGCTGAAAGCTGCTCAGATCCTGAAGCTGCACGTTTTGTCTCTCTCTAACCAAACCAGCAGCAAAAGAAGACACATTTCGCTTGACATAAACATTGTCATGAATTCCCTCTTACTTTTGCTGGTTTGCTTCCACCACCATTAAAACACACACAGAAAAACAACACAGCACAGCTCTCTGCCTCTCTCAGTGTACTTTAAGAACACCGTTTCCCATCTCAAATCTCTGTTTTTGGCATTATTCGCTTGCTTGTTATGAAGCAGTCTACCGTTGTTTACAGCCATTTTTTTTTTTAATGACTTCCGACAAGACAGCCTCATTTCTGCTGTTCAATACCAAATTTTATTTTTTTCAAATTAAGTGAAACTGCAAAATGCTCTGCTGTGTCTCTATTAAAACCTCTTATTAAAACCTCTGAATCACTTCAGCAGCATCAGCCAATGTACATTTGTTGAGTCGTGGTTCTCGTCTGCTTTTGTTCTACTGCAGAATAATATTTTTAAGGTTATCTACTGTAAAAAGCTAGGCCAGGAAAATCTGCTTCATGGTTTTGTGTTTTATCCTCAGTTACTTTGACACAAAAGCATCTGCTGTGATGCTCACACCTCTGATGAAGTTTCACAAGTGTCAGTACTGATAAATGATCAGAATTATAATGTTTCTGACTCTCTGAGTAAGAATTAAATGGAATCTAATTGGGACCTTGTGAATTGGAATTGAACAGGTTCTAGAAATCAGTGATGATACTCAGCTCCAATACCCACCTATGATATTAGGCTTACGAACGCTGACTGGGTTTCATTTACCAGCTTTTTATGTTCTTCCTGCAGTTTCCTCCCCACATCACTCATCTTAACTTTTTTCCAGTCCTCCTCAGTCTAAACAGAACACACAACAATACAAAGAAAAGCTCAGGTGATTGATCTCTAACACTAGGCATCCCCAGTCTTATTCTTAGCAGTCTAACTTCTCACCATATCTTTGAAGGCCTCTCCATTGTAGTAGCGCTTGGATGCTGGATACTCTATCGTTTTGTCACATAGTTCCAGGAAACTGGAAGCCACCAGATGCAGCTCCTCTCCGTCATAGCCGTACAGCTTTTTGTCCTCACGCGTCATCAGCACAAGCTCGTCACATGGACATGAGGTGCCCTTTACCACACCAATAACCTGCATTTTTACAATCTCGGGAAGGTAGAATTTTCCCCAGGCGTTAACTTCATCATCATCCCCGTTGTATTTGGTGTTCTCAAGCTCTTCTATCCACAGGTCAGCACCACTTGGCTTCTTCAGGTGAACGCACATGCTTTTGTTTTTGGAAACAAAATCTTTCACCCATTTCAGGTACTTTTCACCTGGAAAGAAGCAGACAAGGAAATATGGATGAATGTAGAAGTGTTGGAAAAGACAAATAGCAAGGTTATCCTACAGCAGTTTGTGAAAATGTTGTATCTTGAAATAAGCAGGCAAAATGAGGATCTCACTTATCTCATATGTTCTGACTACCGACTTTCTTCAGTTAAAGGACAAAAAAAGGGCACACTGGAGGCTGACAGAGTGTGCAATGGTGGGAATCATTTTGCAGAACTCACTAAAGTTTGTTTCTCCTGGAACAAGCTTTTTACACTTCGGCAAATGAAAATACTGTGTTAAACTAAAAAAGAGCACCAGACCAAGGTCTACAGTACTAACAGAAAAGCATGCCGTTACCTGTTGCCTGTCGACACAGCTGCTGATCTTCCTCACCAAAAAAATGAGGATCCCTGAAAGGAATAGAAAGGTTATGTTAAAATGAATGACTGTCACGGTGATCATGGGAAGCTCCGAAATATCACAACAATAGCTACGAAATCACAAAATGCAGTGTGATGTCTGTAAGCACCAAACATGACATCTCTGCAAATTCATCTTGAAACATGTAGGTACCTCACACGTACAGCTGCAGCCATCTCAGCCATTTATCACTGTGGCTGCCAAGTGGCAGCCACTTCACAAGCGCATGGCACAACATAGAAGAGCCACCTCCACAGGACAAGACTCAGCAGTCCATCTGCATCTTAAGGATAAAGGACACTCTTTCGAGGATGCTAATGTTCACATTTTGGGCAGAGAGGACAGATGGTTTGAAAGAGGAGTGAAAGAAGCCATCTATGTCCACTGTGAGCGACCATCTTTGAACAGAGGCGGGGTTTACGACACCAACTCTCTGCCATCTATAATCCAGTTTTGAGATCCTTCCCAGACGCCTTAACGCCCACTCACATCCTGGGCCATCTGACCTCAGGAATTCGCATGATAAGGTGGGGCCAGGTTTCACAATGAACACACCCGAAACTGGCTGATTGGGACCCACACCCAGTTTCACACCTTGGCTCAGGTGATTAGAGGATCATCAGGGGGTCCTTTTGTCCCTCTGTGGGGGGTCACTCCCACTAGGCTTATATCTGGGACTCTCCACCATTTGACCTTAGAACTGAAGAAGCTTCTCGGATGAAGGTGAAACGTCTTCAAGTAACTTAAAGAAGTCCAGACGCTTTTCTTTGCAAGCTCCTTTGACTACGATGACCTGGATGACTGAGAACCTTCACAGACATAAGGTGAATGTGACAAACAAAGCGCCTTCTTGTTCTCTGTGATAATGTAAAGTTATTAATGAAAAAACAAACGAGTAAAAAACGGACTGGAAACATGTCTTCAATCAAAACTCGACAAAAACAAAGAAACAGCCTCACTTCTCTGCGACGCTCCCTAAAAATGACGTTACATGTTACGTACCAGAGATTTCTATACAGCCCTTTATCAAGCCGAGAGAAAGTGACGCAAAACCAACTAATAACGACTAGCAGAGAGGCTCAGCTGAGTGTAGTTACCTGGTTTGCAGACGCATACAGACGTTTCCTGTCCTCTCGGACGCAGCTGTGATAGAACATGTGGTGCATTACCGCCACCAACTGGCTTGGAGTGAGGACCGGAAATTGCTCATGCCAAATCAAAAAAAAAAAAAAACATAAAGAAAGATTAAGTGAAGAGATAAATGAATACATTAAATCAAGAAGAAAAAAACCCACCACCGGACATATACATCCTCATATCCTTCTGTACAAATGAGTTTGTTTTAGAAACTGAAAAAAGCCACAAAACCTTCACATCTAGAAATCCTTTGCAGTAAAACTTGTTTTTTGGCAGGTTCCACAGGTTTTGAATCCGTTTTCTTCTTTATTCCTGATAATTTTGACAATGAAAAAGAACATGTTCTATAGGGCTTTGGAGTTGACGTCACGCCGCAATGCATTGTGGGAGCGCGGCACCATTTTCGAGGTCTACGAATCAAAACAAACACACTGTGTTGGAACGACGATTACAAGATGCTTAAAAGCAGCTCAAAAGAGAACGGACTGTATAGAGACCGATTGCGTCCAGAGGCGAAGCGGCGGTACTTGCAGAAAATAGCGTGCAGTGGAAATGTGGACCCGTATGAAATACGGCCGTGGAGTAGAAACCCTGAAGACGTAGCCTGATATATTTTCGTACCTTATCTGTGGAGTCAGCGCGTACAAGTCGTCATTCAAACAAAGGTAAGTCAGCTCGAGTACTGCGTGTGAAATGCGTTTGATTTCCCTGCAAACATTCACATTAGTGCAGCATAAATTCATTCATGAGGGGAAATTACAGTGAGAACATGTGGAGGCTGTTAGAGGGAGAAGATAGTGAGTTCAGTGCAGGGCTGTGCAGAGAGGTTTAAAGGGGCGGGTGCTCAAAGTTAAAAAGGGGCACATTGAACCAGGCTGAATAACAACAACACACATTCATCAAGAATCTAATATGGGAAGGGCAGGGCTGTGTTGGTCTGAGACTGTAGACATTAAAAAGTCCACAGGAGAGATGGTAGCTGATTAAACAAGTGTCATGAGATAATAACAAAATGCAAAGATTGGTGACAGCGCTTGGAACCATAAGGCAACAAAAAACTATGTATGTAAAAAAATAAAAAAATAAAAAAATAAAATAAAATAAATATATATATATATATATATATATATATATATATATACACAGTGGGGCAAAAAAGTATTTAGTCAGCCACCGATTGTGCAAGTTCCCCCACTTAAAATGATGACAGAGGTCAGTAATTTGCACCAGAGGTACACTTCAACTGTGAGAGACAGAATGTGAAAAAAAAATCCATGAATCCACATGGTAGGATTTGTAAAGAATTTATCCGTAAATCAGGGTGGAAAATAAGTATTTGGTCACCTCAAACAAGGAAAATCTCTGGCTCTCACAGACCTGTAACGTCTTCTGTAAGAAGCTTTTCTGTCCCCCACTCGTTACCTGTATGAATGGCACCTGTTTGAACTCATCATCTGTATAAAAGACACCTGTCCACAGCCTCAAACAGTCAGACTCCAAACTCTGCCATGGCCAAGACCAAAGAGCTTTCGAAGGACACCAGGAAAAGTATTGTAGACCTGCACCAGACTGGGAAGAGTGAATCTACAATAGGCAAGCAGCTTGGTGTGAAAAAATCAACTGTGGGAGCAATCATCAGAAAATGGAAGACATACAAGACCACTGATAATCTCCCACGATCTGGGGCTCCACGCAAGATCTCATCCCGTGGGGTCAAAATGATCATGAGAACGGTGAGCAAAGATCCCAGAACCACACGGGGGGACCTGGTGAAACGGCAGGGAATCAAATCCCGCAGTGCCAGACGTGTTCCGCTGCTGAAGCCAGTGCATGTCCAGGCCCGTCTGAAGTTTGCCAGAGAGCACATGGATGATACAGCAGAGGATTGGGAGAATGTCATGTGGTCAGATGAAACCAAAGTAGAACTCTTTGGTATAAACTCAACTCGTCGTGTTTGGAGGAAGAAGAATACTGAGTTGCATCCCAAGAACACCATACCTACTGTGAAGCATGGGGGTGGAAACATCATGCTATGGGGCTGTTTTTCTGCCAAGGGGACAGGACGACTGATCCGTGTTAAGGACAGAATGAATGGGGCCATGTATCGTGAGATTTTGAGCCAAAACCTCCTTCCATCAGTGAGAACTTTGAAGATGAAACGAGGCTGGGTCTTCCAACATGACAATGACCCAAAACACACCGCCCGGGCAACAAAGGAGTGGCTCCGTAAGAAGCATTTGAAAGTCCTGGAGTGGCCTAGCCAGTCTCCAGACCTCAACCCCATAGAAAATCTGTGGCGGGAGTTGAAAGTCCGTGTTGCTCGGCGACAGCCCCAAAACATCACTGCTCTCGAGAAGATCTGCATGGAGGAATGGGCCAAAATACCAGCTACTGTGTGTGCAAACCTGGTAAAGACCTATAGTAAACGTTTGACCTCTGTTATTGCCAGCAAAGGTTATGTTACAAAGTACTGAGTTGTATTTTTGTTATTGACCAAATACTTATTTTCCACCCTGATTTACGAATAAATTCTTTACAAATCCTACCATGTGGATTCATGGATTTTTTTTTTTTTTCACATTCTGTCTCTCACAGTTGACGTGTACCTCTGGTGCAAATTACTGACCTCTGTGCAAGTTCCCCCACCTAAAATGATGACAATCGGTGGCTGACTAAATACTTTTTTGCCCCACTGTATATATCAGCAATCAATCAGAAAATCATTGGTTCATATTACAATTAAATATGAACAGGCTCCTTAGATGTAAGCAGTTCAGATCTGATGTCATTTACATTCTTCACACAGCACATTCGTCCAGGCTGACAGGTAAACATAGAACTAATCTCAGGTAACATGACTCATAGTAGAGATCCAGTAAGAAAGATTGCAGGCTCTAATATTATTACCACACAATCCAAGGACACACCAACAGCTCAGATTTGTAGAACTATTTAAACAAATGTCTTCTGAATATTCAATTCAGGTTCACAGTGGGGGGGGGGGGGTTTCGTGGAATTTTTTAAATAAAGTCTGCAACACAGAAAGAGCTGTGATCAAGCTATTTATTACTGCGCCAACACACATCAAACATCACAGTTCAGTCATGTCAGCGCTGCCACAGAGGTCGTGCTCCTCCTCCTTTACGCCTTCCAAGGAAGAGGGAGGAAGTTACAAACTGATCCTACCACACTTCACGTGTCTCGCTATGAAACCTAACGCATCAATGGTTGTGCTGTTTTGTGCCCTTGGCCTTATCAGCACCTGTAAAGGGAGTTGTTTTCTCAAACTGCTGAAGTAAGTTCATCTAGTTTTAGCAACTTTCACTGAACAGTAACAGTGTCACAACTAAGCATATGCATAAGCACTTAAACACTTTAAATGAGAATAACAGAACATTTCTATTACAGAGGCTGGAACCTGTCCCAGTAGTAGGTAGAGCACACCTGGACAGGTCACCAGTCTGTCAGAGGACTAACACAGAGACAGACATCAGAGTAACAAATCTATTTAAAATTAATGTAAGTTTGCTGCAGCTGTATGTATGAACATGTGTTTCTGTGCTCACAGTCCACCTCTCAGGAACCTGCAGTTCACTTTTAGTCTACTTTAAACAGACCTCACAAAAGGCTGATGTGGCTGGATCAGTAGTCTGATTTGAGTACGATACCTTTGGCCAGGGATTCATCTGGTGCATCGCTTCACTGCAGTCTTACGTATTTTCCCCACACCTGAATAAAAAAATACTGATATATACAAATAACAGCTTCAGCTGATGCAGCCTGACTCAATCCTAGATGTTCAGCACACAGAGACACAGAGGTGCCGTTTAAAGTTTAGTGTTAACCTGAGTCACTGATCATTTGCAGTATTACAGAGTCTGGCAGTCTTTGCATGATGTCCACGTCACTGTAAGTTTCTAGCTGACTTCACTGCAATTTCAATTTCAATTTCTGCTGTTCACAAACGCTGTCCATCTAATCTGACTGAGCTGGAGCTGTTTTGCAAAGAAGAATGGGCAAAGATTTCAGTCTGTAGATGTGCAAAGCTGGCAGAGACAGACCCTAAAAGACTGGCAGCTGGAACTGCAGCAAAAGGTGGTTCTACAAAGTGTTGACTCAGGGGGCTGAATAATTACGCACACCCCACTTTGCAGTTATTTATTTGTAAAAAATGTTTGGAATCATGTATGATTTTCGTTCCACTTCTCACGTGTGCACCACTTTGTGTTGGTCTTTCACCTGGAAGTCCAATAACATTGATTCATGTTTGTGGCTGTAATGTGACAAAATGTGGGAAAGTTCAAGGGGGCCGAATACTTTTGAAAGCCACTGTATATGTAGACACAGGACTACAAGTAGAAGATCAGACATGAAAGTGGAGATAACACAGAAGACCTGCAGCAAAGGTCAGAGGTCAGACTGGGCCCCTGGATTCAACAATGAGCCAATGATCATCAAGCAGTGACTAAAGCAGAGCCCTGACGTTCTGACATTCATCACACAGTCAGAACAAATGTCTGCTGATGACTTCATCTCATGAAACGACTGATAGATGTCAGTTCATTGATCAGCTGAGCTGCTGATCTTCATCATCACAGAAACATTCAGCTTGTTTCAATCAGTAAATAACTCCCACTACTCCCAGTTTGAACTGTTCCCACTCAAAATGCTGTGAGAACAATGATCAGCCGGTCGTCACGGCAAAGCTACGAGAGCGTCTCTCAGCATGGGCCCGAAAAAAGTTCTGTCAGCCGAGGAAGGAGACGATATTAAGAAGTCGCTGGAGTTTATGACAGAGGAGATTTCTACTGTCAAACTGCAGCAGAAAGCCATCCTGGACCTGGTCGAGGAAGTTAAGGCTCTCCGCATCCAGAACGCCGAGAAGGATCGGCGGCTGGCGTACCTGGAGAACAGAGTGGCGGATTTGGAGCAGTACACCCGGATGAACGATGTTATCATCACGGGGCTTCGCATCAAACCCCGGTCATACGCCCGGGCGGTCGCCACTGACAATGTAGGAGGGCCAGGAGAGGAAGATGTCAACTCCACGGAGCATCAAGTGGTTACCTTTCTACGGTCCAAAGGTGTGGAAGTGGATTATAACAACATTGAGGCTTGCCACCCTCTACCCCGAAAAAATGACAGTGACAAACCAGCCATCATTGTGAGATTTGCAAACAGAAAACAGAAAACAGCACTGTTAAAACAAGGAAGGAAACTGAAAGGATCCGATGTCTTCATGAACGAACATTTGATAAAAAGAAATGCGGACATTGCCAGGAAAGCACGTTACTTGAAGAAACAGGGAAAAATTCAAAATACATGGACCACCAACTGCAAAGTATTCATTAAACTCAATGGAACACCGGAACAAGCCAAAGTGTTGGTCATCAGAAATATGGAAGAGCTGGACAAATACTGAGGTCAACTTACTCTGGAGGTATGAATACACATGTGACGTGACACACAACACAACACATGGCACAGTCCAAAAGAACTTCATCTGCATCCGGCAACAATATCAACATAACTCATTGGAATTCTCTTTATGATAATCTGGAACTGAGAACATTTCGATACACAGACCATAATGTTCTAGACTTAGAAAAGGATATAGACCCGGAAAATAATTTCTTCTACAACATCAGCTGTAACTGCTGCTACTTCACTGATGAACAGTTTAAGCACACCATCAACACGGAAAATAAATTATCAATAATCCATTTTAATAGCAGAAGTCTGTGTGCCAACTTCAACAATATAAAGGAATATCTAAATGAGTTGACAAATCCATTTGGAATTATTGCCATTTCTGAAACATGGATCAATGCGGAGAAAGGAATGGACTTTGGACTGGAGGGATATGAAGTGAATTTTGTAAATAGAAGGAACAAGAGTGGAGGGGGAGTAGCTGTGTATGTGGATAAAAACCTAAATTACAAGGTGGTAGAAAGTATGACAACTGTAATTGATAATTTACTAGAATGTATAACAATTGAAATTTATAAGGAAAAAGAAAAAAATGTAATAATTAGCTGTATATATAGAACACCTGGCTCTAGTATTCAAGTATTTAATGACTTCATAGAGGAAATATTCTCTAAAACAAATCAAAAAGTTATGTTTATCTGTGGTGATTTTAATATTGACCTGTTGAATCCAAAAAAGCATAAAATGACCGACGAATTCCTAAACACTATGTACAGTTTGAGTTTACATCCTAAAATAACCAGGCCTAGCAGAATTACACCACATTGTGCCACCTTACTTGACAATATTTTCACTAACAATATGGAAAACAACATTGTGAGCGGAATATTAATTAATGACATCAGTGATCACCTACCAGTTTTTGCAGTTTATGACACTAATTATAAGAAAAATCAGCATGAAGAACAACTGAGATACAGACGTGTAAGGACAGAAGAAACTATGACTGCATTTAAGAACGATCTATTAAATCAGGACTGGGACAAGGTGTACAAAGAAGCTGATATTGATATTGCATATGGCATATTTTTAAGAATATTCATGGAGTTGTACGATAAAAACTGTCCAACAATAAAATACAACAGAAAGCACAAATATTCAGATAGACCATGGCTCACTAAGGGTTTACAAAATGCATGTAAAAAGAAAAATACACTCTATAGGGAATACCTAAAACAAAGAACAAAAGATGCTGAAAATAAATATAAAAAATACAAAAATAAGTTGACCAATATTATACGTGTATGTAGAAAGGAGTATTATAGTAAAATATTGAACAACAATAAACATAATATGAAGGGAATATGGGATGTTTTAAACGGTATCATTAAAAATAATTCTGGACAACAAAGTTATCCACAATACTTTATCGATAATGGCAATATTATGGAAAACACTGCTGATAAGGTCAACAGCTTTAATCATTATTTTGTAAATATTGGACCAAAACTGGCAGAACAAATTCCTGAGTCACTGCCATCAGTAGACTGTAGTGAAAACCTGATTGATAGGAACCCTAACTCAATGTTCCTCACATCAGTGGAGGAAAAAAGAAATAATTGACATTGTACACATGTGTAAATATAAAACATCCACTGATTGTAATGATATTGACATGAAAATCGTCAAGAAGGTCATTGAAGGAATTGTAGGACCTCTAACATATATTTGCAACTTATCATTTCAGACGGGAAAAGTGCCAAACAAAATGAAAATAGCTAAAGTTGTGCCGCTGTATAAAACCGGGGATAGACGCCACTTCACAAATTACAGGCCTGTTTCTTTACTACCACAATTCTCCAAAATCCTAGAAAACCTGTTTAATAAACGATTAGACAAATTCTTAGATAAATATAAATTACTCTCTGACAGTCAATATGGATTCAGATCAAAAAGATCAACATCTCTGGCATTAATCGAATCAATTGAGGAGATTACGAATGCTATAGATCAGAAACAGTATGCAGCTGGAGTATTTCTGGATCTCAAGAAAGCATTCGACACAATCAATCATGACATATTAATTAATAAACTGGAACGGTATGGGATTAGGGGGGTTGTACTGCAATGGGTGAAAAATTATTTAAGTGACCGGAAACAATTTGTGAAGCTGGGTGTCCATTCCTCATCATGCTTGGACATTGCTTGTGGTGTTCCACAAGGCTCTGTACTGGGTCCAAAATTATTTATTATTTATATAAATGATATTTGTAATGTAATTTGTATATAATTAAAATTAGTATTATTTGCAGATGACACAAATATTTTTTGTTCTGAGGGGAATCTAAAGGAGCTGCTGGATACAATTACTTCAGAAATGTGCAAAATTAAAAAATGGTTTAACAGGAACAAACTATCGCTAAATCTAAGTAAAACTAAAATTATCTTATTTGGGAATTCCCTTAGAAATGCACAAGTGCAGATTCATGTAGATGGTGTGGAAATTGAAAGAGTACTTGAACATAAGTTTCTTGGTGTGATTATAGATGATAAATTAAACTGGAAGTCTCATATAAATCATATACATAACAAAATTTCAAGAAGTGTCTCAATCTTGAGTAAAGTAAAACACATTCTGGACCACAAATCACTCCACATTCTCTATTGTTCCCTGATTGCACCGTATTTGAATTACTGTGCAGAGGTTTGGGGCAATACTTACAAATGTTCGCTATCATCAATCTTTATATTACAAAAAAGGGCCATAAGGATAATCCATAAAACTGGTTACAGAGATCATACAAATCCACTATTCTTAAAATCAAAAATTCTAAAATTCACAGATCTGGTTCATTTTCTCACAGCACAAATTATATATAAAGCAATAAATAACCTGCTTCCTGACAATATTCTAAAAATGTTTTCTAAAAGGGAACGGGGATACAATTTGAGGGGGGAATTAAATTTAAAACATCCTCGTATCCGTACAACATTAAAAAGTTTTTGCATCTCTGTGTGTGGAGTGAAGATAAGTAAAGATATGAAGCAATGTCCAAGCATGGCGCAGTTTAAAAAGCGGTTTAAG
Source organism: Mchenga conophoros (assembly GCF_057382185.1). Lineage (NCBI taxonomy): Eukaryota > Metazoa > Chordata > Actinopteri > Cichliformes > Cichlidae > Mchenga > Mchenga conophoros. The sequence continues at coordinate 2,286,819 of NC_140528.1, read as the reverse complement.
GATATGGTTTTTACAGGGTACAGGGAAAAGGTAGAGATTTGATAGGGTGTTCTTGTCTAATATTTTCATGTGTGTGCGCATGCACGGGTTTGTTGGTATGGGTATATATGTATGTGTATATGTATGTATGTATATATATATATGTGTATGTGTATATGTATATATATATATATATATATATATATATATATATATATATATATATATATATTAAATATATATAAAATTGTAGGTTGTGTATCCTTCAGGTGTTAATGGGGTTATTGAAAATGTGTATATGTGCGTATGTGTGTATATACGTAGGTATGGATAGATAGAAACATATATGTGTATATATTAAAAAAAAAAAAAAAAAAAAATTACACATAACATATAATGTAATTACAAGGAGGTATTTCTGTAGTCTATTGATACTAGATAGTGGAAAAGGGGTGGGATTAAATAAGCTTATGCTTCTTCCTGCTCCTTTTTGAACATGGACGTTATTTGGAGTTGTGGTTGCTCGTTTTCCTTTTGTTTGCTTTGTTCATTTGTCTCTTTTAATTCTATTTTTTTTTTATACTTTTTCAACATGTTCAAAATAAAGATTCAATCAATCAATCAATTGTAGAACTTCACAAACATCACGTGTTGTTTTCCACATGTAAGATCAGCAAACACACAGAAACTTCCTGTTGCCACACACGGCCTCTAAAATCTCTTCCACGCTTTCTGTCTGAAGTCCACTCTCTGTGTCGGATCCACAGGAAACAACAAGATCTTATTAACATGGTTTTCAATGTGTCTCCTTCCAAAAAGTCCAACCAATGAACAAATGTGTGTATTTGTGGAGGCCGAACAAAAGCATGACACATTTCTCTGTTTCTATAAACTGGAGTCAAACACAAACATGAAGAGTTTCACTGACAGACTCCAAAATGCCCCCACAGTGGATCAAAGGGAAATCCTACAGTGTGGCCAGAGACTCTTAATGGCTCCAACATCAACACATCCACAATGTTGGATCCAGTTCTGCCTCACAGAGTTACTAAGACACACCCTCTGCCAGCATCACAACAGCTCCACCTGCTTCACCTGCCTCCTCAGCATCTGTACACCTGAAGAGAAAAGAAAGGCTCCAACAGCTCAAATCTACAAAGGATTCATGAAGTTTCATCCAACAATAACATGTTTGCCTTCCACAGTGTGCTGTTAGACACCACTGTACCTCTGCCATTTCAAAAAGAGCAGCTTGGGAACATTTTGGCTCCAAACACTTTGTGTTTAAGTTCTTTGTTTTCTTTGTGAAGCCGACAACATCTGGAGCTTTGTGACTCATAGAAACATCATTTTGTTCTTTAGATGACAGCAGATTGGGACTGAATAATCAATCACTATCAAACCAATAAAGACAAACATGCTGATTTTACAGGAACTTTGTTGGAGAAGCTGCAAAGACATGAAACTGGTGGAGATCCCAAACCAGTTGATAGTGCTGGTTATTCCAAATAAAGCTGTTTCCCTTTGAGATGAAATGACTTTGTGTCCTGATATATAATAAAGATGTTGTTGTTTTTGAGCCCCTGTATTAAAAGTAGTTTAAAGTCAGCTTGAGTTTGATGTCTTTATGTCAAAGCTGCTCATGATGTTGAGCTGCTGATGGAATAAAAACAATATAAAAGCATGTAGTCCAGACTTAAATGTAGCCTGTTGTTAGCTGAGGTCCACACACAGTGTTTGACAGTGTAAAGTGTGTGAAAGGGCTGCTGGTGGAGCTCACTAGGATGAGCAGGTGACCACGAGGTGGAGAGCAGCTGGCCTGGCTTTGACCCGGGCCACGCCCCCTTTCTCTCTGCTTTGCTGTCACTTATCTTCACTGCTCTGTCCAATAAAGCTGAAAAAGGCCCCGAATCAAAGAAATCTGCTGCAGCCTCTGAAACGTCTTCTGTTTCCTTCCCGACGGCTTTTTCACCGTCAGCCCATCAGACAGTCCAGCAGCATTTATGATGATGTCATGATGTTGAAGAGGCTGCTACGGTGGCCTCCCATGACCCCCAGCCTCATCACAGCTGAGATGCAGACATTTGAAAACATTCAGCAGACAACTGAATAACAGTCCAACACAACAGTCTGTGTGCAGACACACACTGACCTTTCATAGAGTCAAACACAGCTGGTTGAGTCATTTCTCTGTGAGTCTAAACACAGCACATACAGAGAAATGTAGACAGGATGTGCAGCCAGTGCAGTAAATGGTCTCAATATCAGCTCTTTAGAAAATGATCCTGATGAACATGAAACTAACATCCAATGAGAAACAGCTTCCTTGTTTCATGTCCAATAACAATAAATGCAGAGCTAATAAAGAGCTGTTCTATTGTAAAATGCTGAGATGATTATTAGACAGAACCCAGTGGCTCACCAAAGCCTGCATTGAAAATCTATATGAAAGTCATCTATGCTCATATATGGCAAAATCCTGTAACTGTCACTGTGTTTTTCATCTGTGCTCTTGTTGGTTGGACAAGTTTGTAAATGACAAAGAGCTCAGTGAACTTTGCATCCATCAGATCCTGTTAGATGTTTGTTTTTCCTTCACAGCTTTGTGATGAAGGCTGAAGAACAGAGATATGAACTATTGCCAACATGAATCCTGATGCATGACGTGGGCACAGACCCACCAAAGCAACACTCAGCTCACCTCATTCCAGGCGCTTGTCTGCTGGAGACCATGAGCCTTGTTAGTCACACATCAGCACCGTGGTAGGAAACAGCCTCCATCATTTCATTAGATCTGAATTTGGACTGTTTCCCTCTGGATGAACCAAGTCTGTCAAATCTATTGATCCAACACAAACAAACACATTGGCTCACAGTCAGATTGGCTTTGTATGGATTGTGTAACAGGGGGCTGGGAAAGGATGCTGAAAGCTGAATATAACACAGAACAATAACAGGACATATAATAATGTAGAAACATGATCTTCAACAGGCACACTTCTGTTATTCATGATCACAAACACAAAGAACTTGTGCAGCCCTGATATCAGCCCTAATATATGAGTGTGTTTGCCCAAAGACTGAAACAGCATCAACATGACAGCTGTAAGAAATCTTCTCTCAGCCTTGTTTGGCAGAAGATCCCTGCAACAAAGATTGTAGCTGAAAGATGACGTGTGTAAAGTTTGCTCTGTGGGAGGGTCGAGGCTGTTTTTAGACCTTTGATAGTTTCCAATCCAGTTCTGACAGACAGGAATAAAAACAACATCATTAAGATCAGATCATGGAGCTGTTTGCTGCCTTGTTTCTATCTTCACATTACAAGACTTTACTACAATAAAGATGCTGACATGTATCTGTAGCAACAACATCATTGAATCTGTAACAACTGGAGCCAAACCAGTGGCTCTGCTGGGATCACTGGTGAGCCAACACTTCCTTGTTGATGCAGATTTCAGGGCTTCCTTTTGCTCCTCCGTTATAACTGTTCTCTCTTCTCAACACATGATGACACAAAGGAATCAGCAGTGACAAAGATGATGCTGAAGAGAAGCACACACTTCACACATATAACAGACCAGTGCAGTTACACACACCTCTGCTCGACATCAGGCCTCAAACAAAGACACAAAACACTAACTTGACTCTAAACAGAAGAAACGAGCAGCTGTTTCTGTTCTGTGCTTATTTATATTTGACACACATGCTTCTCTTTGTGCAAACACACATCGCACTATAAGGGTAACCTCGCACACAATGATTGGACAGCACAGTGATGATGCTGGGAGATCCTATACGCAGCAACACAGAAACACTGAGAACTTTAAACAATGATGGAAAGTGTTATAAATGACTTGTTGGCCTCTGATCTGTCACAAACAGCTGAAACGTGTCTCTCATGAGTCACATGAAGGTTTTTGACAGAAAGGACAAAAAGTAGCTGCAGTCAGTTTGTGTCATTTTTATATTTATTCATCTGGGAGAAAAATCTGAGGGACATTAAAATGTGTTTTCAACAGAGACAAGAACATGAATATAACAGAACAGGTAAATGAACATGTTTCAAGTAAACAGCTGGACTGATCAGGTCCAAACACAGAGTGATAAACTTGTCAAACAGCTGTCATATCTTTATATAGAAGCTCTTTATAAATGCTGCTCACTGCAGTCTGTTTACTAATAATGTCAAAGTGTTAGAAACACAGAAACATCAGAATGGTCTTTGTTCACAGAAACCTGTCTGGGATCCTTTGTTGTTCTTTTGATGCAGAGTTACATTATAAATATAAAGAGTTATTTCAGAGTCTCATCAGTTTTCCTGCATGTCTTTATTTAACACATCAGCAGGGCTGAAGCTCTCATGTTAAACACACACTGATCTATGGACACGTTCATGTGTTTCTAACAGAACCAGGCTGTTATCAGCCTGCACTAACATTATGTCACACACACTGAATGTAACAGTGACAGTTTACATCATCACACAATCAGCTGTGATTGTTTCACTGTCATCAAACGAGTCAACAGGAAGTAGAATCAATAGAAACCAATCATTTACTGACAGCATGTCTGATGGAAATAAGTGCAGATTATGTATGAAGTCTAACTGCACACAGTAACTGTGTTACAATAAGGACTTAACAGCGCCCTCTGCTGGAGTGTTTCAGTACTGCGTTAACTAGAATACACCACCTCCTCCTCACACCACCTGCTACAGCTCTACTCTTCTATGACTACAGTCATCCACAGCACTGATGTGAGGTCACATGGTTCATATGTAAGGAGCACAGCTGACCTCAGGTCAGTTTAATGACTGTGAGCAGCAGCTGTGTTATTGTCACTGTGACAGGGAGACACTCTCAGACACAGCGCTCATGTCAGCTTGTTCTCATGCAGGAGGATCAGGAGCTCCATGTTTGTCTTTCTGTTTGAATCATGATGTGTTTGTGCCATCAGAGTCTGTCATGAGTACTCAGGGTTTCACAGCAGCTCTTCTGGATGCTGACGAGGACTCCAACCTCATGTTTCACCTCTCTGAGCTTCTGATGTCTGTGAACACTCGTGTTTCTTCTCTGGGCTCATCTGGACAAAAACACCTTTCTGTGTTTGGCTGCAGCCTCATTCTGACTGACAGGAAGTGTGTTATCCATGAGCTGCACTTCTGTGAGGAAGTTTCCTGCTGTGTTTCCTGTCTGTGGACAAACACGAGTGTTCCAGCTGAGGACTTGGTTCCTTCCACCTGTCCATACAGGACATCACGCTGTCTGCAGCTCTGTAAATGCAGCTCCAGGTCCTTCCACGTGCTGCTCTGTATTTGTGCAGTTTGTAGTGTGTCCTGGGAAACGTAGCACACATGGTGTTCTTCTGCTGTTTCCTCCTTTCACTGAGTGTGAAACACTGACGCTGTGCTGTTGTTCACAGAGGGGAGCTGATTCTAGCTGCAGCTGGACTCTGTCATCTAACTGAATGTGTTGGTGCTGATCACGGGGCTCTGAGGGGGGAGCAGCAGGAGGACTCTGGATGCTGACGTCAGTGTATCTGTGGAAGCTCCCACAGCGTGTCTGTCATTCAATATTGTGCTGTATATTGTATCTATGCAAAGATGAACAGACTGTGTGTTCACTGGTCTCTGTGCTGCAGCTCTGATGTCATCATCACTCCCTCCTCCACCCTCAGCAGTCCCAGCATGCTGCTGTGGTGCACCCCACCCTCACTCTACACCTGAGCCACAGACCACACCCTCCACCTCAATATACACCACAGTTTTCTCTGCTGTGGAAATGAGATCAGGAGGAAATCATCATTATTATTATTTAATAAACGCTCACATTAATGTGGGCTTATTTGTTTCATATTAGAAACATTAGTTGAGTGTTTTTAGTATAAAATGGTCAAAGTCCCTCTTTTTGCTCCTCCCCTCACCTGTGGATGGACGCTGCTGTTACCGTGGTGACAGCTTGGATGTGTTTCAGTCCTGCCTGGTTATCACTGCAGGAATCTTTCACATTTATTACAGGTAATAACTCTGATTTTTCTGTGTATTATGAACCAAATGTATCCTGATACACACAGAGATGGATGAGCAGAGGGTTTTTTTGCAGTTTATGTAGTTACTATGGACTTAATGCATACATATTATTAAAATTAGGGCTATAACAGTTGTATTGATGTATAGCAACTTGAAATGCTCCCACAAATGGCTCCACAGCATGTAAAAATATAACAAAAGCTCTGGCGGACTTGGTTCTGTGGTCAGTCTTAAAGGGTGAAGTTAAACTCTGTAATCTTCACTGTGTCACAGAGTTCAGTGAGTCCCGTTATTCACAGTATCAATCAGATCATCAGAGAACAGCTGATCAGCAATCAGTGGTGCCAACAGCGCCTCCTGTGGTGAGAGGATGCAATAATGCAATGTAGCATTTTTCCACTCAACACTTGCAGTCATGGAAACTGTCTGTTGGATCTGTGTGACGTTGCTTTCTTGGTTAGAGTTCCTCACAAATGTCCAGATGATTCTTCTAATGAGGCGTCGACCATGTTTGCAGCTCTTTGGAAGAAAACGTCGCCCTTTGCCATCCTTACTTTTCTTTGACTTCTTCAAATGCAGCTGAACTCCAGCTGGTATTTTCTTGGACTTTGCAGCTGTTTCTGGTCATCAGTTCATTCCTGCAAACCTCTGAAGCTGAACAACAATGATGCTGCATTGCTGGCTGATCCCAAAAGGTTGATTCTGTTCATCTGGACGTTTTCAGAAACGTTTGCTCACTGATCAGGTGACTTCTTCAGTCTCAGCTGACTGCAGCTTTACAAGCTTACAAACAGCACATTTGCACAATGACTGAAAGCAGCAGCACCTGATATATATGATACTAATATAATACATATACATATATAATCCATACTAATGATGAAGGAACTGAGCTCACAGTCCATTGTTCATTCAGTGAACTACTCAGTTTATTTTGGGCCTCAGAAATGCTCACTCTGTTTGTACATCACTGTCAGCAATAGACTCATTCTGCTGTGTGGACAGGAACACATGTGACATCACTTCCTGTTTGTTTGTGACTGAAGAAGTTTACAAGGAATCATTTAGAAGAGTTTCAAACATCAACTGATTGAATCCATGAATCTGAAAACGTGTTTGTGAGTGAAAGAGACAGACATGTACAGACTGAACTATCTGTTCAACAGTCAGAGTGTTTCTGTAACAGGAGACACTCTTTACACTCCACTCAGCACAGGGACACTGAGCCACCAGGAGACCAGACTGTAAACCCAGGATAAAGAGTTTGAGTGAATGTGGTGTTGAAGGTGTGGAAGTGGATCAGAGTGTCAGAGGAGACTCTGTAGAAGGACAGAGTGCCAGCAGGACAGTCCACATACACTGCTGCTCTGTTAGAGACAGAGGAGGAGGAGGAGGAGGAGGAGGAGGAGGAGGAGGAGGAGGAGGAGATGGGTGTTTTTATTTTATTGTGCCAGACAGAATCAGGACCATCATCAGAGCAGCTCAGACTCCAGGACTGATCATTGTATCCAAACAAACAGTCATCACTGCCTCCTTTCCTTCTGATGCTTCTGTAACTCACTGATATATAAACGCTTCCTCTCCACTCGACCTCCCAGTAACAGCGACCAGTCAGACCATTTCTACACAGCAGCTGTTCCCAAACATCAAATCTGTCTGGATGATCAGGATATGACTGAACCTCCTCCACACAATGTGCCTCAATGTTATTGATATTATTATTATCATTAATATATAATAATAAAACCTTTATAATAAAACCACTAAAAACCTTTATTCTAGCGCAACTTGTAAACGAACTTGACTTTCAAAATAAAAGCACAAAGCACCAAAACGTTGACTACAAAAAACAAACAGTAATGTACAGCTTAAACAATTTACAATCATGACATAGATCTTGACAAGATAAAGAAATAATCGAAATTATATACAATGTCATCATGCCACCAGTTACAACATCGATGGAGGATCTGTGTAAGCGCTGAGGATCGTCCTGATGGACAGAACAGAAGGAGAGTGAGACAAGTGAAGATATACTAAACAACACTGTGACATGAACTGAGCCACACACAGTTTGATTCAGAGGTGATTGACACATTATTTGACCACAAGTGTCTGTGAAGGTTCTCAGTCATCCAGGTCATCGTAGTCAAAGGAGCCTCTTTGCTGACTTTAAAGTCAGCAAAGAGGCACAGAAAAGAAGACCAGACACCAGCGAGGGAGGATAAGAAAGACAGACGCAACAACATTGTCATCCCCTATGTAGCCGGTGTATCAGAAAAACTCAGGAGAGTTTTCTCCAAGGATGACATCCCGGTGTATTTCAGACCCAGCAACACGCTCAGACAAAAACTGGTTCACCCGAAAGACAAAACGCCAAAACACAGACTTAACAATGTGGTGTATTCTGTACAGTGCAGCGAGGAATGCCCAGACCTCTACATTGGAGAGACAAAACAGCCACTTCACAAGCGCATGGCACAACATAGAAGAGCCACCTCCACAGGACAAGACTCAGCAGTCCATCTGCATCTTAAGGATAAAGGACACTCTTTCGAGGATGCCAATGTTCACATTTTGGACAGAGAGGACAGATGGTTTGAAAGAGGAGTGAAAGAAGCCATCTATGTCCACTGTGAGCGACCATCATTGAACAGAGGCGGGGTTTACGACACCAACTCTCTGCCATCTATAATCCAGTTTTGAGATCCCTTCCCAGACGCCTTAACGCCCACTCACACCCTGGGCCATCTGATCTCAGGAATTCGCATGATAAGGTGGGGCCAGGTTTCACAATGAACCCACCCGAAACTCTGGCTGATTGGGACCCACACCCAGTTTCACACCTTGGCTCAGGCGATTAGAGGATCATCAGGGGGTCCTTTTGTCCCTCTGTGGGGGGATACTCCCACTAGGTTTAAATCTGGGACTCTCCACCATTTGACCTTAGAACTGAAGAAGCTTCTCGGATGAGAGGTGAAACGTCTTCAAGCAACTTAAAGAAGTCCAGACGCTTTTCTTTGCAAGCTCCTTTGACATTTGACCACGAGCAATCTTTTCTGGTTTGACGCCGTCTTTGTAGCCAGAAACCAGCTCTCTCCTCGGCTTCCTCCACTACACGCTTCCCCCACGCCAGTCTCCTCCGTCACTATAAAGGGGAGAGTCATGAGCTCCATCACCCTCACCTGTGCCGTCCAACGTCCCGCCACCAGCCTCCACTGCAGCAGGCCAGAGACCACACCCCTGCCACAATAAGTAAAAGTATATCCTTGCTGTACCCTTAATGCTAAATGTGCTAAATTAACCGCTGCCTTTGCCCCTTTGGGATTATTCTTATGTCACTGGGATGTTGACCTTTGACCTTCACATTAGAGAGATGGGCAGACATAATTAGTGTATGAATTTTAAAGTAACAGGTAATAAAGAGAGTGTAGCAAATGTAGTCAGGTTTATTACTCTGTATCACACATGAGTGCCCGAGGGAGGCGGGGCTGACTGGGGAGACACAGGAAACAGAGAGACAGGGCTGACTCGACATGAAACGATGAAACGTGGGACACGGGAACAGAAACTAAACACAGGCTGAAATGAACACTGAGGGAGGGAGAACTAAGATTACTGAGAGCCTGATAAATAAGAAGAACAAAAAGCAAGAAAAACAAGAGTCAAAGAAAACCAAAAACACAAAGCATTGGGCCAGGACCCACTGCTGTGACATTTATATGTGATAAAAACATTAAAAACTGCTCAGATGTTGAAATCTTTCTACGTATACTTTAGGTTCAGCTCTCCAGCCTGGCATTTGGTTAAGCATGATTCAAACATTTGATTTTGTTTAACTGGTTTTAATTATAGTTACTTTTTGTGAACATTTGTTGCAGCATTTAAAAATACATCATTTATTTTCAAACTTTTATTTGATTTAGAGCATCATATTTGACCAACGTAAATGTTTTAATTTCATATAAAATAACTGAAACAGTGAACTAAATATCTGAAATCTTTCCTTCCTTAAAAGTTATAATCCTACTTAAGTTATAGTGCAAACGCTTAAGCAACAAATATACTTGATGCTAATTAATTAATATTTCCCTTTGATGTTGCAACTATGCGGTCACTTCTGTCTTTAAACAAAATAATATTTTCCAATGTTAAGATTCAAGAATTGAGAAAGGGTACAAGAGGTGATCGAAAAATAACCACACTGGTCCGGCCGGGTGAAGTCAAACGAAGATTTTAATTCACATGTGGGAAGATCACTGAACACAGCAATTGATCTTCGACTTACTAAAGCACAAACAATTATTTTATAACATCAGGGTTTATTTACTGACGCCCCTTCATGCGTCACAGATACATTTTATACATAGATCAGATCAACATCATCATGACTTTTCACCTAGAAAATCATCTTCTATTTTCATGGCTAGCCCTTCCTGTCTACCTTTCAGTTCTTGTCTTGTTCCTCTTTCTTGCCGAGACACCAAGAAACGGTTCCTCTTTTACCAAGACAATTTTGCAGTTACAGCCAAACATAACTAACCTCTCCTCTAAATAAATCTAATTTAAAGTGTGTGTGTGTGTGTGTGTGTGTGTGTGTGTGTGTGTGTTGACCTCACATGCTCTTTGTGTCACCTCTTCACCTACTGTCTGTGTCTCGTCCTCAAATGCTCTTTCTCAATTCACCTGTTGCACTTCTGACCTTTTACCAGACCAGAAGCTCACTGAGACTATGTGTATATCTTCTACTAAATAAATGTTTTAACCAAGAACCTCTACTAAAAGCTTAATACAAGAATATGAACATATAAAAGATAATAAAATAAACTGATATACGTGTTTTGTAAGCATGTATTGCAATTCCTTCTATGTTCTAGTTTTCCCTCAGCATGTATCACCTGAACAGTCACGTCAGTGAGGCTTACGACCTTTAAAGAACCTGAACATCAACTCAAATAAGCACAGATATGCAATATGTATAAAATAATTATAACTGCCCCTGAAATACAAAGTTAGCATCATCATAAACATCTTAAGGCCATCTTAAAGCTATCTATTACATTGTTAAAGCAATGATCATACTGCAGATTATATTATGCTGGTAAAATACTTTTTGTTCATCCCCACAATTCCCCCTTTCGACCTCTGGCACACCAGAGGTCGATACACAGGTTGTTGTTCACTCCTCATTCCACTCGACTACTTCCAGATCCATCATCGGCATCATGGACATAGGGGCCACCGCCCCAGGGTCCACTGCCTTTACAATCACTTTCTCTACCAACCTTCGGGCACAAGGAATGAGACAACAACCACAGGTCACCAAAATACCCACCAATACAGATAGAGACAACATAATTGACAGAACAAGCCCCTTCCACTTTCCTTTTTTTTACTCTTTTTATTTAAACCACCCCTTTTCAAACTCTCAATTTATTACCACTCCTTTCTGTAGGCGCGGCGATCTCCTCCTAGGCTGCTCTTCTTTCTTCGGCCTTCCAGGTGGACTACTGGTCGGCCCGTGGCACAGGTGAAGAGGTTTATTCTGCCTCTGTTTCTTGACACCTGCGTTCTTTGAAGACGAATTTTCCTCCACCAAGCTCTCGTGTGCGGGTGCACACTGCGACCAGTAGTACCAGGTGTCGCCTTTCCCTTTCAGCTGGACTGCTGTAGCCGTCCGGGCGGTCACCTCATACGGACCAGTCCAGCGGGGCTCCTTCCACTTTCGCTTAATGACCTTCAGCCACACTGCCTTTGCGTCCGGGACCTCTCCGTTCCCCGTGGGTCTCTCACAAGTGACCTGTTTTGTAAAGCTGGACGCAAGAGCTTTCAACTCATTAAAATATTCTGCATGAGACCTGTTGCTTGTCCTGGGCTGCTCCACCAGGACCACTGTCCAGGGTGCTGGAAACTGTCTCCCAGTCAGCAGCTCATAAGGGGTGAAACCTGTGGATTGGTTAACAGAACATCTTATGGTCATCAAAGCAATGGGCAGGGCTGCGACCCAATTTAGCCCTGTCTGCGCACAAATTTTAGCCAACTTGTTTTTCAAATTTAGGTTCATCCTCTCTACCTTTCCTTGAGATTGAGGATGATAGACCGTCCCGAACTTATGTTGCACTCCCAACATCCTCTCTACCTCTTGCAAATCTTTATTCTTGAAGTGAGTACCATTGTCTGACCTAATTCTCTTGGGAAACCCATGCCTTGGAATGTAATGATTGATTAAGCACTTAATCACACTTTTCGCGTCTTCACGTTTGGTCGCCCATGCTTCGGGCCATCCGGTCAGAACATCCACACACCAACAAATACCTCACCCCACCTGGGCCTGTATCAATCATGTCGGTATAATCAATCACGACCTCTTCTCCTGGCCTTTCTGGCATGAGAAACTTACCAGCTTCAGGTTTTACTGCTGGCTTTGGGTTGTGTGCCCCACAAATTAGGCACGTTCTGGCCTTTTCCAGTATCATCCTTCTCAAATCAGGATGCCACCATCGGCACAAATTTCTCTCCATCTGTTTCACTCCCACGTGACCAAGCCCGTGAGCCTCATTCACCTTTTGTTCCGCCATTTTGGCCGTTAAAGCGGGACGCCCATCTGGCCCCCTCCACAAACCGCCATCTTGCCAGGCTCCTTTGTTTTCCCACACCCCCTTTTCCTCTGGGGATGTCTCCTCCTGAGCCTTTCTAACTTCTTCCATGCTGTTAGTGCTAACCTCCTCTTCTGGGGTTACCTGCACCAGTTGTCTCTGTCCTTTGTAGCCCGCTGCTTCCTTTGCGGCTTCATCAGCTTTCTGATTTCCTTTTGCCACCATACTGTCTGCTTGTGAGTGGCCTTTGCATTTTATAATACTTACCTCGTCTGGGTCCTCCAGGGCCTTTTCCAGTTCCTCCATTTCCTTTTTGTGACAGATGGGTGCATTAGTGGCCGTCCTGAACCCGGCTCTCTTCCACTGAGCCAGTTCCACATGAGCTGCTCCAAACGCATATGCTGAGTCAGTGTAGATGTTCACTCTCATGTTTTTAGCCAACCTCAGGGCTCGAGTTAGGGCTATCACTTCAGCTCTCTGGGCCGACTGTTGTCCCTCAATTTTTCCTGCTTCTTTCACCTGAAACTCAGTTCCTACTCTACAGACTACTGCATAGCCGGCTTTCAATCCTTCTTCATCTCTGTGGCAGCATCCATCTGTGAACCAATCCTCAGCTCCGTATATGGGCTCTGCCTTCAGGTCTTCCCTGATTTTTCCTTCAACCTGGGCTTTCTTAATACAGTCATGTGGTTCTCCTGACCCCATTAGGTCTGCCATATTTATTCCTTCATGTGTGAATATCAAATTTGGCGCCTCTAAAATTTTGCTCAACCTTTGTTGCGTCAGTGGAGTCATTGTGAATACCTGTGAGTTCACATAGGCCACTACACTGTGTGTGGTAAGCACTTTCAGTGGGTGTTCCCTCACTATATGTGCTGTTTTCTGAATTATCTTTGCTACTCCTGCTGCGTGTTGTGTGCATGTGGGATGCCTTGCTTCTGTTGAATTTAATCTTATGCTGACATACATAAGTACATCCCTACCTCCCCCTTTTTTCTGAAACAACACACCATTCACAACTCCCTTTGTTTCTGAAACATCAAGATAAAATGCCTCATCATAGTTAGGTGTGGCCAGATCTGTGGCTCTTACTCACTTTGAGCCACACTCTACCAATCTGTTCAACACCACGAGCGATGCTGCCGTACAGGCCGCTGCTGACGGGGCTGCAATAAGAAGATCATCAACATACTGTATTAATGTACAGCCCCCTGGCAGTTGACATGGGGACAATGCCTCTTTCAACACCTGATTAAAAATTCCTGGTGAGAGTGCAAAGCCTTGTGGTAGGCGTGTGTACCTAAATTTGCGGCCTCTGTATGTGAATGAGAAAATATCTCTGAGTGACTCGTGCAGTGGGAGACAAAAGAATGCATTCGCTAGGTCAATACATGTGAACCACTTTTGGTCCCCAGTAATTTCGGTCAGAGCCGTGTAGGGATTTGGTACAGGCACAGTGTCAGTCCTCAGCATGGCATTTATTGCTCTCAAATCATGTGCCATACGGTACTTCCCTGTCCCATGTTTTTCCACTGGCAAAATAGGTGTGTTCCAAAATGACCATGAGGGCTCAAGCACTCCTGCCTTCCACAATCCTTCAATGGTTTCAGCTATACCTTCTTCTGCTTCAGTTTTGTGCTTATATTGTGGTCTGTTAATTGGTATGTCAGACTTCAGCTGGAACAGGACAGGCGAACAGTTAGCTAGACCTACATCTGTGGGCCCTGCGGACCACAAAGTACCAGGCAATTTTGAGAGCTCAGCTACTGCATCAGGATGATCCATTCTTTCCCTGCCATGTATTCTGGAGATTTCTTTATGTTCTAAGATCACTGCATCATTGGACAAACAAGTTATACGATATATTTTACATTTTGGTGCATACCAGACATTTGGAATTTGGGTGCTTTGCCAGCATGCGTCGTCCAGCGCCCGCTTAACCATTGGTCCCAGATCTCTTGGCCCATGACCCTCGTGGACCGCCAATGTAATGTGAGGGGCTAAATCCTCTCCCACATTGTACCAAGGCAGTTGTTCATCAGTAAATTTCACAGCCGCGGCCACACCTTCTGGTCCAACATAAATGTTATGTGTTTGCACATTCCACGTCTGTCCCTCAAGATCAGACTGGAACTGTTCCCGATAGATATCGTTATCTTCCCTATCATAAAAGAGTGTAACGTGGAAAGGATCTCGCGGAGGGGAATAGACGGCCAGGCTCATTATCCAGGGTTTCCATAGCTGATAATGTCTCAAAATGCCTTCTTCCACTAGCCTCCCCCAGTAGATTTCGGCAGTGGGTTATTCAGAGTTCTGGACTAGATATTGAGTCTTTGAAGGTGCTCCCAGTTTCACAAGCAGGTCCCTGCCCATGAGATTTTCCAGGCACCTGTGAGGACACCACATATTGGTGCTTCAAAGTCTGTTTTCCCAGCTGTGTCAATGCTGGATCTGTCAATGGCAGTGTCATTGGAATCCCGGAAAGGCCTACCACATTAACTGTGTGACAGGAGAGTGTTGCACTGTCTGGTGTGTCTTTCAAAGTTGAGTATGTTGCTCCAGTATCCACCAGGAAGGGCAATTCAGTGCCTTCCACGGTCATTGACAGCATGGGTTCTGCCGCCCCCGCTGTTCGGTTTCTCCGGGCTCCGTCAGTATTGCTCCCTCTCCCAGCCCCAGTCAGCTACTGGGTACTGGGCGGCTGGTGCTGCATTCGGGTTTGGAGCTTGATGTGCTCCCCTGTAAGCAGCTCTTTGTCTTGGGCCTCCTCGTGCCTGGGATTGATAGCCTCGCCTCTGATAATTTCGCTGCGATTCAGGGCATTCTCGGGACCAGTGTCCTTCTGCTCCACAGCTGTAACAGGCAGTCCAAGACACATTGTTAGGATTCCCTGGATTCCGAGCCCTTTGTCCTCCCCTCACGGATCCACCACGCCCTCTCTGCGGTCCACCGATCCCCCAATTTCCTACTGGTTGACGCTGCCTTGGTGCATTGGCGGGCCAACGGTCATCGGGGTAGAGACCCGGATCCTGATCTGGCCAGTCAGGCACAGGATCGGGCTGAGGCCTTGCCACCATTATTTTCCTTGCGCTCTCCTTATCCTCTTGCTTTCTGTCTCCTGCTTTGCTTTTTGCTTCTGCCAGCTGCAACTTGACCAGCCACGCCTGGGCTTCCTCCAACTCTTTCTTTTGTTTGTTTGCCAAATCCTGTTCCTGCTGAAGTCTGTGGGTCACATGTCTGTCCCACTGCACCGAGTCTGCAACGGCAAAATCTGGGTTCTTTTCCAAATCCACTGCAACCTGATTGGGCAGCCCTGCCAGCACCGCCGAACGAAACCACGCTCTACTTTCACCCTCCTTCCCCGGATGTATTCCTGTTTCTAACAACCATTGTTCCTTTGCTTTAGCTAAACACTCTCTGGGTTTCTTTTTGGGATCCCAAATAATTTTTGGAATGGCTCCAGAGTTAGGAATTGGGTACTTCTCCCGGACTGCATCTGCTAAGTCATTCTGCACCTCATGGTATTGTAGGTCATTTGCATATCTGGTTGTTTGAGCTATCTGCTCTACATCTGCTAACCCACCACCCAGCATACAACGTCCGGCCAAAGCGCGAAAGTCGCCCAGCGCTAATTCTTCTCCTTCCCAATGTTCTCCCTTGGTTATTGGTGGAAGTTGTTTAACCAATGCTTCCAAATCTCTCACCTTATAGGCGCGATAAACTGGTTCGTTCTTTGGACCTGCTATTAGAGGCAGATTTAAACCAGGGTCAGGAGTTCCTTGTTCAAAACTCACTTTTCTACTCTTTGAGCTCTTAAATATGGGCCGTCTCTGTGCTTGGTCTCTCTTCACACTTCTTTTCCTCAAAATTAGGCTTGTACTTGGTTGAGGTTCAGCTCCTCCATCTTCGTCCTCCTCATCGTCTTCTTCTTCTGATGACGTCGCACGGTCTTCATTCTCCTCTTCTGGCCCTCCCTGCATTACTCTCTGCTTTATAACCTCCAATGCCGTTAATGCCTCTATGGACGCACGTAGGGCCTCATGCATTTGTCCATACACTTCTCCTTCAGTTTTTAACACCAAGCTCAGAGGTATTTTATCACCCAGCCCTTTCTGTTGGGATGTAATAAGTTTACTTACCTCAACCTCCATCGCTTGGCACTCTTTCTCTGCTGATTTTAATACTCCAGGGGAAGCCAAACGAATAGCTTTCTTAAGCTGTTCAAGCTGATCCTTCAGAGGTTTGCATCCCCTTTTCCCACTAGGTGTCGCACCCGAGCTGTCAGCCATTCTCTGAAACACAGACTTACCTCTTCCAATGGCGTCGGTCGACTCCACCTTCTTGGTCTAGGTCACCCAGACACGCTTAACTTTCGGTTTCAGTCTTCGTCTCGCTGTTCTCGCAACCACTGACTCCTCTTCCCCTGCTCGGTGACACACAAAGTTTAACCCAGCACTTTAGACGCTGTCCTCGCGTTCTCAAGCGTTGACACTCAATCAAAATTATTCACCCTCAAAGTGTTAATATATGACACCAGCAACCCTTATGCGCAACGCGCTCACCTCCGTATACTTACCTCTCCAATAGTTCCTCGGATTAGTGTTTTTCATTTATTTTAAACCCATTAACGGCGCTGCGCGTCCCTTATATACTTTACAGCAACACACCCTCAAGGGTCCCTCAACTTGTCCCGTACTAATAAATCTAAAACCAAGAAATCACCTTTATGTCATTATGTCAAAGCTTTCTCCATTTTGCGCAGCCTGCCACAGGTTTAACAAAAAATCGCTGCCCGAGAAGGCTCCCACATATCAAGGTGGTCGTTTTCACAAACTTCCAGCAGACCCTCAAATAAACAAAAACAACGACCCAGGCAGGCTTCCAGTTCAGCCTCCTCAATTTCTATGCACACCGAAAACTCATGGGGAGATTCTTCTGTCTCCCCGTGTCCTACACAATTCACCTCCAAATGATCCCCTACAATTGAAATTTCAGTGTGGAATGACGCAGAGATTAACATTTCCTTATTTATTCACTATATGTAACCTGAATTTTCTCTCTCTTATCAAATAACAAAGGTTATCTTTACAATTTGTTATTGAATCTACTAATTAAGTTGCTTTTTATGGTGTCAGTGATAAACTGCCCCTAAAAAGTCCACTTTATTGCGTGTTCATTGAGTTACTTCTATTAAGGCTATTTAACAAGTTCAATTTACACATACTCATTAATCTGTCACGCTTATTAGTGGCTCATGGTTGCTTAAAGCCTATGTCTGACTTGACCACAGAGTTAGAGCATCATTCAATCCTCTCAGGATGACCACTCCACTTACTCTGCATCCAGTCAGCTCATGAATTAACAACACTTGCAGACTGTAACCCTTTTATTTTTTGTTTATGCCTTCAAATCCACCTTAAATCTTCTTACCTAAACGTTGGTTTTAAACACAAACAATTCTTATATTCTATTTTGAAACGCTGTCACCATTCATATATTTACAATGTTATTATATACTAAGCCAGCATTTTAATCGCAGACATTTATCCACATTTGCAAACAATAGTTATAGAGCTGAATAGCACACAAAACCAAAAGCATAGTCCTCTCATGCGCTCTGCATCAACTGCCTCATTTGCATGCACACACACTCTTCATCTAAGAATAGCAGCAGGCAGTCAGTGCATTGCTGACTCGACCCACAGAGATCTTTTTTATTACAGAGACGTCTTATATTTACAACTGCACAGATTTTAAACCTTTTAACACCTATCGAATTTCGACAAATTTAACATAACAGTTTAACCGATAAACTCCCTGAGTTTTTTGCGATCAATTAACCAGTATCAAGACTTTAACTGTTTCTGGCCTCATTTCTAAAATCCCTAACTCAATTTAAAAGCGTCAACCAACCCAAACTTTTTTGAAGTTTTAGGTTAAAGTTACACGCCCGAAGTCCACTTCTGCTGGCCAACAAAGCGCAGATACCGTTTCAAACGGTAAGGAGACTCTAACTCCTAGCTTAATTCCGGGATGCCCTGTACCCCACAGCTAAACCACACTGAACTAACCCTCTTCGCCGAGAGGTCAATGTCGCGCGTCCACGACAAGGAGGGAGCGTAACCTCCGGGCTCTGCGCTTCCTAGCAGACTCGAACTGCCGTTCTAGAATAATTTATAATATTTTGAAACAACAATCAACACCCGAAACAAGTGTATAACTGAAGCAGGTGCAACCTAGTGGTCAAATGGAGACTCCAACTCACAAAATGACCGCTCAGGTCCACTCTTATGACCAAATTTGGACTCTAACCAACACAATAACCAATTCCCTACCAAACTACTTGAGACTCTAACTCAATTTCTTTGGGACTTCAACCCAATATTTAAACTTTTTCCTGGCAGACTCAAACTGCTTTAGCAGACTTTACTGCTTTCATTTCTTCTTAGCAGAACTCTAACTGCTTCAACTCATGAAATTTTCATCAAAATCAAAACAGACATCCACCAGTAACTTCAGTGAGTAGACTTAAATTTTATCATGTCCAATTTGGCACACTTTGGAAATAATTCAACAGGTAGTGCCTTACCTTTTGGATAAGCCGGCTTATGCCCACTCACTTCGGCCACTGGAATTCATGTCTGCCCGTCTGACCACCTCGGACCACCGCTCACACCTCCACTTTTCTCCCTTACTCAACCACCGGACGAAGCCCCCAAATGTTAAGATTCAAGAATTGAGAAAGGGTACAAGAGGTGATCGAAAAATAACCACACTGGTCCGGCCGGGTGAAGTCAAACGAAGATTTTAATTCACATGTGGGAAGATCACTGAACACAGCAATTGATCTTCGACTTACTAAAGCACAAACAATTATTTTATAACATCAGGGTTTATTTACTGACGCCCCTTCATGCGTCACAGATACATTTTATACATAGATCAGATCAACATCATCATGACTTTTCACCTAGAAAATCATCTTCTATTTTCATGGCTAGCCCTTCCTGTCTACCTTTCAGTTCTTGTCTTGTTCCTCTTTCTTGCCGAGACACCAAGAAACGGTTCCTCTTTTACCAAGACAATTTTGCAGTTACAGCCAAACATAACTAACCTCTCCTCTAAATAAATCTAATTTAAAGTGTGTGTGTGTGTGTGTGTGTGTTGACCTCACATGCTCTTTGTGTCACCTCTTCACCTACTGTCTGTGTCTCGTCCTCAAATGCTCTTTCTCAATTCACCTGTTGCACTTCTGACCTTTTACCAGACCAGAAGCTCACTGAGACTATGTGTATATCTTCTACTAAATAAATGTTTTAACCAAGAACCTCTACTAAAAGCTTAATACAAGAATATGAACATATAAAAGATAATAAAATAAACTGATATACGTGTTTTGTAAGCATGTATTGCAATTCCTTCTATGTTCTAGTTTTCCCTCAGCATGTATCACCTGAACAGTCACGTCAGTGAGGCTTACGACCTTTAAAGAACCTGAACATCAACTCAAATAAGCACAGATATGCAATATGTATAAAATAATTATAACTGCCCCTGAAATACAAAGTTAGCATCATCATAAACATCTTAAGGCCATCTTAAAGCTATCTATTACATTGTTAAAGCAATGATCATACTGCAGATTATATTATGCTGGTAAAATACTTTTTGTTCATCCCCACACCAGTTACAGAAATCATAAAGTCCAAACTAAAGTGCTACTGTTGCTATATGCATTTTATATAAATCATGGATGATGGTCCTGACATGAAGGAAGAGAAAGTTACAGGTTGCATCCTTTGACTTTGTCTCCGTGCCTTTGGGCGATTTTCAGAAGGACAGATGTTTCTGTTCAATTCTTAAATCAATTTTTTCAAACACAAACACTATTTTAAAGCTTCTAGAGAGTAAAATATTAATGATAATTATAATAACAATAATAAAAACAAAAGCTCTCAGCTCCATCAAACCAAGCAGCAGAAAGAACAATAACTGAAGAGAAAACTTTAACCTTGTAGACTTCATTATGTTCCAGCTGCTCTACAGACGCTGTGACCTCGAACTTAAGCAGGTCGTAAAGTATGTGCAGCTCAATAACTTCATAATCAGACCCTGTGGTATTTAGGCAGCAGAACAACTAAGAATAACAACTACAAATAATGTTTTTAGGTTTCTGTTGTACTGCAAGGTTCTGTACAGGAGAACCAAACCAAGAGCAAATATTACGTCTCATTTACACCTGAGCACGAAGAGCCATCAACATTTAGCAAATTGAATCATCTTTGTTTAGATGCAAGAAGAATCATATAGAAATGAAAAAGTAGAAATAGAAATCCAGAGCAAAGATATCCTCTAATTCAGCGTAGCACATGTGCAGCTGCTGCGATTCACGTAAGCATTCGGCTCGTTGCTGTTGCAGATTTTTCTCTCGCTGTTCTGGCTCACAGCGCTGCAAACACAAAAATAAATATCCCCAAAGGTGTGAAAGGGAGCTAATTAGTAAGAGTATTGTTACTCTCCGCAGGAGTAGTCCAGCAGTAGAAATCAGTCCAATAACAAGGTGTGTAACATCTAGCAGGGTGACAGAAAAACCCAGGGTAACTTCTAAGGACCTCAACGTCTCTCTCACATTGTGTTTTTTAAACATGCTTCCATTTGTCACTTCAGTCTTTACTCTGAAATACAGGAAGAGAAATCATGGCTGAAACAATTTCTCATGAAACCAGGGGTGTGGTCCAACAGTCAGTTTGGTGAGGAAGGTTCCTAACTGAGAGAAGTGACCCAGAAGTATCTGTGTAGCAGCCACAATGAATCCAGATCATGAGCTTTATTAACTGATCAAAGTCTCTTCTTTCATCTTCTGTATCATTCAGTTTGCATTGGTAATGCCCATTATTGTAATGCTTTTTTAAGACCAGCAAAACTTTATTTCACTTTGGGTTAGCTGGGATAAGTGATGGATGGAGGGAATTTTACTTCAGCCACAGAAATCCTAAACAGGAAGGAGGAGCAGAGTTACAGTGGATCACTATCCAGCAGGGAAACAAGGTTTATTTCAATTTCTTGGCCATGAGTGAGATTTACTGAGTGGGCAAATTAGGGAGACGACACCATTAGATCCCGAGCCCTCCATGTGTTAATCAAGAGACGGCTGCTGTGCTACATCCATAAATAATGAATAAATTAGGAGCTAAAGCTGAAAGGACAGTTTATTTGTACCATCTTCACGTGAACACATTCAAGAACATCACAGATGAAGAAACATTAAAAACTTCCACACTACATAAAGCAAGAAAAATAGTTTTTCTTTCAGGTGGTTTCAGAAAAACAGAAACATCAAACATCTCCAAGACTCTCTTTGAAAGAACTAAAAACCTTTGTTCTCATGGTCCAATCATGAGTGAACTCCCCGATGAAGCCTTGTGTGCTAAAACATGTCAGAGTTTTAAAGGTTAAACATGAGTTTCCAAAACGTTTTGCTGGAGAACAATGAACTGTTTGACTGAGTTTCAATCATTTACAGACGAGCAAAACCAGGACAGAGAAAAAAGGACAAAAACTGACTCAGTAAAACAACAGAAAAGAAGATCCCATGTAGATCTGTATTATGTAGAAGTTCAGCCCAGCAACCAGTTCAGTTCAACACAAGTTTAAATGATTCTATCTGAACTCTGTGGAGCCTGATCTCAAGCTTTTTGAGTCTGACACAGAAACCAGAGGATCTTTCTGTGTCTTCAGATTCACTGTGATCCAGTGATGGGAGTGATTTCAGCCCTGAGTGATGGCGCTGATGTTTGCACAGAGCAGACAATGAGGTGAATGTTTGGGCACATTGGTAACAGTGAAACAGTTTATTAGTAACGTGGGATCGTTTGTGTGCAGAGTATGAACTGAGATTCCTGAAGCTCTTGTCACACTGGTCACAGCTGTAGTTTCCTTCCATGTGTGCACGTTCATGCCTGTTACGAGTACTTGAATGTGAGAAGCTTCTCTCACAGTGTCTGCACTTGTGTGGTTTCTCTCCTGTGTGGACTCGTTTGTGTGTTTTAAGCTCACCTGCAGTGGTGAAGGATGACCCACACTGATCACAGAAGTGCTTTTTAACCCCACTGTGAATCAGTTCATGTTGTTTTAACTCACTTGGTGTGGTGAAGCTTCTCCCACATTCTTTGCAGTATTTCAGTTTGTCTCTAGTGTGTCTACGTTGATGTACTTTTAGGGTCTTTTGCCGACTGAAAGTTTTTCCACAGAGGTCACAATGAAAGTCTTTCCCACCACCACAGTGATGACAGGGTTGAGAACTGGATCCATCTGTGTCGCTCTGCTTCTAAACAAAGACACAAAGACAGTGTAAGTCAGTCCTTCAACATTTGTATCCTGAACGTCGCCTGAAATAAAGAGCATCTCTGCAGACGTCCAACTACATTTGACTGTTTCAGTTAACACACTCAGTTTACTGGGCTGCAATAACTCCAATACTACCACCATAATACTACAGTAATACTAAAATCATAACTGAAAGGAAAATCTGAATAATCACTCAGAGCTGCTTTTCCATGCAGTAGAATTGCTAACATGCTAACACAGTTTAATGAGCAGAGTTGTTCCAAACATCCATCCATCCATCCATCTTCATCCGCTTTATCCGAGGCCGGGTCGCGGGGGCAGCGGCCTAAGCAAAGAGGCCCAGACCTCCCTCTCCCCAGCCACCTCCTCCAGCTTATCCGGGGGAACACCAAGGCGTTCCCAGGCCAGCCGAGAGATATAATCTCTCCAGCGTGTCCTGGGTCTGCCCCGGGGCCTCCTCCCGGTGGGACATGCCTGGAACACCTGACCCAGGAGGCGCCCAGGGGGCATCCTTGTCAGATGCCCGAACCACCTCAGCTGGCTCCTTTCAATGTGGAGCAGCAGCTGCTCTACTCTGAGCCCCTCCCGGATGGCCGAACTTCTCACCCTATCTCTAAGGGAGAGGCCAGCCACCCTTCGGAGGAAGCTCATTTCTGCCGCTTGTATCCGCGATCTCGTTCTTTCGGTCACTACCCACAGCTCGTGGCCATAGGTGAGGGTAGGGACGTAGATCGACCGGTAAATTGAGAGCTTCGCTTTTACACTCAGCTCCCTCTTCACCACGACGGACCGGTGCAGCGTCCGCATTACTGCAGCCGCAGCCCCAATCCGTCTGTCGATCTCCGGCTCCCTTCTCCCATCACTCGCGAACAAGACCCCGAGATACTTGAACTCCTCCACTTGGGGCAGGAACTCATCCCCGACCCGGAGTGGGCACTCCACCCTTTTCCGGCTGAGAACCATGGCCTCAGATTTGGAGGTGCTGATCCTCATTCCCGCTGCTTCACACTCGGCTGCGAACCGTTCCAGTGCGAGCTGGAGGCCCTCACCCGATGGAGCCAACAGAACCACATCATCTGCAAAAATCAGAGATGAGATTCTGAGGCCACCAAAGCGAAAGCCCTCCGCCACTTGGCTGCGCCTAGAAATCCTGTCCATAAAAATTATGAACAGAACCGGAGACAAAGGGCAGCCCTGGCGGAGCCCATCACCCACCGGGAACGAGTCCGACTGATTGCCGGCAATGCGAACCAAGCTCTTGCAACGGTTGTATAGGGATCGAATGGCCCGTAGCAATGGGCCAGACACCCCATACTCCCGCAACACCTCCCACAGGACACCCCGAGGGACACGGTCGAATGCCTTCTCCAAGTCCACAAAACACATGTAGACTGGTTGGGCAAACTCCCATGCACCCTCAAGTATCCTGGAGAGGATAAAGAGCTGGTCCAGTGTTCCGCGACCAGGACGAAAACCGCATTGTTCCTCCTGTATCCGAGGTTCGACTAGCGGACGAACTCTCCTTTCCAGCACCCTGGCATAGACTTTCCCAGGGAGGCTGAGGAGTGTGATCCCCCTGTAGTTGGAACACACCCTCCGGTCCCCCTTCTTAAAGATGGGGACCACCACCCCGGTCTGCCAGTCCACAGGTACTGCCCCTGATCTCCACGCAACATTGCAGAGGCGTGTCAACCAGGACAGCCCTACAACGTCCAGAGCCTTCAGGAACTCGGGGCGGACCTCATCAACACCAGGGGCTCTGCCACCAAGGAGTTGTTTAACTGCCTCAGTGACCTCGCCCCCGGAAATTGGTGGGTCATTCCCCTCATCCCCAGACTCTGCTTCCTCCTCGGAAGACGTGTCAGTAGGATTAAGGAGGTCCTCGAAGTATTCCTTCCACCGCCCGACAATTTTCTCAGTCGACGTCAGCAGCGCTCCGCCAGCACTATACACAGTGCAGGTAGAGCACCGCTTTCCCCTCCTGAGACGCCTGACGGTTTGCCAGAATCTCTTCGAGGCAGTCCGAAAGTCTTTTTCCATGGCCTCTCCGAACTCCTCCCACACCCGAGTTTTTGCTTCAGCCACTGCCCGAGCCGCATTCCGCTTGGCCTGTCGATACCTGTCGGCTGCCTCCGGAGTCCCACAGGCCAACCAAGCCCGATAGGACTCCTTCTTCAGCCTGGTGGCTCCCTTGACCTCTGGTGTCCACCATTTGGTTCGGGGATTACCACCGCGGCAGGCACCAACCACCTTGCGGCCGCAGCTCAATGCAGCAGCTTCGGCAATGGAGACGCTGAACATGGTCCATTCGGACTCAATGTCCCCAGTCTCCCTCGGAATGCTGTTGAAGCTCTGCCGGAGGTGTGCGTTGAAGATCTCGCGGACTGGGGCCTCTGCTAGACGTTCCCAGCACACCCTCACTACGCGTTTAGGTGCACCAGGTCTGTCCAGCGTCCTCCCCCGCCACCTGATCCAACTCACCACCAGGTGGTGATCAGTTGACAGCTCAGCCCCTCTCTTTACCCGAGTGTCCAGAACATATAGTCACAGGTCTGCTGATACGATTACAAAATCGATCATCGACCTACGGCCTAGAGCGTCCTGGTGCCACGTGCACTTATGGACACTCTTATGTTCGAACAGGGTGTTCGTTATGGCCAAACTGTGATTAGCACAGAAGTCCAATAACAAAGCACCGCTCGGGTTCAGATCAGGGAGGCCGTTCCTCCCAATCACGCCCCTCCAGGTCTCGCTGTCGTTACCCACGTGAGCATTGAAGTCTCCCAGCAGGACAACAGAGTCTCCAGGTTGAGCACCCTCCAGCACCCCCCCCCCCCCCCCAGGGACTCTAAGAAGGCTGGGTACTCTGAACTGCCACTCGGCGCATAAGCGCAGATGACAGTCAGGACCCGTTCCCCGACCCTAAGGCGCAGGGAACAAACCCTCTCGTCCACCGGGAAAAACCCCAACGTACCGGCAGCAAGCCGAGGGGATATTAGAATACCCACCCCAGCCCGCCGCCTCTCACCAGGGGCAACTCCAGACTGAGACAGAGTCCAGCCCCTCTCCAGGAGACTGGTTCCAGAGCCCAAGCCATGTGTAGAGGTGAGCCCGACTATATCTAGCCGGTACCTCTCAACCTCACGCACTAACTCAGGCTCCTTCCCCACCAGAGAGGTGACATTCCATGTCCTTATTGCCAGTCTTGGCAGCCGGGGGTCAGTCCGCCAGGGCCTCCGCTCCTGGCCGCCACCCGGCACACAATGCACCCGACCCCTATGGCGCCTCCTGCGGGTGGTGGGCCTGCGGGAGGATGGGCCCATGTCTCCTCTTCGGGCTGTGCCCGGCCGGGCCCCATGGACTAAGGCCCGGCCACCAGACGCTCGCCCTCGGGCACCCTCCCCGGGCCTGGCTCCAGGGTGGGGCCCCGGTAACCCTATCCCGGGCAGGGTAAACTGTTCATAAGGGTCTTTTGAATCGCTCTTTGTCTGGTCCCTCACCCAGGGCCAATTTGCCATGGGAGACCCTACCAGGGGGCAAAAGCCCCCAGACAACATAGCCCCTGGGATCCCTGGGACACACAAACCCCTCCACCACGATAAGGTAGTGATTCAAGGAGGAGTTGTTCCAAACAGTCAGGCTAAAATGACAAGATAACAATATAAATACATACCTCACAGTAGCTGCACTTGTAGAGTCTCTTTCTGGTGTGGATCTGTTGGTGTTGTCTCAGGTGACGTGGAGATTTAAAAGTCTTCTCACACAGGTCACATTGATAAGGTCTCTCCTCAGTGTGGGTAAACATGTGTCGTTGTAAGTCTGCGTCTGTTGTAAAGTATTTGCCACACTGTTCACAGCAGTACACATCATGTCTGGTGTGAATGCGTAGGTGTGTATTTCGGCTCCCTCTCTGGCTGAAAGTTTTTCCACAGATGTCACAGCTGTATGGCTTAATTCCAGAGTGGGTAACTAGATGCCTCTGTAAGTGGCTACTGTGAGTAAAAGCTCTGCCACACTGATCACAGCTGTATGCCTTAATTCCAGAGTGGATAACTAGATGCTTCTGTAAGTTGCTACTGTGAGTAAAAGCTCTGCCACACTGATCACAGCTGTATGCCTTAATTCCAGAGTGGGTAACTAGATGACTCTGTAAGTGGCTACTGTGAGTAAAAGCTCTGCCACACTGATCACAGCTGTATGCCTTAATTCCAGAGTGGGTAACTAGATGCTTCTGTAAGTTGCTACTGTGAGTAAAAGCTCTGCCACACTGATCACAGCTGTACGCTTTAACTCCACTGTGGACGAGTTGGTGTTGTTTTAGGGAACCCTTCAAGGAAAAAGACTTTCCACACAAGTCACAGCTGAACGGTCTCTCTCCAGTGTGGATGACCTGATGCCGTTTTAGTGAAGCTTTCAGAGTAAACTCCATCCCACACTCGTCACAGCTGTATGGCTTAATTCCAGAGTGGGTAACTAGATGCTTCTGTAAGTTGCTACTGTGAGTAAAAGCTCTGCCACACTGATCACAGCTGTACGCTTTAACTCCACTGTGGATGACCTGATGCTGTTTTAGTGAAGCCCTCACAGTAAAACCCATCCCACACTCGTCACAGCTGTATGGCTTAATTCCAGAGTGGGTAACTAGATGACTCTGTAAGTGGCTACTACGAGTAAAAGCTCTGCCACACTGATCACAGCTGTACGCTTTAACTCCACTGTGGATGAGTTGGTGTCTTTTTAGAGCATCCTTGAAGGAAAAAGACTTTCCACACAAGTCACAGCTGAACGGTCTCTCTCCAGTGTGGATGACCTGATGCCGTTTTAGTTTACCCTTCTCAGTAAAACCCTTCCCACACTCGTCACAGGTGTGTTTTTTCTCTCCCTTTCTTCTGTGAGGTTTGTCGGCCTCCTGAGAGCGCTGACTTCTGGCTCCATGTTGGTCCTGCAGTGACAGAGATACAAACAGAGGCAGTGAGTGAAATGCAGTCGTGGAACAAACTCAACCTTCAAACTCCATTAACACTAGTTTTAAACCTGAAGGTGGAGCGTGGCACCAAACACCTTAAAGGTCTCTTATCCCCACCTGCTGGTAGTTCTAACACATTACATCCAACCTGCTGTTAAAGATAATTCATGACTGTTCAAACACTAAAATCATGCCCATCCCTCCTGATTGTGTACACACACACACACACACACACACACACACACACACACACACAATTTTATAATTTTGATTATTTTGTTGTTTCCTATTACATATTTCTATAATTTGTATAGATTTATACATAATTATTCAGTGATAATAAATCCTATGTTTGTTTATTCTAAAGGAACTCGATATATGATCCAATGTTGATCTCCACACAGCTGTTGTCACTAACGGCGCACTCGCTTACGTCACTGTCGTGAGACATTCTCGCAAAGAAATCACGGTTTTAGTAACGCAGCGTTCCTACGGGAAAGTAACGGTAATCTAATTACCGTTTTTGCAATAGTAATCCCTTACTTGGGTTACAAGTAACGCGTTACTGCCCATCTCTGGTCCTGAATCAGTCTTATTAGGTAATGTTCAAATAATGTGATCATCCCAGTGTTTCCAGTGTGGGAGAAAGTACTCAGGGCCTTCAAGTTACACACTATGAAAGGCAGCAACAAGTTTAATGTTCAGAAACCTAAAGTCTGTATCAGCAGCAGGATGGAGCTAAAAATAAATGTTGGTTTCAGTTCTATGAAGCTTTGAGTATTTTGGATCAGTAGCTGCTGTGTTTGTTGCATCACATTGCTGTAACTGTTTATATGCTTTATATATTCTGAGCTAAGTTGATCTATAGTGTTACATCATATTCTATAAGGATGTTATGTGTTTGTAGACTTTCTGCCCAGTTTGACCCATTTAGCAGAAGTCAGCCTGTTTAAGGCTCTGATATCTATTCTGTGTGACTTACAGCAGTTATGACATGGTCTGATTTTCTCACCCAATAAAGGAATATTTCATATATCAGTCTACTCTTCATTCTATCAGACACAGTTATCACAGCTCCTACATTTGCTTTTTACACATATATGTAAGCATTGAGCCACATTTAGTACCAACATATTAAACGAACAATATTTGTCTCTTATATATGACACATCTATATACACACTGTGAGTGTATATAGATGTATCTGTGAGTGAAGTGATTAATATGATAACTATAATATTGGCCATATCATATTTACATTACCACAGTGAGATGACTTTAGTCTCATGAACAACATCAGCTAATTGTTATTTACAGCTAATCTTAAACGACTGTTCAGCACAGAAATGAAGCCCAACAATCATGTTTCACAGTCCTGTGGTCTCAGCCTCAGATACTCATCAAATCACACAGAGCTCATGTAGAAACAAATGAACTAAATATGTTCTCCTTCATTTCTGTCAAACAAAGCTGTATGAAACGTTTCCAGCTGTTAGTATCATGGTTGCTAGGCAACCTGGGCAGCGCGACGGAGGCTAGACGTCCCATTTCACGAGCCTACGAGCCTCGCACTTCGGCCTTAGCGGTCTTTGAGTACGCGGCCCTTGAGGACTTTAAAGCTGCAGAACCTGAATCGGGATACAGCCATGATGATCTCCAGCCTCGTGCTCGCCAACATTCTCACCTGAGTTAAGAAGACGATCACTGAAATGGTCTCAGCAGGTCCTTTGATGACAGCAATGAAATGCAGCGGTAAGGCTTTTTGGGGATTAAGTTCGTTTTCATGGCAAAGAAGGACGATGCAGTTCATCTGATCACTCCTCATAACATTCTGGAGTGCAGGCAAAATGCTATTATAAAAACTTAAGCAGCAACTTCTCCAGGTTCCAATATTTATGCAATTCTCAAACCTTTTGGCCACGACTGTATAACCTCTTCTGAAGTTTAGTGGATATTATACATGGTTATGCTCAGGATGTGTCGGCCAGTTTCCACTGGAAACGCCTTTTGGTTAAACTGTCAGCGAGGAATTTGCATTTGCACGGTTACATTTTTATATAACTTTAATGCACATAAACAACAGCTGCTTGTTTCAGTGAAAATACATTGATGGGTTTTTAATAAAGTTGTGCAGCTGTAAAGTATTTTGTCTGGTGTCAATTCTATCGTCAGCTACATCGTTATGGCAAATGTTCAAATGTATATGGTGATAAATATCTTTGGTCATATGGTCCTGCTCTGTCTGTCACCTTCTGTGTTGAGCTCATTGTTTCCTCTGTAGTGGCTGAGCTGAGTCCAAGTAGCTGAAAATGTTCCTCTGCTGCTCCGTCAGACTCTCCTCCTCCTGCTGATCAGCTGGGACACAAAACAGATCTTTGTTAGGCTCCACACTGCACTGAAGAGTCAAAGTGTCTCATATGTTCATCTGACAAGTAAAAGAACACATTTTTGTTTCCCGAGGTGGGCAACTTGTTGGAAACAAACACATCACGCCACTCTTGTGTTAATCTATGCACGGTCTGAAGCATGTGTGTGGGAATGTATGTGAATGTTTATTAGTATTTTAAGTATTCTATCTATTTTATTTATTGAATTTTATTGTTTTATTTATATTTTGATATTGCTAGGGATGATGCAATGATCGGGGACCATTCTTAATTTCGTTGTTCTCATGACAATGACAATAAAGTTTCTGATTCTGATTCTGAAAAGGTTTGAGCACTGATACCTGCCATTGCTGCCATTGAAAGATGCAACGCCAGCAATGTGGATTGTCAAGACTCAAACCAATCATCAAGCAAAGACAACAGGGATCATTTGTTTCTGTTTATTTAGCATTCACAGCATTTGTAGTTGCCTTCTGTGCAGGGGAAGTCCACGCACACTGTGTGGTACCGCCATCCACAGAAGGTGCATTCAACCTCTGTAAGAGAAACGAGATTGTCTGAGACTGAAATGATATTCACTAAAGAAGTGGTGATTTGTAAAACTTCAAGTGTATGATAAGGTGAAAACAAATACACAACTGCATGTCATGTAGTTGAAGGTTTTTTTTCCTTTGGAAGACCGGAAAACACTGAAAGTTACAAATTAGTCCTTTATTTATCCAGGTAAAAAAAAATCTCATTGAGATTAAAAATCTCATTTCCAAGAGAGACCTGGCGTCATGGCAACACAAGTCACATACCACACAGGTATATAACATTTAAAACAAACACAATATCCCAACATGTGTAACAAATGTATTGTGCTTGAAACAAATTCAGAATAGGTGATAAAGCAGCTGCACATGTGTGTCACGAGTAAATCTGGCTGTATAACAAACAGAAACAAGTGATCCTGCTGTCTTTGCTCAACGGTTGGTTTGAGTCTTGACAATCCACATTGCTGCCATCTTTCAATATGTTTGAATGCACCAGTGTAAGTGCAGCCACTCAGACTCAATGTGTTCATAGAAACAGGTGCAGATGTGTCACGAGTTCATCCAGCAGTAGCTATGGCACTTGGCCACAGGGGGCAGCAGTGGACTGACCTGCATTCGAGACTGCTCCAGCTGCTCTGTGACAGTCAGTAGATCTGCTACAAATTGCAGATCATATGCAAGTTTTGGAAATGACATTATAAATATTCTTAACTTAGCCACGGCAGCATTGTTGATGTATTACCTATATACTACAAATTATTCCACCTGCTGAAAAGTGGATCTAATGTGGGCGGACTCACACTTAGCAAATAAACCTGTGATGTGAGAATGTAATCAAACTGTTGATCAGAGGCAAAGTAATTTAAAGTTTATGATGCTATCGTCTAATGTTAGCTGACATGATGTTAGCTTGTAAACTTATGTTGTTGTCTGGGTCTCATGTCTGATCTGATGATAATAACTGTGACAACACAGAGATTAAATAAAGGACGTTGGTGGGACTTCTTATGTTAGAACTATAACTTCAGTTAAGGAGTGAGACGTAAGGTGACAAGGAGAATGAAGAGAATGAGAAAGAAGTAACTGGGAAGAGAAAATGAAAACAAAAATTTGAAATGATCAAATTTGTGTTGACAGATGATGGTGATTTTAAAAATTCAAGTAATTTAAAGGTTTTATCCTATTTGTTGTTGTTTTTTTCATATTCTTCTATTTGCAAGAGGTTATTAATAAAACAGGTTCTCTTTCTGGTTTCTCTTTTTGGACGCACTCTCTACAGCTTATCACATCCAAAATGGCGGATGTCAAGTACAAAACCTCGACAGAAACAATCAGCAAGAATTTTAGCATCAGTCCAAAATAAAACTGTCCAACTACAGAGTTTTAAAATCCAACTAAACTATGAACAGAGATCTTTTACAAATAGGCTATTGATGAGATGACAGTGGTAACAAAAACGTACACATCCGCGCACACAGACAAAAAGGCGGGAGAGCGTTTAACGGTCGACCTCATGAGTCCGTTACCGTGAACTATGGAGCGGCAGATTTGTGCTGGAACTGAGCTGCACACAGCTGATGTTAGCCAGGAAACATTACACACTGCTAACGTTACCTTCACACGGAGCTCCACACGGAGACGATCAGCGTCAGGCACAAACACCAAGTTCAGAAAAGAGGAACTTTGAGCAGGAAGGAAAGAGTCAGAGAGGCGTTTGAGGACACGTTTACAACCACGAACATCAGAATCTGTCTGTGCTGCATTCAAGTGCAACTTGGAAACTCACTAATCTCTGTCATGTTGTCCAAAGATGATTTATTTCTGCTGGTTTTCTTGTTTGAAACACAAACATGTGTCAGCACTTTGTTGTTCTTCACCCTGCAGCATTTGAATATTTCAGGAGTAAACTGATCATAAATTCATGAAGTCATGACTGAAAGTGCAGACTGAGAGTGGATCACATGATGTTTGAGGTGTGTCATGTGACATGTTCAGTATTGTCACACATGTCTAGATTGTCCCTGATATCATAACTGCTCAAACACTGATGATTATATTTGAAGAATTATTCCTGATGGCAGCAAAGTTTGAATGGAGCTCTCTGTCTGTGCTGATTTGTCGCCCTCTGGAGGTCAAAGCACAAACTGCATGATGTCACTGTAACCACCACGGTGACAGGAAGTGTTTTTAAATGATGAAATATGTCAGTGATGCTGATAGTGTGTTCATCACAGACGTTCAGGCTTCATGTTGACATGAATCAAAGTTAATGTCATTATGGACCAAGGACAGTACTCTGGGTCTCCTGCAGAACAACTCGAGCTGTGATACCTGAATGAAGAGCCTCTGCTGCTTTAAAGAAGGAGGCTCGAGGCAGCGGTGAGGTGCAGACCAACCAGCTTTTATTCAGCAACTTTAACAGAAGGATCAGAAAAATAAAACTATACAGCACAGTGATGCTGACTGAAGCCACAGCATTAAACTAAACAAACATCGGATCATCTTTAACAACATCTAATAAATAATGACAACTATTTAATCCTGTATTTCCTACAATAAAGCCTGTTCAGATATTTGTTGCTGATGGAAATGTAAAAGGCTCCCAGGAACCAAAGGACAAAAACAGAGGCAACAGTCACAGCTGCAAAGGATCCCCTAACACATAAACTGGTTCGAAGATATTTTCTAGCTCTGCAGAGGAGCTTGATTGCACGGACAGTAAAAAGTGGATTCAATAACAGCAGCGAGCGCTGAGTGATATAACGGTGCTGCGAGCAGCAGTGCAAAGGCTCACACAGAGACAGCAGCTACACTGTGTGTGGATGTGATCCACAGTCACAGCTGTGGGTTTCAGTCAGTGTGTCTCTAACTTCATGGTCACATTTCAAAGCTTATTGGAGCCAGAAGATGTCCAAGTAAAAGATTTATTGCTGTACTCGTCTACCAGGATAACAGGAGGTTCATAAAGCTGTGTAATACTTCAGCTTTACATCATGGAGTAGTAGTTGTGTCCCTTTGTGTTTATTAGTGTGTTCACACGTCTACTTTAACTTCACTCTGTAATGAAAGGATTCAAATCACTGATAAATACATACATGCTGACTCTGAGTCTCAGTGAAGGAGGAAAGGATGGATGAAGGCAGCCTAGTGTGGGTCATGTGTGTCCAGCAGTCATCCAGGGTCTGGATCCATCTGTAACAGGAAGACAAAGTCCAGCCTGTAATCATCCTATCAGGCACAGCGTTTCCATCCAGCATCCTGACGACGCTAACAACCCGTCAAACGTCTCCTCTGGTCCACAGAAGTCACACTTCCTGTGTCATGTTTACCTTTTTAAGTGTGCTATTCAAGCCTGTGTGACCAACTCTGACTCTCCAGATTCCATCCTGGTCTCTGCTGCAGCTTCTTCTACACGACTGTTTTCTGTATAATAATATCTGCCTTTCCCGTCTCTGTCCCAGTGTGCCTGCCACTCGTCCTTCATCTTTACCTTCATTATACTCTTCACCTCACTTTCACTGTATTTTATAGTCAAACCTGCACGACTTCTTCTTGCTGCACCTTTTTAAACTTATCGTCCTGTTCATTGCATCAACACCGATATTCACAGGGAGCCATAAGAAATCCACTTCTATCCCTCTGTGTTTGATTCTATACAGTAAATGAAGTATATCAAAAACAATATGTTGCCTAGAGTCTGAAGACATATCACCTGTGCTCACTAGCACGCTGCTAGAGTCCCAGCAAACCACATACCTCCATATTAGTGCGTCCTCCACCCAGTTCAAGCCAGTAACATCACTACCAGCTCCCAGTATAAACTGCCACATCATCTGTAATTCTTTTACTCATCACCAAACTTATTTGTGGGAGAACAAATGCAGATGAGAACAGCTCCACTGTTACTTTGGTCCAACCAAGTTTCAGTTAAAAACATAAAATCAAGGCTGTGCTCAGTGATTAAATCATTAATTAAAAATGTTTTCCCAGCTAAAGATCTAACGTTTAATAAAGCCAACTTAAGTGTTTTAGAGGTATTACTTGTCCCCTCGTGTTTGGGAGCAGTCTGTGGCACACAAGGTATGTTTACTATGTTTAAAGATCTTTTAGAGTGCAGCTCTCTGTGTTTTGACCAGGCCACATGTCTCCTTCTGTCACCTAAAAGTACAGAGATTTTAAAACCTTCTAGTAAACAGGGTCCCAGCTTCTCCTGGGAAAAGTCACCACTGCCATAATCCTCATAGCCCGGACCCTTCACACATCACACATCAGACTGTGGAGACAGAGCGTGAAGGTGGTAAAGAGGAACTAAGGGGGGCGAGGCTGGGCAATGTGACTTCGATTGCTCTGTTGAGGGTGGGGCTCGATGGCGAACCTTTGGCCGCTCTGGTGGGGGGTTTATGGGGGACAAAAAGGGATTGGGACGGGGGGTAGATCTGAGCCCAGCATTGACCCGCTCCATCATCTCCTCAGTGAATTTCAGGTGTGGGGGGGAGGGAGAAAGGGAGGGGGAGGAGGGTGATGGCCTGTCAGGGGTTTGGGGGACAGGGGAAGGTTGTGGTCCCTTGTCCTGGTCGTTGGTGTTGTTGAGAGAGTTGGAGGCAAATAGGGACCCCTCTTCTTGCCTTTCTGAGGCTCTTCCCGGGTGGGGGCAAATGGAGCTCCTCCTCAAGGTTTCTGCTGGGCTTTGTCTGTTCTTGGAGTACTGTTTGTTCCTCTTTATGAGATAACTCCTCGTTTATCTCAGCCTTGGCACCAAGCACAGATGGATAACGTATGGAATAAAACAAGTTGGAGGTTTAATAAACTTAAACCTACACCATCCTTCCTATTCTGGTATTTTAAAGAGTACTTAGCGTAAATATTAAGCAACCTAACTAATAGGGTTCCAACTCCCAGCAACAACAAAAATAAATAAATAAAAAATAGGGAACCACCCCTCACGCTCCACCTCATGATGCTTAATCGACGTAATCAACCTTAATTTGATGCAGTGTGAAAAAAAATGCACAGAAATCAATTATTTTTCAAGAAATATTAAATAGATTCAACATCTTTCTTCAACAAAATTGCAGACTGCACAGATGGTACCTTCCCAAAGGAAAAAGTACTATAGCTTACTAGGGTATATATATTAGACTTAATAGTCACTATATACAGTAATTGACTTCTATTCATTTTACATCAAATTAAAACTTTGGGTGTCAGATAAGTATTTATTAAAAGCTGGACATTTTAAATGAGAATAAGAAAGAAAAGTCTGTCTTTGTGCCCCCTTTTCCCTGTTAATGCCCTATCGGCCCCCCTGGCTAAACTTTGCTAGATCCGCCCCTGCACAGTTACCAGCGTCAGCTACGTAGTAAAAGATCCTGGAGTAGAAAGTAATATTAAATAAATTGTAACAACAGCTTATCAAGCTTAAACGTGCTGCTGTTGTTCAGCCGCTGGTTTCCTCTTTCTGGTGCAAAGTGGGCCAAAAACAAACAAGAGAGACGGACTCGCGACAGAAAAGCCGATCAGCTGATCATTAAGCGAGAGGCAGTCGCTTGTTAAGCTTAACGTGGGAATGCTTTACAAACATTCAGAGATGGACTTACACACTTGCTTTACTTCTCTCGGGATAACTTTGTCGGAGATGAAATGCCGGGTTGCTAGCGAAGCTCCAAATGCTATCCAGACTACCGACAGGTCCCGCATGCCACAGCCGCTCTATCACGTGATGCATACTGCTCCGACGTGCTAACGTTCTGAGGCGAGTTACGGCGTGTTGCAAGTTTTGTGAGGTGCTTTCGTGATATTTAATGGATCGGATTACATTTTTTATTTTTCTCCGATATCCGATCCAGTAATTTAGGTCAGTATCGGACCGATACCGATACGTAATATCGGATCGGTCCATCTCTACTACAAATTGCAGATCATATGCAAGTTTTGAAATGACATTATAAATATTCCTAACTTAGCCACGGCAGCCATGTTGATGTATTACCTATATTGGTATCACTGTGGGGTTGTATACTGTTGATCTAAGGTGGAATTACCCTGTGGAAATAGGAATTTTCCATTTTAGAGCATTTTGAAATCACTGAAAGTTAGGTCAATTATGGACAATTTGAAAGGGCTTTTATTTTTGAAAGCAAAATCAGAATGACTTGATACTGATATGGTATCACTGTGGGGCTTTATACTGTTGATCTAAAGTGGAATTACCCTGTGGAAACAAGAATTTTTCATTTTAGAGCATTTTGAATCGTTAGAAGATTAAGTCAAATATCCGCAATTTCAAAGGGCCATTACTATGAAAAGCAAAATCAGAATGACTTGATATTGATATGGAATCACTGTGGGGCTGTATACTGTAAATATAGAGTGAAGCTATCCTGTGGAAACAGGAATTTTCCATTTTAGAGCATTTTGAAATCACTGAAAGTTAGGTCAATTATGGACAATTTGAAAAGGCTTTTATTTTGGAAGGCATAATCAGAATGACTTGATATTGATATGGTATCACTGTGGGGCTGTATACTGTTGATCTAAAGTGGAATTACCCTGTGGAAACAAGAATTTTTCATTTTAGAGCATTTTGAATCGTTAGGAGATTAAGTCAAATATCGGCAATTTCAAAGGGCCATTACTATGAAAAGCAAAATCAGAAAGAATTAATTTTGATATGGTATTACTGTGAAAAAGCCTGCGGTTGAAAAGTGTTGATACAAAGTTCAAATAGTATTTGGAAATACGACTTTTGCTTTTAAGAGCATTATGAATTCATTGAAAGAGTACTTCAAAAATGAAGATTCACAGGGCTTTTACTTTGAAATCCAAAATAAGATGGCCTTGATAGTGACAGGGCACAATTAGGGTACAAGGCTGTGTCATATAGATGTAACATTAGAGTTTGTAAAAAAAAAAAAGCCTAAATTATATGTTATTATGTTCTTAACATATCTGTTTATTCACTCGAAGTTGGCTTTTATTTTGAAATCCGGTTTCCACATCCATTCCCGTAATACTTTGAATACACAGGGAACGTAAAACAAACTGGAGGCTGGCTTGACATCAGTGAATGCCTCTGTTAGCTACACAGAGTTGCTCAGAGTGCTTGTGTTACACTAGCTAATCTACTCAGTCACTTTAACAGAACTATTAACATTCACATCTCACAGAACTGATTTGATTGGAGCATTACAACACGTTTGCACAGAGCATAGGAGCGCACTGACTCTGCTTCACGAGCGCTCCACCTAACGAGCGGGCTCGCGGTGCGGTCGCGCGGGACACTCCTCTGGTTTTCTCCCGTGTTTACATATAAATAACTTTGGCGGACCGCCTTAACTCTCCCATTCACATTAACGTGGGTAACCATGGTGACAATAAACAACATTTTCGGTGCGAGCACCGTGTACCGACCTGTAAAAGCAGGTGAAGAGCAGAGTAAGGAAGACACGATGCGTCTCTGCTTTCCTCCAGAACGTGTCTGAGGAAGCAGCGGAAGGTGGGCTCCACTTACTGCTCCCCGAAACCCCGGAGCAAGCACCAAAGTTCCGCCCTCACTGCTTTCTAACATAAAATGAATCCCTGTTACATGGATTTTCTATCCTCTTAAAGAAACTGAAAATAAATACATATAGCAATGAAAAATGTCCCGTTACATGAGTGTTTTACACAAAATAATATTCATGTGGTCATTCCCTCACAGGGGTGCCACAACTACACTGCTGTTTTGACAGAGACACAGTGTGTTTATCTAACTTGGCTGAAGCCAAAGTTCTCCAGACAAATTCAGTCTGTTTCTGCCAAGTGTGAACTCACTGGATGAGCGCCAGATACACAGAATCAAAAAGGGATAAATTACTTTTCTTATGTCATGTTCCCGTCACAAACTGGCTCAAGGAGAGGGGAAGCAGGAGTCCACAGATTAAATGTTCCTATA
Organism: Mchenga conophoros; assembly: GCF_057382185.1. Lineage (NCBI taxonomy): Eukaryota > Metazoa > Chordata > Actinopteri > Cichliformes > Cichlidae > Mchenga > Mchenga conophoros. The sequence continues at coordinate 2,248,047 of NC_140528.1, read as the reverse complement.
AATAAAGTGGAATTTATTCAAACTTTACCAAAACTTCAACACATCAAATACAAGCAGTTCAGCAGGGAGTGGATGTGTGTTGCATGTGCCAGGTGGATGCAGAGAGAGGCCAGGGCCACGTTCAAACCTGAACACGCTGCACAGTGTTTTGTTCCATTTGTTAGGGATGAATGAAATGCTTCCTTGAAAGGATGTGTGCAGTCACCAGTGGGCGTGGAAGCATGTGCGCCCTCATTTGGTGGTTGTGCAAGAAAAGTCATCCTGTCACACAGCAATGCCTACATAAATCACACCACTCTGCTTAAAATAATAATGTTTAGTGAAGCAGGTGAAGCAAAGGGCTGCTTTTAATAGGCTGGGAGACCCAGGTGTGCTGCTTTAGCTGCTGAGCCTCTTATGACAGAACAGCGGAGAGTGGTAAGAAGGGAGGAGGGGGTCTGGCTGTGTTTGTGAACGATAGATGGTGTAACTCTGGGCATTTCTCTATCAAAGAGACGCTATGCTGTAAGGACATTGAGCTGCTAGCGGTTAGCATGAGACCGTACTATCTACCACGAGAGTTTACACACGTGATTATGATAGCTGTGTATGTCCCGCCCTCTGCTAACGCTGCAGCAGCCTGTGAGGTCCTGCACACTGTAACCAGCAGACTCCAAACACAGCACCCTCAGGCCCTTTTCCTGATCTCTGGGGACTAGTGGGCCTAGTGCAGGGGTCAGCAACCTTTAACACCCAAAGAGCCTTTTGGACCCGGTTTCCACGCAAAGGGTCAGGGTTCGGGAAAACACTGGGAGCCGCAAATACTTTGTGACATCTAAAATGAAGATAACACTGTGTATATTGTTTTTACCTTTATGCTTTGTGTGAACAACTACAGTGTGTTGCTTATGAAATCCATGAAGTGCTACAGAGAAAATTACATTTGATTTATGTAATGAACACATTTTGAGCTCTTAAAGAAATATAACAAAGGAAAGCTGAACTACAATGATCCATGTAGCAAACACAAACTGTTATATCGCCTTTGGGCTTTTGGAGCCTTGACCTGACTTTTAAAAAAAGCGCGTTCATGCAAACATCGTCGGGTCTGCCGTGATATGTTTACAACGGGACTTCTGCTCCTGAACCTCTGCGCACAGCGTCTGCAGGTAAGGTAACTTTATTTATACCCAAAGGCAAGGTAAATTTGCTTTACAGACAAATGGCAGCATTTGACATCCCTTTAAAAACACACATACCTAGTAAATATATAAAACTCACTGTGACACATACTTTAATATTTCGAATCAAAAACAGTTCTTATTTAATTCAGTGACAGCAACGGGGACAAAGCTGTTTTTATAACGCTTTGTCCTGCATCTCGGAAATAGAAACCTCCGTCCTGAGGGAAGAAGCTGAAATTCACCCCTTAGAGGATGGGAACCATTATTAAGGATTGATAAAGCCATCCTCTGTACCTGCTCAGAGTACAGGGAGGCTAAACAAGACTGTGGCTCACCTATCAGACGACTGGACCATCTCACTATCTGATTCAGAGAGTTTTTCTCTGTGACAGAGGTCTGACCGAACCATGCCACCAAACAAAAGGATAAAACAGACTCAATAAAAGAACGATAAAACAAAGTTAACATTTTTTGGTCAATGTGGAAATGAACAAGTTTCCTAAGGCAATAAAGGTGCTGGTGACCCTTTTTACAAACTGATTTGCAATTTTGATCAAAGTTCAGTTTTTCATTGATTATGGTCCCAAGATATTTATATGATTGTACTTGCTCTATTTTCTGACCTTTAATTAAAGTGACTCCGTGCCCATTTTGTTGTTTCCTAAAATCAACAACCATGTCTTTTGTTTTAGATATGTTCAGCTGGAGATAAGACTCCTCCCACCACTGAACAAAGTCATCAATGACTGGGCCGTGGTTAGTTTCACCCTCTTTCAGTAAGCTGACAGTAACAGAGTCATCTGCATATTTAATAATGACCCTGTTTTCATGTCTGCCCTGACACATGTTTGTATAGAGAGTGAATAATAAGGGCGATAGGACGCAGCCTTGAGGAGAACCTGTGGAGGAGAACACTGGGTCAGACAGAACCCCATTTATTCTCACTCTTTGTGACCTGTCAGTTAGAAAATCTAAAATCCAGCCCACCAGGTTTTTCCTGATTTCAAACTGTTCTAAAAGTCTTTTAATTAAAATATGGGGCTGTGTTGTATTAAAAGCCGAAGAAAAATCAATGAAAAGAAGTCTTGCAAAAGTCCCTTTACTCTCTACATGTTTAAGAATCAGATTTAGTAAAGTCAAAAGTGCGTCCTCCACTCCTCTGTTGGGCCTGTATGCAAACTGCATTGGATCCAGCTGACCTTCAGTCTCTTCATAATCACATTTCTGAGGATTTTTTCAAAGACTTTCATGACAACTGAAGTGAGGCAACAGGCCTGAAGTCGTTTAGATTTAGGGACAGGAACCACGACTGCTTCTTTGCAAAGAGAGGGCACATGTTGTGTTTGCAAGGATTTGTTAAAAATAACCTGAAATATAGGACTGAGTTCATCAGCACAAGATTTAATTAGGCGGCCACTAATATTATCAGGACCTGGCTCTTGTTCACATTGACTGTATGAAAGGCCTTTTTAACATCGCTGAGTTCAATGATAAAGTGCTGAGTATCTCTCAGTTTCTGTTTCAGTTCCCAAATATCCTCGCTGAAATCAGAAGAACTAAAACGAGCAGAAAACATGTTTAAAGCATTTGAAAATCTCTGTCTGAATTAAAACATCTAAAATGACCTGACTGCTGCTCTGGGGGTTTTGAAACCCTGCTATGGTTTTCATACAAGTCCAGGCAGACCCAAAAGTTTTTGCAGCAAATTTGCTTTCAAGAAGGTTTTTGTCTGTTTTGCTTTCAAGATCTCGATTTTCATTTCCTTGGTAGCTGTCTGAAAATCGGTAACAGCCCCTCTTTAAAGGCCTGTCTCTTTTTCCTTAAACAGGATTTGACACTTTTAGTGAGCCATGGCTTATTGTTAGCGTAAATTTTAACGCGCTTACGGGGTATAATCATGTCTTTACAAAATACTGCACAGGAGCTAGTAACATCCACCAAAGCGTCGAGATCATCTCCACAAGACTGAAGACGGGGCTGTACGAAGTCACTTTATCTCTACAGACTGTAAGCTGTCATCTGTGAGGCGTGAGCGTGTTTGTTTGAACACAGTTCACGGTGGAGAACAGCTGCTGACATAATGTGGATCCCAAGATCCATAACTGGCCTACCTGGGGCTGAAAGTCTCCATAAATGCAGGCGTTTCGGCGGCTACACCGGCTTCCACGAGTGTGACGCTTATTTTGAGAAAATAATAGAATATAAATGTATTTTTATATTCCAATATCACAATAATCTTCCAATGTAGAACTACAAGTTAAAAAAGAAGTAACATAAATCAAATCCACTTCAGCTAAATACTTCTCATTTATTTCCATCTTACATGCTGTGACTGCAGCCATTCCCACATCTCTGTGAATGGGACTCATGGACATGGATCAGTGGTTGTTGATCAATGGTCCTGAGAATCTGCATAATTAAGATGAAGGAACGGAGCTCCCAGCCCATCGTTCCTGCAGCTGCTTTCAGTCTTTATGCAAATGTCCTGTTTGTAAGACTGAAACCTGCAGCTGAGACTGAAGACGTCACCTGATGATGACGACACGTTTCTCCCACAAAACGCTGCGTCCAGATGAACAGAAGCAACAGACTCACTTTCCTGGATGATTGAGATGCATCAAGACTTCATTGTGTGTTACTTCTCATTCAGCACAGACACATTATTCCTGTTAGGTCATGTCAGCTGTCACTCAGTACAAGCACAACTGTGAACAACACAAACTTCTCTTCAATGTGTCACAGAAACACTAAGTGTGAGAGCCTGTATGACACACAGGACAGACTGTAAGCTCTGCTGGCTGCACAGCACTTTGTAGCAGTTTTCCAACATGTCCTCCACCCGTGATGTCAGTGGTGGGACCCCAGTCACAGCACTCAGCACCACCTCCTTTAAATGGATTTTATAGCAGTTCCTCCCGTTACTCGGTGCAACGCTTCTTAAATGTGTTTTTGCAGGATAAAACACAGCAGGTGGTGTAGAGAGGACGTCAGCTGACGGAGCAGAGGGAGGCAGACTGTGGATAAATGACAGAGTGAGAGGAGAGCAACCATGACAGAAGCACAGGTGTGGCAGATAGAAGTGGCTTTATAGACACTTATTGTCAGTCCTCGTGCATGCTGTGGAAATAAGTGTCTGTGTCATGAGGTGACATGTGAGCTTATCTTTGGTCAATAAAGCTGAACGACCAGTTTTCACTTTGCTTGTTACGCTTGTTTAGTGACGTCTGGGTTTCTGTGGAGCCCGAATTTTGATGAGTTCTGGTGAAATCATCTGAGATCATCTGAGCATCGGTGAAGAGTCAGCAGAGAAAGTGTGGGACAGAAGTTTGCTTTGGACACATGGACTGAAATCAAAAAGTAACAAACAGGATTTCCAATGGACAGTATGGAGAAGTGAAAGTACACAAAGGCTGTGCTGGAACACGTGTGTTACACTTTTTGACAGCTGAGAACAAAACACAATATTTTGCATCATCTCTGCAGTGTCTCTTCTTTCCTCTGCTGTTGTGCTTTTAGCTCCAAACTGTTTCAAATGGTTTGTCAGCAAGCTGACCTCTGACCTCTGCAGTACTAACTCCTGACCCGTACAAAGAGCGGGCGTTTCTGACCTTTGACCTGCAGCTGTATGTCTCTCAGTCTCAGTTCTTCTCTCCGTCACTGATGGAGCAGGTGTAGTTGCTGCTGACAGTCAGTCGTTTGTTTTCTCAGAGTGAGGCTGAAGTCTGAACTGTTCAGAGCATCAGGTCTCATCAACGTGCGCTGCTGTAACGCCGCTTTGTCCTCTGAGATCACCAGGTATGAAACCTGAGTGCTGACAGAGCAGCATGTTCCCCCTCATTCACCTCCACCACCACAGCCAAGGCATGCTGGGAAACTGAGGACACACAGACGGAGAACTGAAGTGTCTGCTGTGTGTTCATCTCAGAGTCCTCACAGGTGACACATTAGCTCCAGAACACCAAGCCAGGTGTTTGAAGCCTGACAGGGATTCTTCCCATCCAGAGGGAGGATTTAGCTGCACAACAATGAACATTAGTGTGTAGTTTAGAAACACAGACTGTGCCTGCACTGCATCTAGTGAAGAAAAGTGTTACTGCGAGAGAACCAGGCTCCTTTAAAGCAGCTGATATTAAGGTTGAAAAATCAACAATAAGCTGATGTAATCAACGTTTCACAAAATGGTCAGCAGCTAAAATCTGGAGCCGTTCTTTGGTGGTAATTAACAGTTTGTTCTTGTTAGCTAATTATGTCATTAAAGGTAGCAGCAGAAGCCTTGTGTTGAAAGCCCATTCACTCACACATTCACACAGTATGTGTGTGTCTGTGTTACACTGTGGACATCCCTTCTGTTGGAGCGCCATCTTGTGGCAGGTTTAAGAAATGTTCTTCTTGTAAATCCAAACTGATGCACCTCCATAGCAGACTGTGGAGGCTTTCAGTGACATGAAGACTTGATTTATACTGTCATATTCTCCTGTTACACAAAGCACAGCACGCTGAACATGGATGAACTGAAACTCCCAGCATCTGACTGAGGAAAAGCACAAATCATTCTCACACTGACTCCTGCTTGATTTTAGATTTGCTTTCAAATCCTCACACTTTCATATGAAGCACTAAATGGGCTCCAGACTGTTTATCTCAGCTTCCTGTCAAACACACTGCTGCTCACACCGAGGCTCAGTTTACTCCTCCAGCCTGGCTTAACCTGCTGTCTGTTAAAAACAGTCCCACACTCCTCTGTTTAATCCTTCTGATCAGACTCTTTGATTTTGTATTGTTTTTACCTGAAGTTGTGTTTTTGACATGGTTCTGTCTGTGAAATAAAGCTCACACACACACTGCTACAGTCCTTCATACACTTAGAAACGAAGCTGCTCCTTTCCTCAGTGCTGACACATAAAGAAGAGTTGCTTTTATATCCAACACGTCTCTGTTCCAGAAAACAGCTTCAGCAGCCTCTGAGTCTGAACTTGGAGTTGGTTATAAGCCACAGGCCTGTGTGCACAGCAATGAGGAAATATAATGCAGTAAGTGAAACATGGATGTGTGGAACAGATTATCCCAAAGGTTGATTCTGTTCATCTGGACGTTCTCAGTGAAACATTTGGTCTCTCGGTCAGGTGACTCCTTTAGTCTCAGCTGACTGCAGCTTTCCAAACCTTTGTCACTGGATCACTCACTTCATCTCCAACGTGTCCCTGACACAGACAGCTGGAGCCGTTACAGCAAAATCATTGATCATCGTTTTTAGAACATTAGCTGGTGTTGGTGGGCAGGCTAGCAGTGCTAATTGTTAGCACTAGTTCTGCTGCTCTCCCTTTGTCTCTGTTATTGTTGGTCTTTAGTGAACAATAGAAAGTGTCTTCATGAGACTGTTGCCTAATGTTCAAATGTAGATAACACCACCTGCACCAACCTGTTACACAGCACAACCCTCTGGTGTAGCTTTGGCTGGAGCACATATTGGCAGCTCCAGTGACATCACCACTCCATGGTGACATCATCTCTACAGACTGTGGCTGTTACATATCCTCACCTGGTAATAATAAGACTGTCCTCAGCTGCACACAGCTCCAAGATGAACAAACTGAAGTAAATACAAATTAGAGTTACGATAGATTGAAATCTTGTAATCAGAGCTAATTCTTAGTGAAACTCTCACAACATCATATCATGATCCTGGGTTAGTGTCTCGGTCTCAGATCACAACATCAGCACAGGCTTGGCTTGGGTGAGGTATTGAGTGGTTCTTGTCCATGACAGCTGCAGGTACAGTGCCATCAGCCATGCTGCACCACATGTCTGCCCAGGAACATTAGTGTGGCTGAGTCTCATGTAAACATTGTGCTAAAGTGGTGGGAAAGTGGCTGCAAGCTGGCTGCACTGTGTCCAATACTCTCAGTATGATATCCACAAACCTCTGAGTGTCACAGAGTGGGCCTGTGCTCAGCTCACTGTGCCCCATTCAATTCTACTTGCATAGTTTTACAAGTAAAATTAAAAGTTGCTCAATGATAAGTTATTGTAGTAACAACTAAGTCCATGGTCATTATTTGTTAATAGTAGCTTAAAGCTTCTGCACCAATCATGGAGCACCAGGTTTAGAGCATGTGGATCTACAAAAGTAAGTCCCAGTAAGATGGGCTGAGCCTTACATACTAGAAGAAACATGTCATTCCCAGCAGATGAAGCGCCCTTTAAAGCAGGATCTCACTTTAAACCTAAAGAACTTGCTATGAGCATGCAGTGCATTCATGGTTATTATTCATACGATTGTGGGGAGCTAATAAAGTGCAACTATCACATTACATTTTATTATTAAATTGTTGTTAACAATCCCTTCACTTCTGCTTATCTAATTCATGGTTGCAGGATGGCTGACAGCTTCCATTAGGCAGGAGGTAATGTCCATTCTGGCCACAGTGCAACCCACAATGTGTAACTGACACTATTATATTGCATTATGTCACATTGTTACATCTTTTTAATAAATGATGACAGTCAGCTGAATTTGCTGCCCCCTTGGTGGAGGACATCAGGATCAGCTGCTCCATCACAAACACCACAGAAGAAGAACAACACTGGATCAGATTATCTGGACGTGTTTGACAGGGACAGTGTTCATGTTCATGGACATCAGGACAAAAACAGACGATGGAAACCTGCCAGATTTGAGCTAAACTGCTCGTTTCCATGTGTAGTCCCTGGGAGGTCACATGACCAACAAAGACACACAAGCTGTGTCCCAAAACGTCGGCTGCATCCTCCGGAGGCCGCATTTGAAGGCCGATGACGTCACAGCCAGGCGACGAAGGCTGTCCCGATTCCTCGACTCCTTCAAATGCGTCCTTCATTCCCCCGAGTTTGAAGGATGGGTCGGGTGTGTCCTTCGTGGCCCACCATATCCCAGAATTCATAGCGCGGCCCAGCCAAATTTCAGCTGCCAACAATGGCGGCCGCTACTAAGTTTTAAAATTTAACGAGGGAGCACTACTTACTTACAATGAATTCCTTACACTATATAATTTTCCCGTCAGTGTTGGGGAATTCTCAATGGTCCTTGGTGCCATACCCTCAGGGACTTTAATGTTATATAAAAACACTGACAGCTCAATATCTGCCTCAGTCACTCTCCCTGATCCAGCTGAGTCAGCAGTGGGAAAAATCTGCTTTTCACAGGAACTTGGTAACAGCAATAAGAGAATACGTAGTTTATTCCAAGAAGATATCATGTCTCTCCCATATATAGAATATCTTACTGGAACCGACATGTTCCAGATATCACCTGGAAGACAGTCTGGATGATCCCATAAATATCTAATTGTGAACAAGGTGAAGGAAATCTCATATAAAATTCTTCATAAATGTGACCCAGCCAGTCACTATATGGTAACATTTAAAAGAGACATAAATACTAATTGAACTTTCTGTGGGGATCATCCAGAAACTGTGGCACATCTCTTTTGGTTCCTCTACACAGAGATTCTGGAAGAATTTAGCAGTTTTGTTATTGTCCATATTTTAAGGGAGTTTTCTTTACGATGGAAAATGTTTTATTCTGTTTCTTTAAGTTCCCCAGGAAGAATGATAAATGTTTTTTTATAAAATATTTGTTAATACTTTTAGCTATTTTATATCCATAAATGTAAGTTTATTAATAAAACACCATATTTCTGCCTTTTTATAAGGATATGAATTGTACATACAATCAATTTCAGACTCAACCAACAAAAAGCCTCTCAGAACAATATTTATATGTTGATTTTTTTCGCCTACTCATATCATCATTTTTTTACTCCTGGTTCTGTATGTTCATGTTCTGTTCTTTTGTAAACTTCATCTGTTTGTATGTTGTATACTCATTGTGTTTCAATAAAGTTCGATTTAAAAAAAGGTACGTTCTAAACGAAGCTTCAGACGTCACTGATCACGTGACTCTGGCCAAACGAATCAAGCCTCGACACGGTGCTTCTGAAGCAGCGCGTTGATCTTTCTGACACACGCACCGGAGCGTCAGCTTCAAGCGGACCATCACTACGTCTCACATCTAAAGGTGTCAAGGTAACTTTGAACTGAGTTCAGTCAATCTGGAGTTTTTCCAAGTTTTCTGTTGCTCTCTGTGAGAGAAGAGCGTTAAAGGCGGGGCTCTCCAGAGTCCAGCAAAACAGGAAACCACAGCTGGGTGTGTGTAAGTGTGCAAACCAATAGAATGCATCGTGGTGGGGGGGGCATCACGGGCAAGAAAAAAATAAAATAATCGGTCGTACCCATGCTTCCCCGACGTCATGCCAGCGCATATTGGGAAATTCGTAGGCACCGATCGGTTTTCTATCAGCCATTTGCTGGGAGTAAGGGCGCCCTCCGTTTGCGAGGTGCGCCTGCTGCTGGCGGCACAGGGAGGAGAGGGCGGGGCGGCGGGGAGTCTCTGGCTGGCTGGAGCGGCATCTAATAACCAACTCGCAAAACAAAATAAAAACAACAAACAGATATTATGATACAGACTTATAATCTGCACCCATGTTTTTTCTAAATTCTATAAAGTGAGCGCGAGAGCCCTCGGTGCGCCTGCGCGCTGCTGAAGTCAAAGTAAACTTTATTGTCATCTCCGCTACAGACAGTCCAGCATATAGAGAGACGAGACGACGAGGCTGCAGTTACAGCGGTGCAAGTAAACAAACAATAAATATAAGAAGAGTAAGAAAATAAATCTACACTTTAGGACTCGGGGTAAAGGATCAATAACAATTTAAATTTATAATTTACAGTTTGATGATTTAAAGTCTCACACAACCCGTCAAAAGGGGCGGGGCCGGCTGCTTCCAAGTAGAGCACATTTCATTGATAATGATGTAAATCCAAGCCCATCATGGATTCACGATCTGAATCCTGGGTTGTGTGAAATCCCAGAAATCAACCTTAGACAAAGTGAATCTGTGAACTAAGGTGTAGGTCTGTTAGGCAGGGCTGTGCAGAGAGGTTTAAAGGGGCGGGTGCTCAAAGTTAAAAAGGGGCACATTGAACCAGGCTGAATAACAACAACACACTTTCATCAAGAATCTAATATGGGCAACAAGGCAAAGCAAACGTAGCCGATGCTTTACCTGATGGGTACAATGTTGCTGTTGAGGGGTTGCTGTGGATAGTGCTGGAGGGCAGGCAGGGCTGGACTGGGACAAAAAATCGGCCCGGGCATTTTGACTGGAGACCGGCCCACCAAAAATGTGACGTCATTCATGGATAAAACCGCAAAGGATTCTGGGAACTTTTGGCAAGAGGTACTAGCGCATGCAGGCTTTCAATTGAACTCAGTTACACAGCGATAAAAAGAAACACAAAAAATGGCAAGAAGCTGCTGTATTATTAACTGCAATAGCCGGTGTTGTGCCAAAAAGTGATTGTCTGCCAAAAACTGATTTCCGGTATTTGCAAAGAAACTGATTGCTCGTATTTAAATTGCTATAAATAACTTGTTGGGCTATAATATGTGAAACATATGTCAAATGCATCCCTCATGGATGACATAAAGTCATACTGAGCTACAAACAACATTAGTGTAACAAGGTAGAAGCCGCAATCAGTCTGTGGCATTGACTTTTATATAACCTTTATTTATGCCGTAAAAAAAATCTAATTAACATTAAAAATGTATTTTTTAAGAAGTAGTTGGACAGCAGAAATGGCTCAAATATTACAATTATTTTTCAACTACTAATTAATTACCGTTGAGCTCAAAGGTTATATTAATACACGGTTAACGAATGTGTATTTATGACGACGATTTGTGAGACGAACAAAGGTAAACTTACGTTTGTTCGTACGATGGTCTTTCGGTGCATTTCAAGGTCCTGCACCCATCCGTCGGTAAACTGTACCTGGGCTTGTTGCAGTGACCTGAAGTTACTAAACTTCATGAGTGTATGCACTCACTCCAAGAACCGTATAATTATAAATCTGAGCGTGGTGAAAGTTGGGCAGCACGCTAACGTCTTTTGTCCCTCTGTGTGCTCGTAAGGGTCTGACCCTTTCACTCCTTTGATTTTTCCTCGTATCTTTTCTTTGTCTTTTCGTCGAGTCTGTCTTTGTACGGACCGGCATTGTTCTCCGTCGTTTTGTACATACCTTTTTTGTGCGGCAAAGAAAAAACAAGAAGGTATTGGAACCGGAGAATGAACGTTTTGTAGTGCTGCAATTGCAAATGCTTGTATTTGATGTGGTACTTGGATTGTTTTGCCAGGAGTTCCCGGCATGCAATGCGCAAAGTCACGTGGTCTGTCAATCGCTATAGGAAAAACCATAAAGCCTTTGCATGAAAACAACTGCTTTGATGTACACTGCCTTGTTGGTATATATGTATCAATCTAATAAAGTTAAACCTACACCATTCTCCCTATTCGGGATTTTAAACAGTACATAGCGGAAACAAAAAGACTGCTTGGTAGAGTTAACCTCCTGAACTATCTACAACACATGGTAGAAACCTGAAATTAAGACCAAGAACACTAGAGGTGAGACATGATCATTAATTAATATTAAAATTAACAAATGACAGATTTAGGGATATTTTCATAAAGTATTTATTTACCAAAACAATAGAAAACAGCATGGTAGCACAATATATTTTGCTAACACAGCAACCTTTAAATATGAAAGGAGACAGAGAAAGAAAGGTGAGAAAGAAGAATAAGAATAACACTTAATTGAGTTTTTGATGGCATTTTACACACAGTACTAATACAGTATCTAGAAAATATGGGAAAATACTGGCATCATATACAGTACTTACTTCTGAAGAAATTATATGGGACCCTGAAAAACAGGACACAAGTGAAAGGACAAAGAACTGTGAATGGCAATTGATGGACTTGCTCAGATGATCACAGTACTGGCATCTTTATTCCAGAAAGGAATTAGAGAAATCATATACACTAGTACTTACGTTGATGAACTTAAAAAGTTGAATGGTCTCGAACCTCTTAAACAAACAATGTATGATCAGACCCTGACAAACAGGACAGAAAGGAATAAAGATTAGATGAATATTAAAATCTATAAAGGACAGATTATGATTGAATTGTATCACCAAAGACTATTCACTCATCAATAAAAGGTCACCTACAACACTTCCACAGCAGCAACACTGAACATATCTTAAGACATGGAAACCTTTATGAAGTGAAAGGACAGTGAAGGTTGAGAAAGAATTGTACTTAATAGATTTTTTCAGACGATGACAGTACTGGTATGCTTACTCTAGAAAAATGGTTGAATCATATAGTACTTACTTAAAATGAACACACTTCAGTCCTCCTAAAATGACTGACAGCATCTGAAATGAAACAATGACAGATTAAGACTGTAAGAATATATGTTTATAAATGCCTAATACTCCAATCTCATATTTATTCTATCTATTAAGATGGACAAATTCTAAGCATTTACCAATCACTTGACTTGTTTGAAGTGAAGGTAGATACTAAACGTATTCATTTAGGCAATAACAATAAAGCTGAATTTAATATTAACAATAGATAATTAGGAATGTTTTGCTCATTTTTATTTCACCTCACCAGGTTACAAAAGGAGCTTTCTCAGCAGGTCACTCTTCTCAGCTACCCTGTCAATGACCATGTCAGAGTCCAATGACATGAGAATGTCCTTTTCAGTGGCCATCAGCATAAACATCTCCAGCTTGTTTGCAGACAGGCTGCTTCGGAGTCTGCTTTTAATGAACTTGAGTGTAGAGAACGTTCTTTCACAGGCAACCTGAGTGAGGGAGAGGGTCAGCAGGTACTTGTATGCCAGCCCAAGGAGACGATAGGCATCAGACAGCATGTTGAACCGCCTGAGTATTTGATAGCAGCACAGTGGGCAATTTTTGCAAGAACCACAGCTTTCGGTCACAATTTCACTTTCTTCGTCCCATTCTTCAGATCTGTCCTTTGCTGTTCTGGTCGTGTACTCATCTACATGTGATGTCTTAAGCCTTTCCCACTGTTCAGCAAAACGTTTCAGTTCTGACTGAAGGTTATTAACTGTAGCCCTGCTGTCAAATTTAAGTAGACAGGCGCTGAGGTTCTGAAATGCATTACTTGGAAGAGAAACTGTTCTGACCTGGCTAAACTTCCTGGGGTCCAACCTTGCCAAATCGGCAAGAAGAGGGCCATGTATGACAAATCGTCTGTGGATTGCTTCAATAACTGTGTCCAGGATGATGTTGTGCACTTTCACCTCATATGATTTCTCAGCATTGATTTGCAACTCATCTTCAGGCATCTCTCCGGCCATGCCTTTTCTCCTTTTGGCTCTCTTTTTAGGTAGTTCAGCCTCCACTTCCATGTCTGTGTTGTTCTCCCTCTCCTCTAGTTTTTGATTTGTCTGTTTCACAAATGTGTCTGCAGCTGTCTTCACAGTTGGAAAGTCCCTGGCAATACTTTTGAGGCCATCTTGTGTGGCAGTCACCATATGATGGGCAGAGAGAATGTCCATCCCCTTTGACTGGAGGTACTTTGACAGAGGAGTTGTTGCTCAAACACTCTAAGAAATATCTGTGCTGTTAACACAGTTTCATGCTTCAAGAGACACTCTTTAAAGCCTCGTGCTTTGACACAAACAGCTGGCTTTTCTTTTTCCCTCTTTTCAATGGCTTCCATCGTCAGCACTACATCAACGAAGAGGCCATCATCTGGTTTTCCAAAATGTCCAAAGATTTTCTGGAGGGCATCATGCTTGGCCCACCACCGTGTCTCACCTATTGGACTGAGGCGTCTGTGTCTTGTGTTTTCGGTTTGTTTCTCCCACAGATTAAGCCTGTGATAGGACTCCTTGATGAACACAGCTATGTCATTAAGTAAATTAAAGAGTGATCCACTTTCAATGACACTTTGTGTTGTGTCAGCAATCACAAGATTAAGTATGTGTGCATAGCACCACACATGCACATGAGTTGGAGACTGGGCAGTCATAAGTGCTGAAAAGCCTTTGTACTGGCCCTGCATATTTGAAGCACCATCTGTTGCATTCCCAATGCACATGGCCTTGTCTAGATTCAGATGCTCTAAAACTCCGGAAAGCAAGTTTACAAAGTACTGCCCCGTGGATGCTTCGCACCTCACTATGGAGACAAGCCTCTCCTGCACAGACTCAGTAACATACCTGATGATTACTGAACACTGATCATAACCTGTGATGTCTTGGGTTGTGTCTAGCTGAACAGAAAACATCCCAGCTTTCTGGACATCACTGGCGATGGTCTCTTGAAGGAGATGGCCAAGTGCATCAATCACTGAGTTGACAGTTGTTTTGGAGAGTAGGGTGATGAGAGATCCTCTACCTCTTGATCCACTGGTCTGATGCAACTTCTTGCTTTTTTCAATGCAGTCATTCAAATGTTCTCCAAGGCACATATCATACTTGCCTAATAACACAATCAGTTCCAGAAAGTTACCATGATCGATGGTGTTATCACCTAAAGTGTATGCAGCCTCATTCTCCACATGCCTATAGCTGAGTCCCCTCTTCCCAAGTACTTTGATCACATCCACTATACGCTCTAAAACTTGCCGTCTCTTTTTCACTTGTGCTCTGTGAGCTGACAACTGACTGCCAGCAAACAAGCTCCTGATGTTGCCTTTTGAGCACCTTAAGAAAAAAGCTTCAGCACAGGTCTGGTGTGTAGTGCTCTTTTCATGCTCCTCTGTGCGCAGATGTATATGTCGCCAGTCACTCATGCCTGTTATAAATGTGCTGGTGTCAGTCAGCCTTGCAAATGCCAGACACACAAAGCAGAACAATAAATGGCGTTCTTTGCAATAAGTAAGCCACTTCCTGTTGGTGCCATCTTTACAGCTGAACACCCTCATCACAACTGCACTGCTACTGTTCTGCTGTGGGTGGTAATCTAAGAAGGCCTGTAATATGGCAGGTTCAGGGCGAGCAAAGTCATCGATGCCCTGGCTCTCACTCTCCTGCTCTTCCATCTCTCTCTCTTGCTCTTCCATCTCTCTCTTGCTCCATCTCTCTCTCTTGCTCCATCTCTCTCTCTTGCTCTTCCATCTCTCTCTCTTGCTCTTCCATCTCTCTCTCTTGCTCTTCTCTCTCTCCTGCTCTTCCATCTCTCTCTCCTGCTCTTCCATCTCTCTCTCCTGCTCTTCCATCTCTCTCTCTTGCTCTTCTCTCTCTCCTGCTCTTCCATCTCTCTCTCCTGCTCTTCCATCTCTCTCTCCTGCTCTTCCATCTCTCTCTCTTGCTCTTCCATCTCTCTCTCCTGCTCTTCCATCTCTCTCTCCTGCTCTTCCATCTCTCTCTCTTGCTCTTCCATCTCTCTCTCTTGCTCTTCCATCTCTCTCTCTTGCTCTTCCATCTCTCTCTCCTGCTCTTCCATCTCTCTCTCTCCTGCTCTTCCATCTCTCTCTCTCTCTTGCTCTTCCATCTCTCTCTCCTGCTCTTCCATCTCTCTCTCTCTCTTGCTCTTCCATCTCTCTCTCTCTTGCTCCATCTCTCTCTCTTGCTCTTCTCTCTCTCCTGCTCTTCCATCTCTCTCTCCTGCTCTTCCATCTCTCTCTCTTGCTCTTCTCTCTCTCCTGCTCTTCCATCTCTCTCTCCTGCTCTTCCATCTCTCTCTCCTGCTCTTCCATCTCTCTCTCCTGCTCTTCCATCTCTCTCTCTCCTGCTCTTCCATCTCTCTCTCTCTCTTGCTCTTCCATCTCTCTCTCTCTTGCTCCATCTCTCTCTCTTGCTCCATCTCTCTCTCTTGCTCTTCCATCTCTCTCTCTTGCTCTTCCATCTCTCTCTCTCCTGCTCTTCCATCTCTCTCTCTCTCTTGCTCTTCCATCTCTCTCTCTCTTGCTCTTCCATCTCTCTCTCTCTTGCTCTTCCATCTCTCTCTCTTGCTCCATCTCTCTCTCTCTTGCTCCATCTCTCTCTCTTGCTCTTCCATCTCTCTCTCCTGCTCTTCCATCTCTCTCTCTTGCCCTTCCATCTCTCTCTCTTGCCCTTCCATCTCTCTCTCTTGCCCTTCCATCTCTCTCTCTTGCCCTTCCATCTCTCTCTCTTGCTCTTCCATCTCTCTCTCCTGCTCTTCCATCTCTCTCTCTTGCCCTTCCATCTCTCTCTCTTGCCCTTCCATCTCTCTCTCTTGCCCTTCCATCTCTCTCTCCTGCTCTTCCATCTCTCTCTCTCTTGCTCTTCCATCTCTCTCTCTCTTGCTCTTCCATCTCTCTCTCTTGCTCCATCTCTCTCTCTCTTGCTCCATCTCTCTCTCTTGCTCTTCCATCTCTCTCTCCTGCTCTTCCATCTCTCTCTCTTGCCCTTCCATCTCTCTCTCTTGCCCTTCCATCTCTCTCTCTTGCTCTTCCATCTCTCTCTCTTGCTCTTCCATCTCTCTCTCTCTCTTGCTCTTCCATCTCTCTCTCTTGCTCTTCCATCTCTCTCTCTTGCTCCATCTCTCTCTCTTGCCCTTCCATCTCTCTCTCTTGCCCTTCCATCTCTCTCTCTTGCCCTTCCATCTCTCTCTCTTGCTCTTCCATCTCTCTCTCTCTCTTGCTCTTCCATCTCTCTCTCTTGCTCTTCCATCTCTCTCTCTCCTGCTCTTCCATCTCTCTCTCTCCTGCTCTTCCATCTCTCTCTCCTGCTCTTCCATCTCTCTCTCTTGCCCTTCCATCTCTCTCTCTCTCTTGCTCTTCCATCTCTCTCTCTCTCTTGCTCTTCCATCTCTCTCTCTTGCTCTTCCATCTCTCTCTCTTGCTCCATCTCTCTCTGCTGCTCTTCTGTCTCCTCTGTCACAGACTTCTCCACTTTTGATGATAAATCAGCCTGGTGCAACATGTAAGGATTGGCACAATTTGTTAAGACTTTGAGAAGTTTGAGAAACTAACCTTAAGCATAAAATAAAATTTACTATCAGTAACTTCATAGCACCCGCCCAGCAGTATATAAACTCCGTCATGCTAGTTACGCTGTACGAGTTATTCTAAGCGACTGTATAAAGTCACCACAACGAAAACAAACTACAACTAAAATTAGTTTATATCTGACACAGATAGACAGCAGGTCATAACTTCTTACCTGAAGTTCAGTTCCTCTGCCACTATGACTGGCGGCCGCCTCGGGTCTCTCCTCCTCCTGCCTCCCCTTTCCTTCATCCACCTGCTGGCCTCCACCACTTGCTGATCTTGCTAAATCTATGGAAGCTATGCCATAGCTACCACCAAACAATTCAGTAATTTTCACACATTTGGCAGCGTCTGCCTGAAGGGCTTGTTTCTTTTTGGCCCTAATTTTTTCGGCACCTCCTTTCCTTTTTTTGTTCTCCATTTTCTTTAGTTCGTCTATAAGATTGCTAAACATGGGGGAGGGTGCATCCGACCTCCTCGGCTGTAATTGGTCCAGCCCAGAGTCGATCATGACCAATTGGCCAATCCAACACCTTTCATTGTTTATACCCTTCCCAAAAAAAAAAACAAAACAAAAAAAAAAAACGGTCGGCCCATAAAAACAAAAAATCGCCAGCGGCCCACCGGGCAAGTGCCCGGTATGCCCGATGGCCAGTCCAGCTATGAGGGCAGGGCTGTGTTGGTCTGAGACTGTAGACATTAAAAAGTCCACAGGAGAGATGGTAGCTGATTAAACAAGTGTCATGAGATAATAACAAAATGCAAAGATTGGTGACAGCGCTTGGAACCATAAGGCAACAAAAAACTGTGAGAAATAATTTAGGCTCTGCCTGTGAATCACTCTTTGCTTCTCTTCTTCCATCCCATCATTTCATATATCACTCTGCACTTGCTGTCTATGTGAGAACAAGGCACAACTTGCTATTGCAATAAACTATAATCTAATTATCCACACCTAACAACTCTTACACTTAATCTATAATAAAATGATGACAGAAAAATGTTATAGCCCTGCCTTTAGTAGCCTCACACAGCTCCTGCTGTTTCCTCCTCATGTCCTTACCAGCCATGTCTGCACAATGTTATATCATGAGTAATATTTTTTTTAAAAATCCATCTAAATAAAACACACACATGCACGCACACACAGTGACATTTTAGACCTTCTTCAGAATACTGTATATACTATGGGCATCATGGTGCTGATCCAGAATCCTTACATTATTATTTATTACTAGAGCTACAATAATAAAGCAATGAGGAGGGGGAAGTAATAAATATGAAATAATGTCATTATGATGATTCCATTTGTTTCACTATCCACTCTGTGCAGGGCAAAGCTTATTACATGTTTAAACAGATACAATCATTTTACTGCTGTAACATCCAACTTTTGTCTTATTTAAAATATAAATCTAATATAATCTGCTTCTTAATGTATGTTCTTTAAAATACAGCGTGTGTTTTTAATATATTATAATTATAATAATGCATTATTATGTGGATATGCATATTAGATCGTTTTTTAGTGAAATATAATCCCCCCAGAAAGGCAGGAAAAGCCCGGAAACTTGCTTTAAAACTAAATATGTTCCCTAAAACGGTGACAGAGCTACAGATCCATGACAGCCTTACACAGGTAGCCAGCAGCTGTGACCAGCACTACCTGTGCAGTTAATAAAAGCACAGGTAATGTTTGTCGCGCTGTTGCACACACAGCACGCTCGTTTGTTTCAGTTCGTCAGTAGCAACAAGACAGCTTACCAACGTGTACGTAATAAGCTAATACTCCTGGGTGCTACACACTACAGTGTGCGCTGTACACCTACTTACTGGTTTTGTCGCATCAGTCTGTGTCTCTGAGTTAACTTGTGTTTCTCCTACAGCTCCGGACCGCAACAAATGCGCGTGCTCTTTGTGAGCTCGTTCCCGGCTCGTAACCAGCGCGTTCTGCCGTCAAGGGCGATCATTGGTTAAATGTGATCATGTGACTGATGCAAGCCAGATCCTTTTATTTAGCAAAACTGTGATTAATAGTTAAATATTATTATTTTAGGGGCACAGACAGGACTCCGCACACACACACACACACACACACACACACACACACACACACACACACACACACACACACACACACACACACACATTAAAAAATAATAATAATAATTAAAAAAAAAAAAGTTGCCTCAACAAAAGGGCACCTTGGGCACCATCAGGAAAGGGGCGGGTGCTCAAGCCCCTGTAGCCCCCCCCCCCCCTCTGTACGTTCCTGCTGTTAGGTTAATTGTGCTGATCCTCGGGTTGGGGGATTTGCGTTTGTACTGGAGCGCAAAATTCAAACCAATGGAAGATGGACAACAAAAGTTCAAAGCCATCAGGTGCTCAGGTTAGAAAAAAGAGAAAAGATGCAGGTAAGCAGACGTGTGATTGGATAATGGCAGCTCATCCTGAACCAATCAGACTAAACTCCAAACAATACATTATGTTACAGATTTTAATATTAATTAGTCATTGTTACTTGTTGATTTGTCCTTTTCTCATTGTGTGACGAATTATGACGACTGTTTGGTAGCTGTTATTGTCTCTCTCTCTCTCTTCATGTGTGTTTCTCTGGTGAAACAATAGTTTTGTGTTAATGTTAGGGCTGCACGATTTTGCATAAAATGAGAATCACGATTTTTTGGCTTAGAATTGAGATCATGATTCTCTCATAACAACAAATAAACATAAAAACAACAAATGTCTCACGTTTTGTTGTTGCAGCAAAATGTTGTCTTGCTTGAAATTCCGTCTCCACCGTTGCTCGACGCTGCGTGTACAGAGCAGGTAGTGCAACAATAGAAAAATAGTTGCGGGACGGCACTGTGTAGCGTTTGTCTAGGGTGTTGATCGTTTTCCTAAATCCCTCGTTTTGCACAGTGTTGATGGGAGCCATATTGTCAATCCTCAAGGATTGACGTACGCACGATGTAGTTATAAAACAGGGTTTATTCTGGTCTTGGCAACCCGTGAGAACTGCTCACGGACAAAACAATAAAACAAAAACATCACATCAAAATGCGCTCTTGTACGTAGTGTCAATCAATCAAAAAAATCCTTAATTACAGAAAATAAACCATTTAAAATACACAAACCTCGTGAGCTGACATCCAGGAGGTGCTAAATAGAGCTTTATGGCCTTATTGCCTTATCTTCCATCTTCTTCGTCAATTATTTTCACTCTTTAAACAATATTTTCTCCATGTGTGGAGCTAACTGTGAGTTGCAGCATGCAGACACCATGTGTGCTAGCAAAAGAAAAGTGGCTGGGTGGAGACCCAAACAGCAAAACTGTACCCTACACAGTTCACCACCAGAGGGTGCAAAGGAACAAAATCCAGACATACAGCTTAACAAATATCAAATGCAACAAACATCAAATGCAAAAGACCGTTACACTCCCACCAATCACTTGTGATTAAAAAGAATAAAGTATTGCCTATGAACTAATGAACGGCTTTTGAATGAACTATCGTGAATTATCCTTTAAGCAGAGTGCGGTGGAGAATCGTCTTCCGCTTCCATCAGAATGACTGTCTTCTGAATGGGTCTTTCCAGGTGCACAGGTTTGGAGTTACGTTTTCCTGCTCTATCCAGGGTTGGATCACTCAGCAGCAATTTCACCTTCCTCACTTTTCCATCCTTTCCAGGATACACTTCAATGATCCTTGCCAACTTCCACTGGTTGCGTGGAGTTATCTCATCCTTCAGGAGGACAACATCATTGATCTTAGCATTTCTGTGCTCTTTGGTCCACTTCTGTCTTCCTTGAAGATTTAACAAATACTCCTTTTTCCACCTTGTCCAGAAAGTGTTGGCAAGTAGTTGAACACGACGCCACCTCTTACGGAGATAAAGATCTTCTTTCGCAAACCTTCCTGGAGGTGGAGAGATGATTGTGGACTTCATGGTTAGTATGTGATTCGGTGTTAAAGGTTCTGGGTTTGATGGATCACATAGTTGGTCAGTAGTCAATGGTCTGCTATTAATCACTGCCATGACTTCATACAGGAATGTCCTCAGAGAGGAGCTGTCGAGTTGTTTGGCTGATTGTTCCAGAATGGACATGAGAACACTTCTTATGGTGCGAATTTGTCTTTCCCAGACACAACCCATATGACTAGATGCTGGGGTGTACATGAGAAACTCACAGTCCAGTTTCCCTAGCTTGGCTTGATCCATTTCCTTAAATGCTCCAATAAACTCATTTCTAGTGCCGACAAAATTCGTGCCTTGATCACATCTTATCTGACGAACTGTACCTCTGATGGCCATGAATGCACGTAATGAGTTGATGAGGGAATCTGTAGAGAGATCGTCAAGCATTTCAAGATGCACTGCTCTGGAGCACATGCAAGTGATTAGCAAGCCATAACGCTTTAGCTCCTTGCGGCCTTCTTTGACATAAAAAGGACCAAAGCAGTCCATCCCACAGTAGGTGAATGGCGGTGTGGTCTCCATCCGATCCTCTGGGAGGTCTGCCATCTTCTGCTGCTCTGTGCGCCTTCTGAACCTTCTGCATTTTACACATTTATAGATGTAAGATGACACGATCTTGCTGCATCCAAGAATCCAGAATCTGTTAGCTCGAAGTTTGAGCAAAGGCTGTTTCTTGAACCATCTTTATGATTGTTAACTCTGCTTCCTTTCTCTCTTGTTACACTACTGATGTCGTGTGATCTACTCTTGTGATCCTTTGCTTCTTTCACATAGCGCTTGAGTCTAGCAACTGCCTTAATCATCCTCGACCAGTCGGAAAACTTGTGTAAGCGATCTAACAGTGACCTTTGTTCCTCCCCTTGTATCTTGTGGACTTGAACCTTCTTAACCTCCGGGTCACTGGTTGATAACTCTCCCACCTTAATTTCCCCACTGGGTATGATCTTCTGCCAAAGGAGGTCTGGGCCTTTGAACCAGTTTGATGCTACAAGTTGTTCTGCTGTGAGACCTCTTGAGGCGTGGTCTGCCGGATTATCTTCGGAAGTTACATACCTCCATTGGGTTGAATCTGTGCTTTGTTTGATGCGTTCCACTCGGTTTGCAACAAACACATGAAATCTTCTGGCTTCATTGCTGACATATCCGAGTACCACCTTCGAGTCAGTCCAATACCTTTCTTCTGAAATTTCCATTTCCAATTCCTTTTTCAGCATGTCACCAGTGCGCACAGCAACAACGGCCGCCGACAACTCAAGCCGAGGTATAGTTGTGACTTTGGTTGGTGGAACTCTTGATCTTCCCATCACCAATGAGCAGTGGACTTCACCAGTTGTGCTTACTGCTCTGAGGTAAGTGCACATTCCATATCCAGATGCACTTGCATCAGAAAAATGATGAAGTTCGTAGTGCTGTGCCTTGAAGGTCGAAGGAATGTAGCATCTGTGAACCTTTACGTCTGCAAGGTTTCCCAGGTCACGCAACCAATACTCCCACTGAGGTCGAAGTCTGTCAGGTAAGTTATCATCCTGGCTGAGTTTATCTCGACACATTTGTTGCAAAATCTGCTTTCCCAGCAGAATGAAAGGTGACACAAACCCAAGTGGATTGAACACAGAGGCGACTGTGGCCAATACTCCTCTTCTGGTGAGTGGTTTGTCCTTAACAACTACTCTGAACTGAAATTGATCTGATGCCACACACCATTGTACGCCAAGTGCTCTTTCCATGTGTACTTCACCGAGTGCCATATCTAGCTCTTTGGGAGCTGCAGCGCATTCTTCTTTCGGAAGCGAAGCTAGAACTTTGGTGCTGTTTGAGATGAACTTGTGCAACCGAAGTTTGCCCATGCTGCAGAGTTTGCGTGCTTCATTAACCAGCTGTATTGCCTGATCTTCAGTGTCAACACTTGCTAGTCCGTCATCAACATAGAAGTTGGTTTTGATGAACTTGATGGTTTCTTCATTAAAACTTCCTTCCCCTTCAGCTGCAAGATGCTTGAGGCCATAGTTGGCACAACCTGGAGAAGATGCTGCTCCAAATAGGTGTACCTTCATCCTGTAGACAGTGAATGGAGTTTCAAGGTCACCGTTCTCCCACCACAAGAACCGTAGGTAATCTTGGTCACAAGCATGCACATGGAATTGGTGGAACATGCGTTCGATGTCACACATGAAAGCCACTGGGCCTCTTCGGAAGCGACACAAGACTCCGAGCAAGGTGTTTGTTAGCTCTGGACCAGTGAGGAGATGGTCATTTAAGGAAGCGCCTTGGAACTTGGCAGAGGCATCAAAGACGACACGAATCTTTCCGGGTTTTTGTGGATGATACACACCATGATGTGGGATGTACCATACTGGTGTCTTGTCAATGTCTTGCTCTGTGACCTTTTCAGCATCTCCATGGGCTAAGATGTCATTCATGAATTTCTTATAGTCCATGTAGTACTGCTTGTTACTCTTGAGCCTTTTTTCTAAACATTTGAGGTGATGAATAGCACATACCTTGTTGTTTGGCAGGTTCGGCCTTTCACTCTTTTTTTTTTTTTTTTTTTTCTAAATGACATCAGAAACAGCAGTATGCGACATTACGTGATGGCAGAGCTTCAGTTCATCCTTTGTCATTTTTTTTTTTTTTTTTTTTTTTTTTTTCTCGGCCTTTCACTCTTAAATGGGAGTGGCATTTCAAAATGACCATCCTCCTTGTGCCTAATGCCGGCCTTCATCTTTGTTAAAAATTTGAGATCTTCTTGAGAGACCTTTGTGTCTTCTGGTACTTTCTCAACAAAGTCAGACTTCAACATCTTTAGGACCTCTGTGGGAGAGATCATTTCCTTTATTTGAGTTCTGTAGACATAGTGAACCTTGTTGGTGAGATTTAAAGAGGGATTAATGTCAGGCACCACTTCCTTCACAATGACTTGGTGACTTATTCCGAAGGCGTCTCCATAATCGAGACATGGATTGCCATAACCCACAATACTCCATCCCAGATCAGTTCTTTGCACAAACGGCTGATTTTCCTTTCCAGACACAACCTCACAAGGAACAAGTGCTTGGGGGCAGTTGTACCCAATCAGCAGACCAACATCACAGCTTTGTAGTGGAGCGATCTCACTTGCAATGCAGTCAAGATGAGACCATGCCTTAGCTGTTGCAGGCGATGGAATGTGATCTCGGTTTGCGGGAATAAAGTCTCTGGCATACGTCACTGGTAGGGAAATGGTCTTATTTGAGTAGAACCCTCTGACTTGTAGACCTGAGAACTTGCGACAGGACACAACTGTGTTTCTTGAAGACATAGTAGTGAGCTTTAGCTGAGTCGATTCACCTTTGATATGCAGAGCTTGTGCCGTTTCTTCAAGAATAAAGGTCGTATCGCTCTGTGTATCAAGGAGCGCGTACACAAGAATTTCATGCGCTGGCTCACCTTTGGTTGACACCCATACTGGAATAATGGAAGATGTGTGAGTGTCGTCAACATTCTGTGTGACTCTGTTAGAAGTCGCTTCACTTGTTGTTGGTGTGACACTGTTGTCTTGTGAGACATCTGCGTTCGTTTGTCTTGTCCTGTCACTGTTCTTGTGTGGATTTCTCCTTGTTCTGTCTTCCTTCGTGCGATTGTCATGAAGACATGTTGGATGTCTTTTATTACATGTGTCACAGGTTTCTCTCCCTTCGCAATCCTTGGAGCGATGACCAGAGTTCAGACAGCCAAAACATAACTTCTTGTCTTGAACAAACTTTGGTCTCTCAACAATGCTCTCATTTATGAACCTTCTACACTTAAGTAGGCTGTGACTCAACCTTTCACAGTACACACAACTAGCACTAACAGTCCTATCATTTGAGTTAGTTGCTAGCACCTTTGCTCCATTGCCTCTGTTCCTTGTTGTTTTTGCCCCTTCAGTTTCACTTGGCTTCAGAGCAAAGAGAGATGTTATGGGATTACAGGCAATTTTGGCTTCCCGTGAGATGAAATCTACGAATTGGCTGAAGCTTGGAAAGGTGTGAGTCTCTTCTTGCACTTCTGTAACCTTTCTGTTCCACCTTGAAGTAAGCCAATCTGGAAGTTTTGCGAGCATTTTTTGGTTTTCATTGCAGTCATTGAGCACTTCAAGCCCCTTCATTTGCGACATGGCTGTCTTACAGCAGCAAAGGAAGTCAGCAAATGCTTGAAGTTCCATACTGCCTTTAGAGCTTATCTTAGGCCATGCGTCAAGTTTGTCTCTGAAGGCCTTTGCTACGAGGAAGGGATTTCCATACCTCTCTACGAGAACTGTCCATGCTGCATAGTATGCAGACTCTGTGCCAAGCGGGAAGTAGCCTTCTATTGCCTTCCTTGCAGGTCCACTTACATATTTCCTCAGATAATAAGTCTTCTCTTCAGTTGGTATATTTTTCCTGTCAATCAGAGTCTGAAAGGAAATTTTCCAATCATTATATCTGATAGGGTCGCCACTGAATATTGTTGGCTCTGGTACCGGAAGACGACTTGCATTAAGAGACACTGCAAATGCTTTGACCAGATCTTCTGTGTTCACCTCTTGGTGCGGTGTCACATTTCGTGGCGAGGAACACCGTTTCATATGCTGGTCATTGTTTTCAGACTTGACTTCATTTTTATCAGATCTGTGGTGAAGTAGGTTGTATATTTCTTCATCTGAACATTCACTTTGTTCATACACTCGCTGTCGAGCCTTTGCTGCATTCAGCTTTTTTACAGTCTCAAGTCGCTCTACTTCTCTGCGCTTAGCTTCTAGAGCCTTTTGTCTTTGTGCTATTTCTGCTTCTTGCCTTTCAATTTCCTTCATATGGATTTCTTGTTCAAGCAGAACTTGGAGAGCAGCCTCATTTGCTGCAACTTCAGCAGCTGCATCTTGTCTTTTAGCCGAGAGCCGGCTGGAGTGTCTAGAGGAAACCCTCGAATGAGAAGAGAGCTTAGTGTGGTGTGACTTAACACTCATCCTGTCTGAGGCTTCTAACTTAGGCATAGACTCAGTCTCCTTCCATTTTTCATCCCTTTGACTTTTCACATCTGAGGCTACGTATTTAGATGAAGACTCAGTGTCCTTCCAAAGTTCTTCATCTCTTTGAACCTCCGCATTACTTGGGCTTGGACACTTTCTTACAGATTCGATAATTGTCTTTGTTATGGCTTCACACGTATCCATCCTTCGTCTTGTGTCACTATCTGGAGATTCAATACGTCTCAAGTCATCATAGGCTGCATTCACATCCTTAGAAGCACTCAAAACCTTGGAAACATGTTCTTGTAGCAGATCCTTTGAGCATTGACCATCTATAGCTCCTTTGGCATTCTTAATGACAACCTTCCACTTCTCATAGCGCACACTGAAACGATGTGCAGCCTTCTTTATGTGCTCACCGTACAGTTCTTTGCCCTTTTCCGTCAATGTACGGACTCGTTGGCTCTGTCGTGCTCTTTGTGAGGTAGTAGAAACATCATCAGCTGTGCCTTCAACTGCTTGTAGTTGCTCATCTGCAGAAAGTTGTTCCACATCACCCTTTTCACTGACTTCTGGATTAGCCTCAAACTCTGCCATTGTTGGAGGGGTTTGGGTTTTTTGTGTATCTTACTTAGCCTTAATGTAAAGGTGCAGCAGCTTAAATTTGATTTGTTAGTTGAGGAGCAAATGAATATTAATCTTCATTTACTGTTACAACTTTAAAGCACAGTAATTACTATTACTCCTTAAACATCACTTAACATGTATACTTAACTCACATTACATCTCTTCTCCAAGCCAGTAATACTGTTTCTTACAGCAACTGCTGAAGCCCACCATATGCACGATGCACAGGTTACTCATCACAACATTAACTTAACACTGTATGAATATCAGTCACTTGAACAGCAGAAATGTAAACAATGAGAAGGAAAGAAAAAAGAAGAAATATTTCAGTCCTTTGTTTATTTATAAAAGGAAACTTATCTTAATTAATTTTACAGTCCTTTTCCTTTTTATTTCTCTTTCTTGTGGTTAATTATATTGAGTCCTTTAACTGAGGCAACACTTATTTTCGGGGCACCTGAATTTCCTGCGGGGCTGCGTCCTTCATCTACCCGTGCAGAGCGGAGTTCTCACTGTAGCACCCTCAAGGATTGACGTACGCACGATGTAGTTATAAAACAGGGTTTATTCTGGTCTTGGCAACCCGTGAGAACTGCTCACGGACAAAACAATAAAACAAAAACATCACATCAAAATGCGCTCTTGTACATAGTGTCAATCAATCAAAAAAATCCTTAATTACAGAAAATAAACCATTTAAAATACACAAACCTCGTGAGCTGACATCCAGGAAGTGCTAAATAGAGCTTTATGGCCTTATTGCCTTATCTTCCATCTTCTTCGTCAATTATTTTCACTCTTTAAACAATATTTTCTCCATGTGTGGAGCTAACTGTGAGTTGCAGCATGCAGACACCATGTGCGCTAGCAAAAGAAAAGTTGCTGGGTGGAGACCCAAACAGCAAAGCTGTACCCTGCACAGTTCACCACCAGAGGGCGCAAAGGAACAAAATCCAGACATACAGCTTAACAAATATCAAATGCAACAAACATCAAATGCAAAAGACCGTTACACATATCTTTGGTCAGGTGATAAGTGATAGCCTCCGTGATGTCTTTGTGCCTGCGGGAGTTTGACGTGTATAGGGAAGCGCTGTATAAGGTTCCCGTTATTGATGTTTGGGTGGTTGACCCGGACGGATTTTCTCCTGTCACTTTCTCGTCATCCCTGACGTGCTCTCCGTTGTTTTTTCCCTGCTAATTTTAGCATCACACGGCACAGCTTCTGTATCACGTGGTATAAGGCTCCGCCCTTGTCATTTGTTGAGTAGGAAGAGTGAGCGCTTGTTTTCATGCAGAGTACGTCCCGGATCAAAATGTGAAGTTTTACAAATCACCACTTCTTTAGTGAATATCATTTCAGTCTCAGACAATCTCGTTTCTCTTACAGAGGTTGAGTGCACCTTCTGCGGATGGCGGTACCACACAGTGTGCGTGGACTTCCCCTGCACAGAAGGCAACTACAAATGCTGTGAATGCTAAATAAACAGAAACAAATGATCCCTGTTGTCTTTGCTTGATGATTGGTTTGAGTCTTGACAATCCACATTGCTGGCGTTGCATCTTTCAATGCCAGCAATGGCAGGTATCAGTGCTCAAACCTTTTGTGTTTGTTTCCAACAAGTTGCCCACCTCGGGAAACAAAAATGTGTTCTTTTACTTGTCAGATGAACATATGAGACACTTTGACTCTTCAGTGCAGTGTGGAGCCTAACAAAGATCTGTTTTGTGTCCCAGCTGATCAGCAGGAGGAGGAGAGTCTGACGGAGCAGCAGAGGAACATTTTCAGCTACTTGGACTCAGCTCAGCCACTACAGAGGAAACAATGAGCTCAACACAGAAGGTGACAGACAGAGCAGGACCATATGACCAAAGATATTTATCACCATATACATTTGAACATTTGCCATAACGATGTAGCTGACGATAGAATTGACACCAGACAAAATACTTTACAGCTGCACAACTTTATTAAAAACCCATCAATGTATTTTCACTGAAACAAGCAGCTGTTGTTTATGTGCATTAAAGTTATATAAAAATGTAACAGTGCAAATGCAAATTCCTCGCTGACAGTTTAACCAAAAGGCGTTTCCAGTGGAAACTGGCCGACACATCCTGAGCATAACCATGTATAATATCCACTAAACTTCAGAAGAGGTTATACAGTCGTGGCCAAAAGGTTTGAGAATTGCATAAATATTGGAACCTGGAGAAGTTGCTGCTTAAGTTTTTATAATAGCATTTTGCCTGCACTCCAGAATGTTATGAGGAGTGATCAGATGAACTGCATCGTCCTTCTTTGCCATGAAAACGAACTTAATCCCCAAAAAGCCTTACCGCTGCATTTCATTGCTGTCATCAAAGGACCTGCTGAGACCATTTCAGTGATCGTCTTCTTAACTCAGGTGAGAATGTTGGCGAGCACGAGGCTGGAGATCATCATGGCTGTATCCCGATTCAGGTTCTGCAGCTTTAAAGTCCTCAAGGGCCGCGTACTCAAAGACCGCTAAGGCCGAAGTGCGAGGCTCGTAGGCTCGTGAAATGGGACGTCTAGCCTCCGTCGCGCTGCCCAGGTTGCCTAGCAACCATGATACTAACAGCTGGAAACGTTTCATACAGCTTTGTTTGACAGAAATGAAGGAGAACATATTTAGTTCATTTGTTTCTACATGAGCTCTGTGTGATTTGATGAGTATCTGAGGCTGAGACCACAGGACTGTGAAACATGATTGTTGGGCTTCATTTCTGTGCTGAACAGTCGTTTAAGATTAGCTGTAAATAACAATTAGCTGATGTTGTTCATGAGACTAAAGTCATCTCACTGTGGTAATGTAAATATAATATGGCCAATATTATAGTTATCATATTAATCACTTCACTCACAGACAAGTATCTGTGACAGTGTGTATACAGATGTATCATATATAAGAGACAAATATTGTTCATTTAATATGTTGGTACTAAATGTGGCTGAATGCTTACATATATGTGTAAAAAGCAAATGTAGGAGCTGTGATAACTGTGTCTGATAGAATGAAGAGTAGACTGATAGATGAAATATTCCTTTATTGGGTGAGAAAATCAGACCATGTCATAACTGCTTTAAGTCACACAGAATAGATATCAGAGCCTTAAACAGGCTGACGTCTGCTAAATGGGTCAAACTGGGCAGAAAGTCTACAAACACATAACATCCTTATAGAATATGATGTAACACTATAGATCAACTTAGCTCAGAATATATAAAGCATATAAACAGTTACAGCAATATGATGCAACAAACACAGCAGCTACTGATCCAAAATACTCAAAGCTTCATAGAACTGAAACCAACATTTATTTTTAGCTCCATTCTGCTGCTGATACAGACTTTAGGTTTCTGAACATTAAACTTGTTGCTGCCTTTCATAGTGTGTAACTTGAAGGCCCTGAGTACTCTGAGTACTTTCTCCCACACTGGAAACACTGGGATGATAACATTATTTGAACATTATCTAATAAGACTGATTCAGCACAGACAGTTATGTTAAACTTTCCTAGCAGTCCTTCACAAACAGGGAACAGTCTGTCTATTCTCTCCATCTGTCAGCTGCTGCTGGCTCTTCCTCCTCCTCTTCCTCACACACTGCTGAGTTTGTCCTGGTGGATCATCAGGGCTGCAAAGCCTCACAGATGATGTGCAGCAGTGGCTCCCTCAGTCTGTCCTCACTCTGGACACTTGCAGTCGTCACACATGGAAATCAAATGTGTGATAAGCTGCAGGATTCAAACACAAGTGTAACTTATAAACACATGTTCATACTTTTATTCCACAATCAGAGAGAAAGAAACAGAGAGAGAGTGCAGGACAGACAGACAGGTGACAGTCTCAGGTGTACACACTGCTACACAACAGCACCAGAGAAGCAGGATTTAGTGTTTGTGTTATTACGAGTGTAAACAAGAAGAGTTCCAGATGGTGCAGTGGACACATGTGTGACTGCTGTGATTAAAGCATCTTTCTTTCAGCTTAACGAGTGAACCGTCAGCTCGTTCAAACACACGTTAAAGTGCGTTTGGCTCGACACCACCGAACAGAGGCAGCAATATAACACAGCTAACATTAACAGTGCAGTGAATCCTGCTTGTGCCGTGATGTTCAGGACTGCAAACCGAGCAGCATCACTGACTTTCAGCTTGTTGTGTTTGTGGATATATGACTGACTTTAATTATCCACAAAATCATCACATTCTCTGTCAGATTAAGGTCGACTATTGAACGGCGTATATTTTAAAGGCTTTAAAACCAAGTTAACGCTGAAAGTACAAACATCACTAATGTCACATAACTCTGCCGACAAGGCATAGCTATGGCTATGAAATGCTCTTTGTGTATCACTTCTTCATTATGAAAGATGTCATTAATGCACTAGTAATGTCTCATCTGGAGTATTGTTCAATCATTTGGTCAGCAGCTAATAAGACAGATCTTAACAGACTTCAGTTAGTCCAGAATAAGGCGTCCAGATTAGTGTGAAGATGTTCATACTATACTAATATTGATAAAATGCATAATAACCTTTCTTGGCTTCCTGTACAGGCTAAAATATTCTATGGCTTACTTGTAGTTCTAAAGAAAGCAATTCTGTTAAACACACCACATTTATTCTGCTCAGCTGCAGTATCCAGATGAAATACATCATCATATTACACAGTTTTCAACAAGCTGCAATTTAGTAAATGCTCGAGTTAAAAGTAACGTTTTGTAAAACTGTTACATTTAGAGCAACTTTTAAGTGGAATAAGTTGCCTTAAAAAATTAGAGAATTATTCAAAACTTCAATGAACACTTAAAAGCCGATTTACAGAGCTTTTAGTTGTTGTAAATATTGTAAGACATGATTTGTTTTTGAAATTTGTGTAATGTGCCTCAATGTTATTGATATTATTATTATTATTATTGATTGCTTATATTTGAACAATTGTGAAACCTCACTGTGGATGTAAGAGTGAAATTATGTGGATATCTTGAATCCACTTTATTGTGTAATATTTTATGTGAGTATTTGACGGAAGACGAGCAACATCTGTTGTGGAAGCTAACGGGGTTCCTTTAGAATAAACAAACATAGGATTTATTATCACTGAATAATTCTGTATAAATCTATACAAATTATAGAAATATGTAATAGGAAACAACAAAATAATCTAAATTATAAAATAATGTGTGTGTGTGTGTGTGTGTGTGTGTGTGTGTGTGTGTGTGTGTGTGTGTGTGTGTGTGTGTGTGTGTGCATGATTTTAGTGTTTGAACAGTCATGAATTATCTTTAACAGGAGGTTGGATGTAATGTGTTAGAACTACCAGCAGGTGGGGATAAGAGACCTTTAAGGTGTTTGGTGCCACGCTCCACCTTCAGGTTTAAAACTAGTGTTAATGGAGTTTGAAGGTTGAGTTTGTTCCACGACTGCATTTCACTCACTGCCTCTGTTTGTATCTCTGTCACTGCAGGACCAACATGGAGCCAGAAGTCAGCGCTCTCAGGAGGCCGACAAACCTCACAGAAGAAAGGGAGAGAAAAAACACACCTGTGACGAGTGTGGGAAGGGTTTTACTCTGAGGGCTAAACTAAAACAGCATCAGGTCATCCACACTGGAGAGAGACCGTTCAGCTGTGAACAGTGTGGAAAGTCTTTTTCCAGGAAGGGTTACCTAAAAACACACCAACTCATCCACAGTGGAGTTAAAGCGTACAGCTGTGATCAGTGTGGCAGAGCTTTTACTCACAGTAGCCACTTACAGAGGCATCTAGTTACCCACTCTGGAATTAAGGCATACAGCTGTGACGAGTGTGGAAAGTCTTTTTCCTTGAAGGGTCACCTAAAAGAACACCAACTCATCCACAGTGGAGTTAAAGCGTACAGCTGTGATCAGTGTGGCAGAGCTTTTACTCGCAGTAGAAGCTTACAGAGTCATCTAGTTACCCACTCTGAAATTAAGCCATACAGCTGTGACGAGTGTGGGAAGGGTTTTACTGTGAGGGCTAAACTAAAACGGCATCAGGTCATCCACACTGGAGAGAGACCGTTCAGCTGTGACGAGTGTGGAAAGTCTTTTTCCTTGAAGGGTCACCTAAAAGAACACCAACTCGTCCACAGTGGAGTTAAAGCGTACAGCTGTGATCAGTGTGGCAGAGCTTTTACTCGCAGTAGCCACTTACAGAAGCATCTAGTTACCCACTCTGGAATTAAGCCATACAGCTGTGACGACTGTGGGAAGGGTTTTACTGTGACGGCTTCACTAAAACAGCATCAGGTCATCCACACTGGAGAGAGACCGTTCAGCTGTGACTTGTGTGGAAAGTCTTTTTCCTTCAAGCGTTCCCTAAAAGAACACCAACTCATCCACAGTGGAGTTAAAGCGTACAGCTGTGATCAGTGTGGCAGAGCTTTTACTCAAAGTAGCCACTTACAGAGTCATCTAGTTACCCACTCTGGAATTAAGGCATACAGCTGTGACATCTGTGGAAAAACCTTCAGCCAGAGAGGGTACCGAAATACACACCTACGCATTCACACCAGACATGATGTGTACTGCTGTGAACAGTGTGGCAAATACTTTACAACAGACGCACACTTACAACGACACATGTTTACCCACACTGAGGAGAGACCTTATCAATGTGACCTGTGTGAGAAGACTTTTAAAACTCCACATCACCTGAGACGACACCAACAGATCCACACCAGAAAGAGACTCTACAAGTGCAGCTACTGTGAGGTATGTATTTATATTGTTATCTTGTCATTTTAGCCTGACTGTTTGGAACTACTCTGCTCATTAAACTGTGTTAGCATGTTAGCAATTCTACTGCATGGAAAAGCAGCTCTGAGTGATTATTCAGATTTTCCTTTCAGTTATGATTTTAGTATTACTGTAGTATTATGGTGGTAGTATTGTAGTTATTGCAGCCCAGTAAACTGAGTGTGTTAACTGAAACAGTCAAATGTAGTTGGACGTCTGCAGAGATGCTCTTTATTTCAGGCGACGTTCAGGATACAAATGTTGAAGGACTGACTTACACTGTCTTTGTGTCTTTGTTTAGAAGCAGAGCGACACAGATGGATCCAGTTCTCAACCCTGTCATCACTGTGGTGGTGGGAAAGACTTTCATTGTGACCTCTGTGGAAAAACTTTCAGTCAGCAAAAGACCCTAAAAGTACATCAACGTAGACACACTGGAGACAAACTGAAATACTGCAAAGAATGTGGGAGAAGCTTCACCACATCAAGTGATTTAAAACAACATGAACTGATTCACAGTGGGGTTAAAAAGCACCTCTGTGATCAGTGTGGGTCATCCTTCACCACTGCAGGTCAGCTTAAATCACACAAACGAGTCCACACAGGAGAGAAACCACACAAGTGCAGACACTGTGAGAGAAGCTTCTCACGGTCAGGTAGTCGTAACATTCATGAACGTGCACACATGGAAGGAAACTACAGCTGTGAGCAGTGTGACAAGAGCTTCAGGAATCTCAGTTCATACTCTGCACACAAACGATCCCACGTTACTAATAAACTGTTTCACTGTTACCAATGTGCCCAAACATTCACCTCATTGTCTGCTCTGTGCAAACATCAGCGCGATCACTCAGGGCTGAAATCACTCCCATCACTGGATCACAGTGAATCTGAAGACACAGAAAGATCCTCTGGTTTCTGTGTCAGACTCAAAAAGCTTGAGATCAGGCTCCACAGAGTTCAGATAGAATCTCCTGTAAAAATCTGATGAGGCAGCTGTGAATCAAACTCTTCCCCTAGTTCCATTTTAAGCTTTCAAAACTGTCCTACTGTAGTGTTCATGTCAAGTGGTTAGCTTTCTTTTCATCAGTTGGTTGAAAACTCTGTTTCCTATTATAAAGTTTTTGTTTTAATGTATTTTGATCCACATAAATGTTTTCTTGTTCAGGTTCTTTATGTTATTGAATCTTGCAAATGTTAAATAAAAAATTCAAATGTAAAATATCTTCACTGATGGTACAAATAAACTGTCCTTTCAGCTTTAGCTCCTAATTTATTCATTATTTATGGATGTAGCACAGCAGCCGTCTCTTGATTAACACATGGAGGGCTCGGGATCTGATGGTGTCGTCTCCCTAATTTGCCCACTCAGTAAATCTCACTCATGGCCAAGAAATTGAAATAAACCTTGTTTCCGTGCTGGATAGTGATCCACTGTAACTCTGCTCCTCCTTCCTGTTTAGGATTTCTGTGGCTGAAGTAAAATTCCCTCCATCCATCACTTATCCCAGCTAACCCAAAGTGAAATAAAGTTTTGCTGGTCTTAAAAAAGCATTACAATAATGGGCATTACCAATGCAAACTGAATGATACAGAAGATGAAAGAAGAGACTTTGATCAGTTAATAAAGCTCATGATCTGGATTCATTGTGGCTGCTACACAGATACTTCTGGGTCACTTCTCTCAGTTAGGAACCTTCCTCACCAAACTGACTGTTGGACCACACCCCTGGTTTCATGAGAAATAGTTTCAGCCATGATTTCTCTTCCTGTATTTCAGAGTAAAGACTGAAGTGACAAATGGAAGCATGTTTAAAAACACAATGTGAGAGAGACGTTGAGGTCCTTAGAAGTTACCCTGGGTTTTTCTGTCACCCTGCTAGATGTTACACACCTTGTTATTGTACTGATTTCTACTGCTGGACTACTCCTGCGGAGAGTAACAATACTCTTACTAATTAGCTCCCTTTCACACCTTTGGGGATATTTATTTCTGTGTTTGCAGCGCTGTGAGCCAGAACAGCGAGAGAAAAATCTGCAACAGCGACGAGCCGAATGCTTACGTGAATCGCAGCAGCTGCACATGTGCTACGCTGAATTAGAGGATATCTTTGCTCTGGATTTCTATTTCTACTTTTTCATTTCTATATGATTCTTCTTGCATCTAAACAAAGATGATTCAATTTGCTAAATGTTGATGGCTCTTCGTGCTCAGGTGTAAATGAGACGTAATATTTGCTCTTGGTTTGGTTCTCCTGTACAGAACCTTGCAGTACAACAGAAACCTAAAAACATTATTTGTAGTTGTTATTCTTAGTTGTTCTGCTGCCTAAATACCACAGGGTCTGATTATGAAGTTATTGAGCTGCACATACTTTACGACCTGCTTAAGTTCGAGGTCACAGCGTCTGTAGAGCAGCTGGAACATAATGAAGTCTACAAGGTTAAAGTTTTCTCTTCAGTTATTGTTCTTTCTGCTGCTTGGTTTGATGGATCTGAGAGCTTTTGTTTTTATTATTGTTATTATAATTATCATTAATATTTTACTCTCTAGAAGCTTTAAAATAGTGTTTGTGTTTGAAAAAATTGATTTAAGAATTGAACAGAAACATCTGTCCTTCTGAAAATCGCCCAAAGGCACGGAGACAAAGTCAAAGGATGCAACCTGTAACTTTCTCTTCCTTCATGTCAGGACCATCATCCATGATTTATATAAAATGCATATAGCAACAGTAGCACTTTAGTTTGGACTTTATGATTTCTGTAACTGGAAAATATTATTTTGTTTAAAGACAGAAGTGACCGCATAGTTGCAACATCAAAGGGAAATATTAATTAATTAGCATCAAGTATATTTGTTGCTTAAGCGTTTGCACTATAACTTAAGTAGGATTATAACTTTTAAGGAAGGAAAGATTTCAGATATTTAGTTCACTGTTTCAGTTATTTTATATGAAATTAAAACATTTACGTTGGTCAAACATGATGCTCTAAATCAAGTAAAAGTTTGAAAATAAATGATGTATTTTTAAATGCTGCAACAAATGTTCACAAAAAGTAACTATAATTAAAACCAGTTAAACAAAATCAAATGTTTGAATCATGCTTAACCAAATGCCAGGCTGGAGAGCTGAACCTAAAGTATACGTAGAAAGATTTCAACATGTGAGCAGTTTTTAATGTTTTTATCACATATAAATGTCACAGCAGTGGGTCCTGGCCCAATGCTTTGTGTTTTTGGTTTTCTTTGACTCTTGTTTTTCTTGGTTTTTGTTCTTCTTATTTATCAGGCTCTCAGTAATCTTAGTTCTCCCTCCCTCAGTGTTCATTTCAGCCTGTGTTTAGTTTCTGTTCCCGTGTCCCACGTTTCATCGTTTCATGTCGAGTCAGCCCTGTCTCTCTGTTTCCTGTGTCTCCCCAGTCAGCCCCGCCTCCCTCGGGCACTCATGTGTGATACAGAGTAAGAAACCTGACTACATTTGCTGCACTCTCTTTATTACCTGTTACTTTAAAATTCATACACTAATTATGTCTGCCCATCTCTCTAATGTGAAGGTCAAAGGTCAACATCCCAGTGGCATAAGAATAATCCCAAAGGGGCAAAGGGAGTGGTTAATTTAGCATATTTAGCATTAAGGGTACAGCAAGGATATACTTTTACTTATTGTGGCAGGGGTGTGGTCTCTGGCCTGCTGCAGTGGAGGCTGGTGGCGGGACGTTGGACGGCACAGGTGAGGGTGATGGAGCTCATGACTCTCCCCTTTATAGTGACGGAGGAGACTGGCGTGGGGGAAGCGTGTAGTGGAGGAAGCCGAGGAGAGAGCTGGTTTCTGGCTACAAAGACGGCGTCAAACCAGAAAAGATTGCTCGTGGTCAAATAATGTGTAATAATAATGAAATAAATAGGCCATTGGGAAAAACTTGATTTTGAAATAAAGACTGACTTTGAAAAAAAGGACATTTTGGATTAAAAATGGCTGGGAATAAATAAAATGCCTCAGGAATAATCTCTGTTATTGTGAAAAATAATGATCATGAAATAATATTTCACAATAATAAGTAAATTTATATAGCAGAATGCAATATATTTCACAATAATGAGCTTTTTTTCAAAATGTGTTCAATTATTTCACAATATCATTCTCACATTACATATCTGTGTCTTTTTTATTCACATAGTTATTTATTTCATCATGACTTATTTATTTATTTAATTTTGAACACTTTGGAGTTCCATATGGTTGTAGTGGGCTTGTAATGTAAATGTGGTCTGATTAAATGTGACATTAATGCTGACGCTGCATAAACCTGATAAAACAGTTCTATTAGTGGGTCTGTGTGATCAGCATCAGTGGGTGAAGGTGAGGCCTTGACTAGTAGAACGTCATGTTGGTGTTTAACAACACATGAGCCAACATCAGACTCCGAGCGCTACGATGCTAAAGATCAGAAGATCCAGTGTGACATCATCGTTACCTGGCAACAGCAGCCCTCATCTGACTTTATTGGAGGATATTTACACCAGCAACACGGTTTAGTTTGATATGACGGATTAACAACATGCGCTGTGATATCCAGTTCATCTGTAATAGATACTGGATCTAATCAGTGAGCAGATATTTGATCAGCTTATTTATAATTATACTAGAAACAAATACAACTGTGTTGGTGATTCATGTAAACTTGCATATCAGCCTTTGAAGGTTTTGTAGTATTGAGAACAAAGAGGTTGTGTTAGGGCTGAAAAGCCCGACTTGTTCTCCTCTGCAGGTCATCAAATGCACCACAGAAGTTTGTATTTGCACAGCCTGTATATGTTTGATGGCTTTATTATTCTCTGTTCAAAGACAGTAAATATGGAAAATGTCTCATGTAGTATCAGCTTCATGTAAAATGACTGCAAACATTTAGAGAACATGTGCTGCTGTTTGTCCTACATTTCAACACTGAATGAACCCTGAAAACATGGCAGCTGGCAGGTTGGAGTTCACATGAAATATCGGCTGTATGAAGACTGGAAATATAGATGATAAAAACATGCAGCCAAACATTTGTGGACATGGATAAACTATCTGATCCAAAAAGCAGGAAGTGACACAGCTAGAAAGTGTGTAACAGCTGAAGTCAAATGTAATGCAGAGTTGAATCTGCACTTGGATCCATCTGTGAAAGGTCCACATGTAGGGATCACATGAGTCCTGATGTTTGTCAGTCAGCTTGATAACTCCATCTACTGTGGCTACATATACTGGGCTGGTAGCTCCACAGTGTTGGAAAGAAACTATTAAATGTGCAAAGTTTAAAATCAGAGGCTCTTCTAACACAGGAGCCATGTTGAGTTTAGATCACAGCCGACCACCGGCAGTCTGAAATGGAATGAAGCCCATTGACAGCCAGCAGGTCTAAACAGGAACGCACCCATTTGTATGTGTGGCAATGATGTGGCTGCGGCTGACACAGGATTGGTTCAAACTAAACATCAGACACATTTCACAGAGTTCACAAATAAACTCACGTTTTTATTTTTGAAGATCATCATAAAGTAGAATTTATGGTCCAGTAGAAACAGCAGGAGGTTTGAGCCCTACTGATGGCAAGGCAAGGCAAGTTTATTTGTATAGCACAATTCAACAACAAGGTGATTCAAAGTGCTTTACAGAGACATTACAAACAAAAACAAATAAAAAGCATGATTTAAAATTGATTAAAACAAGCAAACAAACTAATTAACAAACAAACAAACAAACAAAACAGTATATAAAATCAAAACAGATCAGAACAGTAGATAAAATCAGTAGTTAAATGTAAGTTTTGAAATTTAAGCTTAAAAGTGTGGATTTGGTGCTTTATTCAAATGCAGCTGAGAACAGGTGAGTCTTCAACCTGGATTTAAATAAACTGAGTGTTTCAGCTGATCTGAGGCTTTCTGGGAGTTTGTTCCAGATATAAGGAGCATAAAAGCTGAATGCAGCTTCTCCGTGTCTGGTTCTGACTCTGGGAACTGATAAAAGACCGGATCCAGATGACCTGAGGGATCTGGAAGGTTCATACTGGGTCAGGAGGTCACTGATGTATTTTGATCCACATTTGCATCCATTCACGGTACATTTGACATCTGAACACATTTGTACACATGATGAAAGGACAGATGGTGTTTGTGTCCTTCTTAAACTCAGTGTGGATGTTTCATCATGTAGAACTACTTAGAACAAAGTCTTTGGGAACATTTGGAGAACACGTTTAGGAAAGTACCATCCTGGTAGAACATTTTCTTAAAGCAAAGCAGAGCTGCAACATGACTGTGAGGATTCAGAAGAATAAAGTCAGAATACTTTATTATTATGAAGACTAAAGTGCACCTTGATGCTGCCGATGAACACACATGTTCTTTGTGAAAGCATGTGTGAGCACAGCTGACGTGCACCACACTGACCCCACTCGCTCCATTTCTTCATCCACTTCTTGCTCTTGTGCTTGAAATGAGACGCAGCAAAAGTCAGAGGCTCTAAAATCCACAAAAAGGGGGCTCGTTAGATCAGGATACTGGATGTGATCCATAGAAAACATGGATAATACACCACTTTATTTGAAGCATCTGTAGCACTGCCTCAGTTCTGGATGTTTCCACAGACTCCTCTGTGCACCTAAAGAAAGGTCAAAGGTCAGCAGCACATGTAGTTGGGACAATTCTTCAGTCGCACAAACTACATAATCATTTTCCTCCAATGACGACTTTTCACTTGCAGAAATGGTCCTGTGTGATTTCCAGGCTGTGATATAAAAACTAGTTCCTAATGGCAGCGACTCACTCAGTAAACATGTGTTTCCTTCACCAACCTCACACACAGATCCAATAAGATCAGGAAGTGGGCAGTATAGTACAATATGTGTTATTCTGTGCTGCACTGCCCAAACTAAAGATCTGCTGAAGTGTTGGAAATGATCCAGATGTTTATTTTGGACGATACAGCAGAAGATCAGACATGAAAGTGGAGATAACACAGAAGACCTGCAGCAAAGGTCAGAGGTCAGACTGGGCCCCTGGATTCAACAATGAGCCAATGATCATCAAGCAGTGACTAAAGCAGAGCCCTGACGTTCTGACATTCATCACACAGTCAGAACAAATGTCTGCTGATGACTTCATCTCATGAAACGACTGATAGATGTCAGTTCATTGATCAGCTGAGCTGCTGATCTTCATCGTCACAGAAACATTCAGCTTGTTTCAATCAGTAAATAACTCCCACTACTCCCAGTTTGAACTGTTCCCACTCAAAATGCTGTGAGAACAATGATCATTGTAGAACTTCACAAACATCACGTGTTGTTTTCCACATGTAAGATCAGCAAACACACAGAAACTTCCTGTTGCCACACACGGCCTCTAAAATCTCTTCCACGCTTTCTGTCTGAAGTCCACTCTCTGTGTCGGATCCACAGGAAACAACAAGATCTTATTAACATGGTTTTCAATGTGTCTCCTTCCAAAAAGTCCAACCAATGAACAAATGTGTGTATTTGTGGAGGTCGAACAAAAGCATGACACATTTCTCTGTTTCTATAAACTGGAGTCAAACACAAACATGAAGAGTTTCACTGACAGACTCCAAAATGCCCCCACAGTGGATCAAAGGGAAATCCTACAGTGTGGCCAGAGACTCTTAATGGCTCCAACATCAACACATCCACAATGTTGGATCCAGTTCTGCCTCACAGAGTTACTAAGACACACCCTCTGCCAGCATCACAACAGCTCCACCTGCTTCACCTGCCTCCTCAGCATCTGTACACCTGAAGAGAAAAGAAAGGCTCCAACAGCTCAAATCTACAAAGGATTCATGAAGTTTCATCCAACAATAACATGTTTGCCTTCCACAGTGTGCTGTTAGACACCACTGTACCTCTGCCATTTCAAAAAGAGCAGCTTGGGAACATTTTGGCTCCAAACACTTTGTGTTTAAGTTCTTTGTTTTCTTTGTGAAGCCGACAACATCTGGAGCTTTGTGACTCATAGAAACATCATTTTGTTCTTTAGATGACAGCAGATTGGGACTGAATAATCAATCACTATCAAACCAATAAAGACAAACATGCTGATTTTACAGGAACTTTGTTGGAGAAGCTGCAAAGACATGAAACTGGTGGAGATCCCAAACCAGTTGATAGTGCTGGTTATTCCAAATAAAGCTGTTTCCCTTTGAGATGAAATGACTTTGTGTCCTGATATATAATAAAGATGTTGTTGTTTTTGAGCCCCTGTATTAAAAGTAGTTTAAAGTCAGCTTGAGTTTGATGTCTTTATGTCAAAGCTGCTCATGATGTTGAGCTGCTGATGGAATAAAAACAATATAAAAGCATGTAGTCCAGACTTAAAT
Organism: Mchenga conophoros; assembly: GCF_057382185.1. Classification (NCBI taxonomy): domain Eukaryota; kingdom Metazoa; phylum Chordata; class Actinopteri; order Cichliformes; family Cichlidae; genus Mchenga; species Mchenga conophoros. The sequence goes on along the minus strand of NC_140528.1, from coordinate 2,206,253 downwards.
GCAGCCTGTTGTTAGCTGAGGTCCACACACAGTGTTTGACAGTGTAAAGTGTGTGAAAGGGCTGCTGGTGGAGCTCACTAGGATGAGCAGGTGACCACGAGGTGGAGAGCAGCTGGCCTGGCTTTGACCCGGGCCACGCCCCCTTTCTCTCTGCTTTGCTGTCACTTATCTTCACTGCTCTGTCCAATAAAGCTGAAAAAGGCCCCGAATCAAAGAAATCTGCTGCAGCCTCTGAAACGTCTTCTGTTTCCTTCCCGACGGCTTTTTCACCGTCAGCCCATCAGACAGTCCAGCAGCATTTATGATGATGTCATGATGTTGAAGAGGCTGCTACGGTGGCCTCCCATGACCCCCAGCCTCATCACAGCTGAGATGCAGACATTTGAAAACATTCAGCAGACAACTGAATAACAGTCCAACACAACAGTCTGTGTGCAGACACACACTGACCTTTCATATAGTCAAACACAGCTGGTTGAGTCATTTCTCTGTGAGTCTAAAGTGAATCTAGTATTTGAAAGTCCACTTCCTGTATTTGTTGTTGAAGACTTCTTCAGCTTCTTCTCAAGGACATCAGCTGCTTGTTTGGCAGCAGAGGCAGTTAAGAAGCTTCCTGAAAAACACTGAACAGTGAGTTCACTGTGGCATATGACAGATTCAGCTTTCTGTGTGCAAATGTGTCTGTGTCGACCTTTCAAATGCTGTTGAATCCAAAACATCAGCGGCTCCTCGGCTGCTCACTTCATGCACTTCTGTCTGTGTGACAGTCCAATGACATCACAGCTGTTTCCAGCCCCAGTGTCTCAGGACTGGACACCTTTAAACATGTCGAGGATCAAACAGCGTCCAGCTAAACACACATGAAACTATCAGAGCTGACAATCATTCCAATAACATCTAATGGTTCATGTATGTAGACACAGGACTACAAGGAAATGGCTCTCAGCATCTGGCTGTGGGAACACATGAGTCCCTGTTTGTGTTCAGATTGTGTGCATGTTTTAGACGTGTGTCACATGTAGAAACACAACAATCCCACAATGACACACAGATGTGTTTGACACAGCTGTGCAGCTGTAAGTTGTTTCTAATGATTCATTGAAGCTCTTCTAACATTCTGGAGACGATCAGTACATGAATCTGTTCAACACGACAACAATTTGACTTCAGTGTGAACGTTTGCATTAAATAACCTTCTTCATCCAGCTGACAGCATCTTCATCCTATGATGTGAACAGTTCCTCCTGTTGATGACAAACCTCTGACAGGATCTGCTTGAGGAGCTTTTTCATGTGCAGCTCTCTGAGCTCAGGGCTGAGCTGCTGTTTCATCTTTAAGAGCTGCTGCCTCCTCGCCGGACTTGTTCTCCTCTTCTTCTCCTAATGACGCCATTTCTGCTTCATATAAAATTCAATAAAGATGCTGACATGTATCTGTAGCAACAACATCATTGAATCTAGAACAACTGGAGCCAAACCAGTGGCTCTGCTGGGATCACTGGTGAGCCAACACTTCCTTGTTGATGCAGATTTCAGGGCTTCCTTTTGCTCCTCTGTTATAACTGTTCTCTCTTCTCAACACATGATGACACAAAGGAATCAGCAGTGACAAAGATGATGCTGAAGAGAAGCACACACTTCACACATATAACAGAGCAGTGCAGTTACACACACCTCTGCTCGACATCAGGCCTCAAACAAAGACACAAAACACTAACTTGACTCTAAACAGAAGAAACGAGCAGCTGTTTCTGTTCTGTGCTTATTTATATTTGACACACATGCTTCTCTTTGTGCAAACACACATCGCACTATAAGGGTAACCTCGCACACAATGATTGGACAGCACAGTGATGATGCTGGGAGATCCTATACGCAGCAACACAGAAACACTGAGAACTTTAAACAATGATGGAAAGTGTTATAAATGACTTGTTGGCCTCTGATCTGTCACAAACAGCTGAAACGTGTCTCTCATGAGTCACATGAAGGTTTTTGACAGAAAGGACAAAAAGTAGCTGCAGTCAGTTTGTGTCATTTTTATATTTATTCATCTGGGAGAAAAATCTGAGGGACATTAAAATGTGTTTTCAACAGAGACAAGAACATGAATATAACAGAACAGGTAAATGAACATGTTTCAAGTAAACAGCTGGACTGATCAGGTCCAAACACAGAGTGATAAACTTGTCAAACAGCTGTCATATCTTTATATAGAAGCTCTTTATAAATGCTGCTCACTGCAGTCTGTTTACTAATAATGTCAAAGTGTTAGAAACACAGAAACATCAGAATGGTCTTTGTTCACAGAAACCTGTCTGGGATCCTTTGTTGTTCTTTTGATGCAGAGTTACATTATAAATATAAAGAGTTATTTCAGAGTCTCATCAGTTTTCCTGCATGTCTTTATTTAACACATCAGCAGGGCTGAAGCTCTCATGTTAAACACACACTGATCTATGGACACGTTCATGTGTTTCTAACAGAACCAGGCTGTTATCAGCCTGCACTAACATTATGTCACACACACTGAATGTAACAGTGACAGTTTACATCATCACACAATCAGCTGTGATTGTTTCACTGTCATCAAACGAGTCAACAGGAAGTAGAATCAATAGAAACCAATCATTTCCTGACAGCATGTCTGATGGAAATAAGTGCAGATTATGTATGAAGTCTAACTGCACACAGTAACTGTGTTACAATAAGGACTTAACAGCGCCCTCTGCTGGAGTGTTTCAGTACTGCGTTAACTAGAATACACCACCTCCTCCTCACACCACCTGCTACAGCTCTACTCTTCTATGACTACAGTCATCCACAGCACTGATGTGAGGTCACATGGTTCATATGTAAGGAGCACAGCTGACCTCAGGTCAGTTTAATGACTGTGAGCAGCAGCTGTGTTATTGTCACTGTGACAGGGAGACACTCTCAGACACAGCGCTCATGTCAGCTTGTTCTCATGCAGGAGGATCAGGAGCTCCATGTTTGTCTTTCTGTTTGAATCATGATGTGTTTGTGCCATCAGAGTCTGTCATGAGTACTCAGGGTTTCACAGCAGCTCTTCTGGATGCTGACGAGGACTCCAACCTCATGTTTCACCTCTCTGAGCTTCTGATGTCTGTGAACACTCGTGTTTCTTCTCTGGGCTCATCTGGACAAAAACACCTTTCTGTGTTTGGCTGCAGCCTCATTCTGACTGACAGGAAGTGTGTTATCCATGAGCTGCACTTCTGTGAGGAAGTTTCCTGCTGTGTTTCCTGTCTGTGGACAAACACGAGTGTTCCAGCTGAGGACTTGGTTCCTTCCACCTGTCCATACAGGACATCACGCTGTCTGCAGCTCTGTAAATGCAGCTCCAGGTCCTTCCACGTGCTGCTCTGTATTTGTGCAGTTTGTAGTGTGTCCTGGGAAACGTAGCACACATGGTGTTCTTCTGCTGTTTCCTCCTTTCACTGAGTGTGAAACACTGACGCTGTGCTGTTGTTCACAGAGGGGAGCTGATTCTAGCTGCAGCTGGACTCTGTCATCTAACTGAATGTGTTGGTGCTGATCACGGGGCTCTGAGGGGGGAGCAGCAGGAGGACTCTGGATGCTGACGTCAGTGTATCTGTGGAAGCTCCCACAGCGTGTCTGTCATTCAATATTGTGCTGTATATTGTATCTATGCAAAGATGAACAGACTGTGTGTTCACTGGTCTCTGTGCTGCAGCTCTGATGTCATCATCACTCCCTCCTCCACCCTCAGCAGTCCCAGCATGCTGCTGTGGTGCACCCCACCCTCACTCTACACCTGAGCCACAGACCACACCCTCCACCTCAATATACACCACAGTTTTCTCTGCTGTGGAAATGAGATCAGGAGGAAATCATCATTATTATTATTTAATAAACGCTCACATTAATGTGGGCTTATTTGTTTCATATTAGAAACATTAGTTGAGTGTTTTTAGTATAAAATGGTCAAAGTCCCTCTTTTTGCTCCTCCCCTCCCCTGTGGATGGACGGTGCTGTTACCGTGGTGACAGCTTGGATGTGTTTCAGTCCTGCCTGGTTATCACTGCAGGAATCTTTCACATTTATTACAGGTAATAACTCTGATTTTTCTGTGTATTATGAACAAAATGTATCCTGATACACACAGAGATGGATGAGCAGAGGTTTTTTTTGCAATTTATGTAGTTACTATGGACTTAATGCATACATATTATTAAAATTAGGGCTATAACAGTTGTATTGATGTATAGCAACTTGAAATGCTCCCACAAATGGCTCCACAGCATGTAAAAATATAACAAAAGCTCTGGCGGACTTGGTTCTGTGGTCAGTCTTAAAGGGTGAAGTTAAACTCTGTAATCTTCACTGTGTCACAGAGTTCAGTGAGTCCCGTTATTCACAGTATCAATCAGATCATCAGAGAACAGCTGATCAGCAATCAGTGGTGCCAACAGCGCCTCCTGTGGTGAGAGGATGCAATAATGCAATGTAGCATTTTTCCACTCAACACTTGCAGTCATGGAAACTGTCTGTTGGATCTGTGTGACGTTGCTTTCTTGGTTAGAGTTCCTCACAAATGTCCAGATGATTCTTCTAATGAGGCGTCGACCATGTTTGCAGCTCTTTGGAAGAAAACGTCGCCCTTTGCCATCCTTACTTTTCTTTGACTTCTTCAAATGCAGCTGAACTCCAGCTGGTATTTTCTTGGACTTTGCAGCTGTTTCTGGTCATCAGTTCATTCCTGCAAACCTCTGAAGCTGAACAACAATGATGCTGCATTGCTGGCTGATCCCAAAAGGTTGATTCTGTTCATCTGGACGTTTTCAGAAACGTTTGCTCACTGATCAGGTGACTTCTTCAGTCTCAGCTGACTGCAGCTTTACAAGCTTACAAACAGCACATTTGCACAATGACTGAAAGCAGCAGCACCTGATATATATGATACTAATATAATACATATACATATATAATCCATACTAATGATGAAGGAACTGAGCTCACAGTCCATTGTTCATTCAGTGAACTACTCAGTTTATTTTGGGCCTCAGAAATGCTCACTCTGTTTGTACATCACTGTCAGCAATAGACTCATTCTGCTGTGTGGACAGGAACACATGTGACATCACTTCCTGTTTGTTTGTGACTGAAGAAGTTTACAAGGAATCATTTAGAAGAGTTTCAAACATCAACTGATTGAATCCATGAATCTGAAAACGTGTTTGTGAGTGAAAGAGACAGACATGTACAGACTGAACTATCTGTTCAACAGTCAGAGTGTTTCTGTAACAGGAGACACTCTTTACACTCCACTCAGCACAGGGACACTGAGCCACCAGGAGACCAGAACCTAAACCCAGGATAAAGAGTTTGAGTGAATGTGGTGTTGAAGGTGTGGAGGTGGATCAGAGTGTCAGAGGAGACTCTGTAGAAGGACAGAGTGCCAGCAGGACAGTCCACATACACTGCTGCTCTGTTAGAGACAGAGGAGGAGGAGGAGGAGGAGGAGATGGATGTTAGTCTGTAATTGTGCCTGACAGACTGAGGACCATCATTATAGCAGATCAGACTCCAGGACTGATCATTGTATCCAAACACACAGTCATCACTGTCTCCTTTCCTTCTGATGCTTCTGTAACTCACTGATATATAAACGTTTCCTCTCCACTCGACCTCCCAGTAACAGCGACCAGTCAGACCATTTCTACACAGCAGCTGTTCACAAACATCAAATCTGTCTGGATGATCAGGATATGACTGAACCTCCTCCACACGTGTCACCTTCCTGTTGTTGTCAGACAGTTGGAGCTTTGTGTTCACTGTGTTTGTGTCGATTGTGAGTTGACAGGAATCTGATGGAAAGAACAAACACAATCCAGCTGCAGTTATTGATCCATCATCTGTTCATTGATTGACACTTTGATGATGACTCCTGACATGATGAAGATGGTTGAATGTGTGCTGCTTTGTTTTCATGAATCCCATTAAAAACACACTTACACTTCCTCAGACCTGGTCTCAACCATCGGACTCCAGCAGGCTCCACCCTGAAAGGAGGAGGGGGGTCAGAGCAGCACAGTCAGCATGCACACATGGACATTACATGGCTCTCACACACACACTGTTACACACTGAGCTCAAAGCTCGGCTCCACTGTTTTATTCAAAGAAATCTACATTTATTTATCAGCACATTTAAAAACAGCTTGAGCCAAAGTGCTGCACAGAGTAGAGAGAAAATAGGAAACATACACAGTAATGACTATAAAGACTGGTCAGGATTGAAAGCTACAGAGTACAAATGTGTTTCCAACCGGCTTTTAAAAATGTCCAGTGTTGGTGACGACCTGATGTGAAGGGCGACTGTTCCAGAGTTTGGCTGCAGCCATCGATAAAGCTCACCTCTGTTTTTACGTCTAGTTCTGGTCAGAAGCTGCTTATCTGCAGACCTGAGGGCTCCACTTGGATTCTTTTGTTAAAGAGAGATAAGATGGAGCCAATCCATTCACAGATTTAAAGACAACCAGATCTGGAAGTGGATTCTACCACGTACTGGTAACCAGTGGAAAAAGCTGGTGATGGGTCGTCTAGCACAGACCCACCGCTGGAACCAGACAATTGATGAGGGAGAGAACTGTGACAGCGCCGTTCCTTCACTTGACCTCAGTCGCTCTCGTCTGCTCCCTCGTAACACTGCTCTTTATTGAGCTTACATGAATATGCACAAGTTCATTATGACGTCTTACACAGGTATGAACAAAGAGTACCAGTCTGTGCATAGTGTGTGTGTGTGTGTGTGTGTGTCTGTGTCTGTGTGTGTGTGTGTGTGCGCGTGCGTGCGTGTCTGTGTGTGTGTGTGCGTGCGTGTGTGTGTCTGTGTGTGTGTGTGTGTGTGTGTGTGTCTGTCTCTGTGTGTGTGTGTGTGTCTGTCTGTGTGTGTGTGTGTGTCTGTCTGTCTGTCTGTCTGTGTGTGTGTGTGTGTGTGTCTGTCTGTGTGTGTCTGTGTGTGTGTGTGTGAGTGTGTGTGTGTGCGCGTGTGTGTGTGTCTGTGTGTGTGTGTGTGTGTGTGTGTGTCTGTGTGTCTGTGTGTGTGTGTGTGTGTGTGTTCCAGATGTGACCCTGTGACCCCAAAGCTGGTGCTAAGAGTCCAGCGGTCCCCCTAACAAAGGGCTCTTATACTTAACCAGACACAGAGTAGGTGTCCTCCTACACCAGGGGTCTCAAACTCGCGGCCCGCGGGCCAATTGCGGCCCGCAGGACGATAGTTTTTGGCCCCACCTTAATATGAAAATGTAATGTTAGTTTGATAATGTATGACACTTTACAGTGTTGTGGGCGGAGCTGAATTAACCCACCAATCAGGGTGGGATATGGATCTCAGGGGACACCAGCCGGGCTTGATGCAAGCAGGGAAACATTTCTCAATGAGTCAAAGTTCCAGCAGCGTTGCCCTGGAGTGTTTCTTTCTTTCCTGTGCCTGGCTGGCTTCCTCCTTTCTATTGGGCAAACGCCGACATTCGCCCCAGCGCGCTGCGTTCACAACACTTCAAAAAAAGTTGTTTTTTTAAGTTGCTGCCCAGCGGGACATTATACGTATATAGATTTATACACACGTCAGTGGGATTTAAAGTTATTTTTCCACAGAGAGAGATCTCATATTAACTCTCACAGTGATGCGTAGGCGGCGGGATAAAAGAAAAGTCATGAACTCAATGCAGCCCAATTTAGTCTGCAGTCACATAGCGACACCTGTTCATCGGCAGTGTGGAGCATGGAAATTATTTTACTGCTATTGTTAAATAATCATCATTATTACCATTGCATTAATAATATAATCTGGAGTTTATATTGCATTCAGGGGTTGAACAGTGTGTGTCTTTCAGAAAGGCTAAAAGTCACAGGCTGACAGGAAACAGGCTTGCAGAGAGTTTGCAGAAGCAGGAAGTTATTTTGAGCAGCAGGCTAAGACGAGGCTTTAACAATGTAACAGATAGCTTTAAGCTTCCACTTCCACTTCCACCATTTGACTGCTCTCGGGTTTTATAGGTAGAAAGGTAGAAGCCTGGGGATGCTAGTGTTAAAGAAGAGACACTAGGTGTGGAAAAAAAAAAAGGCCCAGGCTCTTCCAGCAGCCACTAAGCCCAGGATCCTCCTGCTCCACCAGGCCCAGGATCCTGCAGCAGCCACCAGGCCCAGGCTCTTCCAGCAGCCACCAGGCCCAGGCTCTTCCAGCAGCCACTAGGCCCAGGATCCTCCAGCAGCCACCAGGCCCAGGCTCTTCCAGCAGCCACCAGGCCCAGGATCCTCCAGCAGCCACCAGGCCCAGGATCCTGCAGCAGCCACCAGGCCCAGGCTCTTCCAGCAGCCACCAGGCCCAGGCTCTTCCAGCAGCCACCAGGCCCAGGCTCTTCCAGCAGCCACTAGGCCCAGGATCCTCCTGCTCCACCAGGCCCAGGATCCTCCAGCAGCCACCAGGCCCAGGATCCTCCTGCTCCACCAGGCCCAGGAGCGTTAAGATGCCGCCTAAGAGGAGCAACGTTAATGAGGAGGAACTGGAGGACATAAAGAAATCCCTAAACTTTATGTCTGAAGAAATAACAAAAATTTCAAAACAACAAAAACTGATACTCAATTTAATGGATGATATTAAAGAACTAAGAAGGCAGAGCGAGGAAAAGGACAAGAAGATTGCTATGCTGGAAGGACGGGTGTCAGATCTGGAACAATATTCAAGAGTAAATGATGTGATAGTGACAGGACTGGAAACCAAGCATCAGACATACGCACGGGTAGCAGCAGCAGAGAGAGGGGAGCCACCCGAGCAAGAGCTACGCTCTTTGGAAGAGCAGGTAATGGCCTTCTTTAAAAGCAAAGGTATAGAAATGGACAGTAAAAATATTGAAGGATGCCATCCTCTTCCGAGAAAAAATCAAATACCTGCCATTATCATTCGTTTTGTTAATAGAAAACAGAAAAAAGAACTGCTCAAGCAAGGAAGAAAGCTAAAAGGTACAAATGTTTATTTAAATGAACACCTAATCAAGAAAAATGCAGACATTGCAAGACAAGCAAGAATATTAAGAAAACAGAAGAAAATACAGTCAACTTGGACGTCAGACTGTAAAATATTCATTAAGTTAAATGGAACACCAGAGCAGGCTAAGGTTCTAGTCATCAAAGAGATGACGGAACTAGAAAAATATAACCGATAAATGCAAAGCAGTGCTAAATATGATGTGACCGTCCAAGTGCACAACCAACGCAGATGTCTGACAATTTTCAACTAACAACTCATATAGATATTGAAAATAAGACATTGATGTATGACAGCAACATAGATCCTGATTGTAATTTCTTTAACAATAAGACAAATGAATGCAATTATTATACAAATGAGCAACTTAAAAAGGAATTCAAGGTAGAACAGGGTATAACAATGGTTCACTTTAATAGTCGAAGCTTATATGCAAACTTTCAATCCATCAAAGACTACATAACACAGTTTGAACAGCCATTCAATGTGATAGCCATATCGGAGACCTGGATAACTCCTGGAAAAGAAGAAGACTTTAAAATAAATGGATATGAATTCCTTCATGTAGACAGGATCAACAAGAAAGGAGGTGGGGTGGCACTTTACATTGATAAAAACCTAAAGTACAAAAGAATGGGAAGAATGACAACTGTTATTGATGGAGTGATGGAATGTTTATCAGTGGAAATAAGTATAGAAAAAAGGAAAAACCTAATTGTCAGTTGTATATATAGAACACCAGGATCTAAGATTGAGATATTTAAGGATAATATGGAGGACTTATTTACAAATATAAATCAGAAAAGAATGTTTATTTGTGGGGACTTAATATTGACTTATTGAATCCAAATCATAATAAGAGTACAGAAGAATTTATTGATTCCATGTACAGCATAGGTTTATTTCCACTGATAACAAGACCGACCAGAATAACATCTCATTGTGCAACTCTATTAGATAATATATTTACAAATATAATAGAAGGAAAGATAAAAAGTGGGCTGTTAATCAATGATATAAGTGACCATTTACCAGTCTTTGCATCGTATAATTGCCATTATAAAGTGAACAACGATGGACATAAGATTATTTACAAAAGAATAAGAACAGAGAAGACCTTAAATTGTCTTAGAAATGAACTTTTAAAGCAAGATTGGAATATTGTATATGAACAAACAGAAGTTAATAAAGCTTACGAAGGATTTTTAAGAACATTTAACACATTACTTGATAAAAACTGCCCAGTAATTGAAATCAATAGGAAACACAACTATGCAGGAAGACCATGGATGACAAAAGGACTACAAAATGCCAGCAAAAAAAAGAATACCTTATATCGAGAATTCATAAAAAAGAGAACAATAGAAACTGAAATGAAGTATAAAACTTACAAAAATAAATTAACTAATATAATGAGATCCTGTAAAAGAGAGTATTACATTAAAAGGTTAGAACACAATAAAGATAACACAAGAGATATATGGAATGTATTAAACAGAATAATCAAAAATGAAACAAGGAATAATGATTACCCTGGATACTTTATAGAAGGGACAAGAAGTATTAATAACATGGAAGAGATAGTAAATGGCTTTAATGAATTCTTCGTAAACATAGGGCCAAAACTGGCAGAAGAAATAAAGGTTGATGGAATAGAAAGGGACACTGGTGAAAATATTGAAAGGAATAGTAGCTCAATGTTTTTAAGAGCAGTGGAAGAGAAAGAGATTTATGACATGGTTAGAGGACTTAAGAACAAAACCAGTACAGACTGGAATGATATTGATATGGTAACGGTAAAGACAGTTATTGATGGTATCGTAAAACCATTAAAATATATATTCAACTTGTCGTTTCAAAAAGGAGTTTTTCCACAAAAAATGAAAGTTGCTAAAGTTATTCCCATTTACAAAACCGGTGAAAGACATCATTTTACAAACTATAGACCAGTGTCAATACTCTCCCAGTTCTCTAAGATACTGGAAAAACTCTTCATAAAAAGATTTGACAGTTTTGTGGAAAAATATGAATTAATGACAGATAGTCAGTATGGGTTCAGAAACAACAGATCAACAGCTTTGGCACTGATAGATCTAATGGAAAAGATAACGGAATGTATGGATAATAAGAGGTATGCGCTCGGAGTTTTCTTAGATCTAAAGAAGGCGTTTGATACTGTTAATCATGAAATTCTATTAAAAAAACTGGAAAAGTACGGGTTTAGGGGAGTGGTTTTGGAATGGTTAAAAAGCTATGTAGGGAATAGGCAACAATATGTACAAATAAATGAATATAAATCTAATTTGATGGATATAGCTTGTGGAGTACCTCAAGGTTCAGTACTGGGTCCAAAAATGTTTATTATGTACTTAAATGATATCTGCAGAGTATCGGAGATTTTAAAGTTTGTAATATTTGCAGATGACACAAATATACTGTGTTCAGGTGTGGAGTTGCCACAGGTTTTGGAAATGATCACACAGGAATTAATGATATTAAAGAAGTGGTTTGATATAAATAAATTATCATTGAATCTCGATAAAACCAAATTTATGTTGTTTGGAAACCAAAAGAAAAACATCGAAGTAGAAATATGTGTTGACAATGTATATTTAGAAAGAGTAAATGAAATAAAATTTCTTGGAGTGATCATTGACCACAAGCTCTGTTGGAAGCCACACATTACTTATGTTCGGGGGAAATTGGCACGGGGCATTGCCGTCCTGGGAAAAGCAAAGCATATGTTGGATCAGAAAGCACTGCACATTTTATACTGTGCTTTACTACTGCCATATATGAGCTACTGTGTAGAGGTCTGGGGAAACACATACAAAAGTAACACACAAACAATAACTATAATACAGAAAAGGGCCATTAGATTAATAAATAATGTAGGGTACAGGGACCATACAAATGCACTCTTTGTCAAAATGCAAGCTATTAAATTCCAAGACTTGGTGAAGCTTAAAACAGCGCAAATAATGTATAAAGTCAGAAATAAATTGCTTCCCAAAGAAATCTGTAAATTGTTCATAGAAAGAGAAGGTGGGTATAACTTAAGAGGGAAATGGAATTTAAAAATACAAAGTGCTAGAACAACTTTAAGAACTATGTCTATCTCAATTGCAGGAGTTAAATTATGGAACAGTCTAACAGAAGAAATAAAAGACAGTAAAAACATAAAACAGTTTAAAGTCAAATATAAAAACCTAATTTTAAATAAGTATAAGAATGAAGAAAACGGGGTTAACCCAGGATGGTAATGTTGCTGGTAATGGTGTTGCGGTTCTTTTTTGGTTGTTTTTTTGTTTTGTTTTGGTTTGTTGTTTTTCCATAACTTGTGTATCTGCAAATATACACATTCTGTATTTTTCATATGAAAGAAACTATACTGTGGTGGGGCTTGCTAATTTCTTGTTTTTGATTTATGTATGTTATGTTTTGTTTTACTTCATATGTTTATATGTTTCATATGTTGTTTGTTTAATTTAAGACAAAAAAAATTTTAATGAATGAGAGGTAAAACTTGAGGGGGTAGGGACAAATAAGTAAATACTTCAGCCTACTCCTTTTCAAACAAATAATGGAATGATATTTTGTAATGATTGTGAAGGCACATGTTTGAAATGTTTGAAATAAAAATGAACTGAACTGAACTGAACTGAAGATGGCCTTAAGATGTTTATGATGATGTTAATTTTGTATTTCAGATGCAGTTATAACTATTGTGTACACAATGCATATCTGTGCTTATTTGAGTTGATGTTCAGGTTCTTTAAAGGTCTTAAGCTTCACTGACGTGACTGTTCAGGTGATACATGCTGAGGGAAAACTAGAACATAGAAGGAATTGCAATACATGCTTACAAAACACTTATATCAGGTCATTTCATATTAAGGTTTTAGTAGAGGTTCTTGGTTAAAACATTTATTTAGTAGAAGACATACATATAGTCTCAGTGAGCCTCTGGTCTGGTGAAAGGTCAGAAGTGCAACAGGTGAATTGAGAAAGAGTATTTGAGGACGAGACACAGACAGTTAGTAGGTGAAGAGGTGACACAAAGAGCATGTGAGGTCAACACACACACGAGTTAGATTTATTTAGAGGAGAGATTAGTCATGTCTCGGTAAAAGAGGAACCGTCCTTGTTGTCTCGGCAAGAAAGAGGAACAATTCACTTTAAGACAAGAACGGAAAGTACCAGCCATGAAAATAGAAGATGATCTTCTGGGTTAAAAGTCATTGTGGTGTTGATCTGATCTATGTATAAAATGTATCTGTGACGTATGAAGGGGCGTCAGTAAACAAACCCTGATGCTATAAAATATCTGTTCATGCTTTGATTAAGTTGAAGATCAATTGCTGTCTGCGTACAGAGTTGTCTTCCCACACGTGTGTAGTCATTAAAATCATTGTTGGACCAAGATCCTCTGGACCAAGGGTGGTTTGTACTCTCCCTCCTCAATTTTGAACCTTAACATCAGCAACAGTCCCCGGTAACCCGGACTAATTATAGGGTCGCACCGTAATTTGTGGCTCAATGTTTTTATTTGCATCACTGCGTTTGCATTGCAGCAAACATGAACATTACATATATTTCAATATAATGTAAAAGCAGTCAAAACAACTAACATCAGAAACAGCTGATGTTATTTGTTATATTTCACGGTGTCATTTCCGCTTCTTTCTCCTGTAACAACAGCCCGGCGCCGTGAGCAGTCGCCTTTTTTGCGCTCGCTATCCCTGCACTTTCTACCATCTGCAAACGCCACGGTGTTCGTGTCGTCATGAAAGACATGAACATCGAGCGTAAAAACAAAGGAGACTGCTACCGGCTTTTTATCTGCCGATCGCCGTGCTACGGTTGCAAGAAAAAGAAGCAGAAATGACGTTCTCTACGCGTTGAGACGTTCCCCGTCCGTCGGCTAAACGCTTGATTGAAACTTCAATGCGACAGTGACACCAAGTAGAATTATAAATGTCACATAGCCCCAAACATGTCTTTTTCAAAGCCTGCGGTGAAGAGAAAGGTTGGTGATGAGCACCGACAATTTCAGGAAAAGTGGGAAATGCAATATTTCTTTGTTGAGCACAGGGGCACCCCGACCTGTCTTATTTGCACAGAGAAAGTTGCGCTGCACAAGGAATACAATTTGAAACGTCATTACACAACTAGACATGCTGAGCTGGATGCAGAATACCAGGGAGACGAGAGAGCGAACCGGGTTGCCAGTCTTAAAACAGATCTACTGAGGCAGCAAGATTTCTCCAAGAAAGCAACCAAAGAGAATAATGCAGCAGTCGGAGCCACGTGGTTAGTGAGATGATTGCTAAAGCAGGGAAGCCATTCACAGAAGGTGCATTTGTCTAAAAGTGCATATTGCAGGCTGCAAATATAGTCTGTCCGGGAAAGAAAGGTCAGTTTAGCAACATCAGCCTTTCTGCCAACACCGCAGCAGATCGCATTTCTGACCTGTCAAGTGACATTTATGACCAACTGTGTGAGAAAGCCAAATGTTTCAGTGTATACTCAGTCGCTCTTGATGAGATCACAGACATCACCGACACTGCCCAGCTCCCAATGTATGTCCGTGGTGTTGATGACAGTTTTGAAGTGATGGAGGAGCTGCTCACAGTAATTCCAATGCATGGCCAGACCACCGCTCAGCAGATATTTACAAGCTGTGTGATGCCATTGAGAATGTTGGTTTGCCATGGAAGAGGTTTGTTGGAATAACAACAGATGGAGCGCCATCAATGACAGGGAGGAAACATGGACTGGTGGCACAAAACAAACTGGAAGAGGAAGGCGTGGAGGAGGCCATTGCTCTGCACTGCATCATCCATCAGCAGGTCCTTTGCAGCAAATGCCTGAAGTTTGACAATGTGATGTCTATTGTTGTGAAATGCATCAACCAAATCAGATCCAGGGGCTTAAAGCACCGAAGGTTCTGTGCTTTTTTAGAGGAAATGGAGTCAGAATATGGGGATGTGCTCGACTTCACTGAGGTACGTTGGCTCAGCAGGGGAAATGTATTAAAGAGACTTTTTGAGTTGAGAGCAGAAGTGAAGCCTTCATGGAGAAGGATGGAGTTAGTGTTCCTGTGCTAACTGATCCCAAATGGCTCATGGACTCAGCTTTTCTTGTTGATATGACACATGAGCTTAATGTACTGAACAAGACGTTACAAGGCCAGGGGCAACTTGTCAGTGCTGCCTATGACAACGTGAGAGCATTCTCCACAAAACTGGCGCTCTGGAAAGCTCAGCTCTCTCAGACAAACCTTTGCCATTTCCCAGCATGCAAGGCACTCATGGATGCAGGCACACCATTCAGTGCTGACGAGTATGTTGATGTCATTTTGAGGCTACAGGAGGAATTTGATCACAGATTTGCTGACTTCAAGACACACAGAGCCACCTTTCACATTTTTGCGGACCCCGTCTCCTTTGATGTGCAAGATGCCCCTTCTGTGCTTCAAATGGAGCTCATTGAGCTGCAGTGCAACTCTGAACTCAAAGCAAAGTTCAGGGAGGTGAGTGGAAAAGCAGACAAGCTTGGACAATTTTTGAGAGACTTGAGCCCTAGTTTCCCTCGGCTTTCCCGAATGTTCAAGCGGACCATGTGCCTTTTTGGTAGCACATACTTGTGCCAAAAGCTCTTCTCCACTTTGAACTTCAATAAGTCCAAGTACAGGTCCAGACTTACGGATGATCATCTTCAAGACATACTGAGGGTCGCAACTGCTTCCTCCCTCAGGCCAAATCTGGCTCGGCTATGCGAGAGGAAACGCTGCCAGGTCTCTAGCAGCAAGGAGTAGGCAAGAGAAGCCATGTTCAGAAGAACAGTTCATTTTCTACAGTGTTCCATTCATGTTCAGAAGAAGGTTATAGAACTGTTAATACAGACATTTCAATCTAAATACAGCAGATATAGAAGACTGAAAAATACACACAAGTTCACTGACTAAAAATATCTTATTATTATTTTATTTATGTATTACAGATTGATTTATTTTCTTATTAATTCTTAATTTGTTTATTTATTTTTCATATTTTGTGTTAAAAAATAAAAATAAAGAGATTTGAGAAGATTGGAATTTTTTAACCATGCCTTTCTTGTGGAAAACATAATGCGGCCCAGCCTCACCCAGACTCTGCCTGCAGCGGCCCCCAGCTAAATTGAGTTTGAGACCCCTGTCCTACACCATAAATCAGTAACGGTGTGTTCACACCGAACGCGATGGACGCGAATAGAGCATCAGGTTTACATGTAAAGTCAATGGAAAGGCGCGATGACGCGCGATTGCGGGTCCCGCGAAAATTCGGAAGCAGATTTGCGTCGCGAAAACGCCAAAACGCGTGAAACGCGCGTCAGGTGCGTTTGACTCGCGAATAAAACCACGCGCGTGAGTTTTTGTGTTGCATTTTGTGCATACGCGCGTTTCGCGTCTACCGCTCGAGTTGGAAAAATCTGAACTCCAGCGTCAAATCGCGCCGCGACAACCAATCAGGAGCCTGGTGACGTGGCTGTTACCTAGGTCAAAGGGGCAGATCCAGCCAAAGCCTTTCATACTTCAATGGAGGGGAAGGCTAATCAATGCGGTAGCAAACAACTCGGAGCTGTACAACACCAGCTGCTTTCAGTACCGAGACAGGAATAAAAAGGACCGAGCTTGGAGGAAGATATGTGAAGAGATCGGGCAACCTGGTAAGTTCATTCATTTCTCTTTTGAAAGTTTTCACTGACCCGGGAAGCCGCACAAAAGCTAGCAAGCCACCGCTATTTTCCCACTGACGTACAAATACCGTTCTGCTTTTATGCATGTTGTCATTTAGGAATATATTTTATTGTTTATTAATAAACAGCACACAGTGGTCCCGCTGTTCATCCGTCACTGCTTTGCTTTTTCGCTGATTTTTTATTGCACAGTACAGCATTGCATTCTGCAGCCTGATTGACAAATCTCCTGCGCTTGCCAAATTTATCACGTTTGGTTTTGATAACCATCGCGTCCAATAGAAAAAACAGCACAAAAACACCCATAACTATGAGCCTCATTCAGAAATAGACACCTGCACCGTGAGGGAAAAAGGCGCACGAAAGTGGCGGGCAGATGAAGACAACCCGCGGCATAATAATACTTTTACGTTTTGCAATCTACAAAGGTTTGCACTTTGAGAATCAATTGTGAGAACTGTGACCAGGGGCTAGTTATTCTGAGAACCCCTGCAATAAATGAGGGACCACTGTCTACTCTACGATTATTATATCCAACCTGTTAACATTTAATACTGTATTGATAGAACCAACTGATTCTGCAGCAGAGCATCCCCGGTCCCTGAGCTCCTGCTGCTGCACCCACAGATATGTACAGCAAGCACTGATACCTTTTTAGTCGGTGGGATTCCCTTGTGATCACCTTTACTAAATATCTACAACCAATCTGATTATATCCTGTTATTGTTTTTGGTTTTTTTTTCAATGTTGAAATTAAAATCTAGTAGCAGCCTTCTCATTTCTTTGTGTTTTGTGCTGTTTTACAGGCCCACAGAGGAGGACGGCTCCGAGGCAGATGAGGGACGGGTCCCAGGACGGTCCATCGGCGGTGGAGCTGGCCATCCTGGAGTCCCTGAAGAGGCCACACCAGTCTCCAATGGAGCATTTCCTCCTCAGCCTTGTTCCTGCTCTGGAGAGCAGCTGGTCCTTTTTATTCCTGTCTCTCTGTAAATTCTTATATTTTATATATTTATGTTTAATGTTTTTCTGTTTGAGACTTTTAATATTATTTCAAATAAATGTTTATAATGACTAATGTCTCAGTTCTACTACACAGCAAATGTTGGCACACAACTTGACACATGTAGAATTTATTTCATATTATACTAATGACAAAATATACTGATACAGTGGGATGCAGAAGTTTGGGCAACCTTGTTAATAGACATTATTTTCCTGTATAAATCGTTGGTTGTTACAATAAAAAATGTCAGTTAAATATCATACAGGAGACACACACAGTGATATTTGAGAAGTGAAAAGAAGTTTACTGGATTTACAGAAAGTGTGCAATAATTGTTTAAACAAAATCAAGCAGGTGCATCAATTTGGGCACCACAAAAAAGAAATGAAATGAATATTTAGTGTATATCAATGTGTGTGTCTCCTATATGATATATGGGGTGCCTTTGTCTGGATGTGCTTCCCATCCAGAGCTGCACAGCACAGAGGAAAGTTCCAACGCTCCTGGAATCCCTCTGTGATGGACCGCCAGTCTCCAGGTGAAGGCACAGCCATGAAGTCTGCCTGGGGGGTGATCTGGCTCACCGTGGACACACCGACTCTGAAACTGAACGCTTGGTGCTGAAGGAGTCCCCGGTGACAAGGAACCTGGACAAAATTGTTCAAAATCAGTATTATGTGTACTGCAGTTACAAAATACATTATTCAAATTCCAAAATACTTTTGTGATGTCAGATATAAATCACAAAACTTAAATCTTACATAAAACATTTTGTAATTATAAGGATAATTACAAAATGTATATTAGATAATATCTAAAACAGTTGTGTTTTGTTTTAACTTTAACATATCATAATTTGATTGGTAGCAACTTTCACAACTACAGTGAGCCAATCACTCATAATTCCTAAACATGTCAATCAGGTAGGAATGAAGTAAGACATTAATAGAAATAAAGAGTTGTGTGTTGACATGTAGCCCTTTCCTTGCTTAAATCATTAATATTTTTGAAAAATTAATCTGTGATAAGACAGCTTATCAAGATAGAACCATGTAACTAAAGATGAACCAAACTGTTCAGTTTTATCTAACTCTGTTTTAATAAAGGCTGTGACCCCTGCTATAGAGTCTGACAGCTGCAGGGATTATATACAAATATTCAACTATCCCAGAATTAAACCAGGTCTAAATAAAAAGGAGTGAGTATCACTACAAAGGTTAACTCAGTGGTCCTAATGCTACAGTTTGATATCAGCAAACACCGAGCGCATACATTGATGTGACACCACAGCCATGCTATCATGCAAACACTGATAACAGCATAAATTCTTCCGAGTGAATGACGGTGATAGCGCTGGAATCGACCGTCATCCAGGCGCAGCTCCTGGAGCAAGTGGTGAAACTCACCAAACTGCTCACGCCTCTGGAGGACCTGATGGACCCAGGTACGGCGAGGACGTCCTTTACGCCGCTACTCTGCTCTCCACAGTACATAGAGAAGGGAGACTCTCTCTTCAAGCGCTAGCTCGACAGCTGCCATCTTGCAAAGATACCGGTCTGGCACAACTTCCTCCCACATCCCTCCCACATTTCCGGTTCACGCGCGTTAAAATATGATATTTTGGAGCGCGATGGATTTTTCTTGGACACGCGTAGAGGTGCGAACGTGCACGCGTCAAGTTAGGGGCGTTTGGGGCTTTTTTCTCGCGCCCATCGCGTTCGGTGTGAACACACTGTAAGCTGCACACAGCTGATGTTAGCCAGGAAACATTACACACTGACTTTATTGGAGAGACCGGAAATACAAACACACACAGTTTGTTGTGTGAAGAAATCAAACACGAGCTGAACAAACAGTAAAGTTCCTAAAGACAAACTGTTAAAGGAGGAAACAAAGCAAACTTACAGTTTCTTCACACACCAACAACAAGCTCCACTCCACGAAGTCCAGGAAGTGAAAGTAAACTTTCAGCCTAATGCGGCGTTTGAGGACACTCGGGAACATCGAAACACTGTGCTGCGTTCAAATAAACCTCGGAAATTCCCAAACCTCTGGCAGGCTGTGATTTATTTCTGCTGGTTTTCCTGTTTGAAGCACAAACATCCGTCATCACTTTGTTGTTGTTCTTCCTGCAGCGTTTAAATATTTCAACACTGAACTGATGTTTCTTCAAAGCTCATTTCAACCTGTTAAAGTCATGAATGAAAGTGCAGACTGAGTGTAAAAGCCAAAGTGAATGTTTATGTTTTATTTGTTATGGTGGTGCAGGTGTTGTTCCTGCAACCTTCTGGTTACAGATGAGTTTCCCAATCCACTGAGTCGCTGTAACCACCACAGTGACAGGAAGTGTTTTTATGACTGAAACACTGAAATGATGCTAACGGCTGTCGTTAGGCTCACTGACAGCAGTGCTGATGTGTTCATGTCAAACACTGGCTCAGGTCAGACTCCTTCATCCTTCTCCAGCGTGAGGCCGCCCTCAGACCCACAGGAGCCCTGACCTTTGACCTCCTGTACACAGCTGGCTTCATCAGCAGCTCGTTCTCTAAACTCCATTTATAACTCAAATATATTTCAGATTTCTGAGCTCTGGTTTGAATCTGTGCCAGCTGACATCACAAAATTCTCATGAGACTCGGCACAAGAAATAATCCTGACTGACTTTATTTAAGACTCAGAACATGAGACAAAGTTCAGCCAGCAGCACTGAGACCTGATCCTGAACCCTGAAGCCCTACGACTCATTTCAGCACCACCTGAAAACAAAATCCTACATTTGTGAGCCGGTGTGAGAAAATCCAACGATACAAACTGAGAATCCAGGCTGTGCACAAAAACAGCCATACAAGGATGCATTTAAGGACAAGAGGACTTTCCAGCATCTTGTCTATTAGCTGGGCTTCTTAAATGAAATGATGGACGTGGATCTGTCTCAGCAAGCAGCTTCTTCCTCCATGGATGTCCACGAGCTGCTTTAACCTAAGGGACCCAGCAGAAGGCGGAAGAGGAGGAGGATGGATCAGCGTCTGACACCCTGTGATATCGAATCCCAAGAGGACACAAAACAAAAGAAAATTGAGCGCTCCCTAGAAGAGCAGCATCTGATCACAAGCCTGCACGGGCCAATCACGGCTGGAAGTTTCCTGGATGTGATCTGGATGAGCAGAAGTCAGATGGCCACGGCAGAAAGTACAAGAGCAGCAAAAGATTAAGAGAAAAAGAGAAAAACAGTAGAATAGACTAAGATAAACAGAATGACATAATAGTACGTAGAATAAAATACTTTGTTACAAAGGGGAAAAATTGCACTTGGTGTCATTGCACATCAAGGAGACAGGACGAGATTTACAATTGTGTATGGGATGGTGTGTGTTTGTCTGCACATGTGGGGTCCTCTGCAGAGACCATGTTGTGGAGTCTGACAGCAGTAAGGAGGAAAGACCTGCAAAACCTCTCGGTCACCTGTGCTTGGTGTAAATTCAATGACTCAAGCCGCAGTTGGTCGTCATCTTCATTGAAAAATAAATATGAATAAATGATAACAAAATAAATAAATAAACTGTAACAGGAGACTGAAGAAGATTGTAACAGTGTTATGATGATTTCTGCTATGAGGTTCAGTTCTACGGTGGTGATCGCAGGGTGTGCACAGGTCAAGTGCCACTATGACCCTCCAGAAAATAACGAGGACAGGGGATGATCGTTCAGCTCTTTAATGGCAGATTTAGCGTGGGTGTGAGTATGTGTGTGGTTCAGTCTTATGGACGCACACTCTCATCGAACCCACATAAACTGCTCCCGAGCATAACTTGTGATTCACACTGCCTCCATGAACACCATTTTTCATCCCAGTCAAAACATTACCCACAAAACGGCCGCGCCCTCTAGTGGCGAGGCAGAAAACTGCATCACAGTCCTGCCTTCAGAACAAACAGAGTCCAACAGTCTGCAGTGGCCACCACAGTCCACCGTCTTCACATCACAATTTCCACATGTCTGTGACGTCTCCTTGTCCTTGTACTCATGCCTCGATGAACAAGTAGGTAGAGTTCAAATGTGGGTTTATAACTACAATTTACTGTTAGTGCTGCTGTTTGTGTTTTGTCAGGTTTGTTTCATGAACATTTCTCAGACAGAAGAAGGTGATATTCCAACGGAGCTGAAAAGGAGAGCCGTCGATGCCTTACATTTGAAGAGCAGAGCAGCTGAAGAAAAGCTGTGACTCCACTGTGCAGGGCTGGACTGGGACAAAAAATCGGCCCGGGCATTTTGACTAGAGACCGGCCCACCAGGATAAAGATTGAAAATGTGACGTCATTCAGGGGTGAAACCGCAAAGGATTCTGGGAACTTGTGGCAAGCGGTACTAGCGCACGCAGGCGTTCAATTGAACTCAATCACACAGCGATAAAAAGAAACCCAAAAAATGGCAAGAAGCTGTTGTATTATTAACTTCAATAGCCGGTCACATGACAGCCACGGGAAGCCGACGGGAGATCGTTTTTTTTTTTATCGGATTACGTCGTTGAAGAGAAATTTTTTAAGCCATGTTTCCGAAGTAAGAGCCGACGGATGGTCTGGATATACCAAATATAACGTCTCAGAACGAATTCATAAGAGCAAGGAAGTCTTTGACTAGTGAGCCGTCCTCGCAACAAACGTGGAAGTTAAAATCACAAAGAATTAAAATACGATCATAGCGTAAGACGACACTCCACAGTAAGTCAGCAAATTCAGAAATAAAATCCGTAACAAATTTCGGGGGGCGATACACCACAGCGCAAAGAAATGAGGTTCAGTTCAGTTCCAATAACTGCACCTCGAAGCTGGGGTACATGATGACAGCGGCCGACATCGAAATTTGTTTTTAAAAACTGAAGCTGGCCCTCCACCTCTGTCAGTAGACTGGGGTGAGCTTAGAAAGGTGAATCGGGTTGGTTCTGAGAAAGAAAAGAACTCACCAGGGCAAAGCCAAGTTCAGTCAAGAATAAGAAGTCCAGCCCGGATGAAAGAATCAGCATAAAGAGTCCTGAAGCTGGCAGCATGGTGTTCAGAAAACAGCCTGGGACTGAACACTAAGAAAACCAAAGAGGTCATTGTCAACGTCAGGAGGCACTGACTTGGCCCCCCTCTACATCAACGGGGAGTGTGTGGAGAGGGTCCACACCTCCCGGTTCCTTGGTGTCCTCATCTCTGCTGACACCTCCTGGACAGACAACATCTCAGCGGTCGTCAAGAAGGCCCAACAGCGGCTGCACTTCCTGAGAGTCTTCAGGAAGTACAAGCTGAACTCCAACCTGCTGTTGACATCACGGTATGGTACGGCAGCTGCACTAAGGCGGATAGAGGCTTCAGAGTGTGGTCAAGACAGCACAGAAGATCATCGGCTGCCCTCTCCCCTCCCTGATGGACATTTATTCCTCCCGCTGCCTCAGCAGAGCAGCAAGCATTATCCATGACAGCTCCAGTCCGGTTCTAACCTGTTCAACCTGCTTCCCTCAGGGAGGCGCTACAGGTGCATCAGCAAGGAGACCCACAGACTCACAACAGTTTTTTCCACCCGTAACCTGAACTCACACATGATAAACACAGTTCCACCCCCCAATCTAGGACCTCTATACACAGACTACACAACTATCATCACCACAGTGCAACACTTAATTTACGTGCAGTAACCCACACTGTAAATATATCGCACTATGTTTTGTTTCTATATTTGTAGATAGTGCTGCAGAACTGTGCAACTCACCCCCTTTCTTTCCCACGTCTGCACTGAATAGGAGATGCTCTGAAGCTTATTGTGCATGTGTGTAGTGACAATAAAACGCATTCTATTCTGTTTTTGTTCACATGCTAAGTTCAGCATTCAAAATCTTGGTGTAATGTTTGAGTCTTCTCTGAGTTTCAACTGTGTAAAATCTTTATCTCACTCCTAACATTTCTAAATTGTGAAACATGGTCTCCTCTGCTGAACTGGAAGAAATTATCAATGCGTTTCCGCAGAGGTGTGGACTCGAGTCACATGACTTGGACTCGAGTCAGACTCGAGTCATTAATTTTATGACTTTAGACTTGACTTGAAAAAATGTTCTAAGACTTGTGACTTGACTTGGACTTTTACACCAATGACTTGGGACTTGAATTGGACTTGAACCGGTTTACTTGAAAAGACTTGATATTTTACCCCAAATATAAAATTTAACATGCATATTATATAGAGATTGAAAATGTGACGTCATTCACGGGTAGAACCGCAAAGGATTCTGGGAACTCGTGGCAAGCGGTACTAGCGCACGCAGGCTTTCAATTAAAATCAGTTATACAGCGATAAAAAGAAACACAAAAATGTCAAGAAGCTGTTGTATTATTAACTGCAATAGCCGGTCGCATGACAGCCACGGGAAGCCGACGGGTAAAGAGATCGGTCGGATTACGTCATTGAAGAGAAATTGTTCCAGCCGTGTTTCCGAAGTAACAAAGAGGCGACTGGATTGCAGCCATTCAAAGATCAAATATAACGTCCCAGAACCCCCCAGCTCACAGGTTAGTCTGCTCCAAGCATTCCCACAAAGGTCAGAGTTTTGTAGTAGTTAATACGTCATTCTTCATAACATAATTATGATATAGGTTACAAGCAACTCTGGCGCTTAACAGAAATTGTCGCGCTATGCTCCTTTATTTATTGTGCATAAATAGTGAATTGTCCTGACACAATATTGCGTTTCGCTTCTGTTATTATGGTACATTGACAAAAACATATACTTTTATTCACAGGATAAAACAGGTTTTTTGTATCACTAATTGTCCAGTACGATTACAGCATACAGTATTATTGTCACTGCTACATTTCTGTAATGAACCAGAAATTATTTCCACTACTAATTAATTACCGTTGAGCTCAAAGGTTATATTAATAAACGGTTAACGAATGTGTATTTATGACGACGATTTGTGAGACTGGTAAATTTATGATACGTACGATGGTCTTTACTTTCTACACGGTGCGTTTCAAGGTCCTGCACCCATCCGTCGGTAAACTGTACCTGGGCTTGTTGCAGTGACCTGAAGTTACTAAACTTCACGAGTGTATGGACTCACTCCAAGAACCGTATGATTATAAATCTGAGCGTGGTGAAAGTTGGGCAGCACGCTAACGTCTTTTGTCCACTCTGTGTGCTTGTAAGGGTCTGACCCTTTCACTCCTTTGATTTTTTCTTTGGTCTTTTCGTCGAGTCTGTCTTTGTACGGACCGGCATTGTTCTCCTTTTGTTTTGTACATTCCTTTTTTGTGCGGCAAAGAAAAAACAAGAAGGTATTGGAACCGGAGAATGAACGTTTTGCGGTGCTGCAAATGCTTGCATTTGATGCGGTACTTGGATTGTTTTGCCACGAGTTCCCGGCATGCAATGCGCGAAAATCACGTGATTGCTAAACAAGGGGGCGGGTGCATCCGGCCTCCTCGGCTGTAATTGGTCCAGCCCAGAGTCGATCATGACCAATTGGCCAATCCAACACCTTTCATTATATATACCCTTCCTAAAATAAAAATAAAAAATCCATCGGCCCAAAAACAAAAAATCGCCAGCGGCCCACCGGGCAAATGCCCGGTATGCCCGATGGCCAGTCCAGCTATGCCACTGTGAGATGGACGCTGTGATTCATCACCAGCAACACACTGACCAGCATTCATCCATAGATGACACTCAGGACCCTGGTTCCACAGCTGTTCTTGTTCACAGCATCCAGTTAGGAAACTGTATAATGCAATGATGATGTTCCAGCGTCATGTTGTTGCTCCTCCTCCACATGCTTACCTGCCACAGTTTAACTCCGCCTCTCAGACAGTCACGTCACCTGATCTGCATGTTTTGCTGTACGATGACATCATCTTGATGTTGACGAGGAGGGCGAGAAAAACTAGTTTTGTCCTGCAGATGGCGATCTTGCACCGTGTCCAGAGAGCCGACACTTTGATGGTGCTGCTCTACTCAGCTTACTTTAGCCTGGGTTGGACTCTATATGAGCAGCTTCCACTCTGGTTTCACTCTTAAACACACTTGTCTGACTTCACTTGTAAAAGCTGAAAAATAAATGTTTTATTACAAAATTATTTGTTGGTACATTTTTTGAGGGTCAAATATCTTGTTTGATTTGAGGAATGAACTGTTAAGGTGGAAAAAATGAATCAGGCTAAAATACTTTAAATCAGTGCAGATGTATAATGTAATTTAACATGTTGATAATGGTTGTAGTGGGCTTGTAATGTAAATGTGTCTGATTAAATGTGACATTAATGCTGACGCTGCATAAACCTGATGAAACAGTTCTATTAGTGGGTCTGTGTGATCAGCATCAGTGGGTTAAGGTGAGGCCTTGACTAGTAGAACGTCATGTTGGTGACAACACATGAGCCAACATCAGACTCCGAGCGCTACGATGCTAAAGATCAGAAGTGTGACATCATCGTTACCTGGCAACAGCAGCCCTCATCTGACTTGATTGGAGGATATTTACACCAGCAACACGGTTTAGTTTGATATGACGGATTAACAACATGCTGTGATATCCAATTCATCTGTAACAAATACTGGATCTAATCAGTCAGCAGATATTTGATCAGCTTATTTATAATTATACTAGAAACAAACACTACTGTGTTGGTGATTCATGCAAACTTGCATATCAGCCTTTGAAGGTTTTGTAGTATTGAGAACAAAGAGGTTGTGTTAGGGCTGAAAAGCCCGACTTGTTCTCCTCTGCAGGTCATCAAATGCACCACAGAAGTTTGGATTTACAAAACTGTCTCATGTTATTGGAACGATCCACATTTATATCCATTCACGGTACATTTGACATCTGAACACGTTTGTACACATGATGAAAGGACAGATGGTGTTTGTGTGTCCTTCTTAAACTTAGTGTGGATGTTTCATCATGTAGAACGACTTAGAACAAAGTCTTTGGAACATTTGGAGAACACGTTTAGGAAAGTAACATCCTGGTAGAACATTTTCTTAAAGCAAAGCAGAGCTGCAACATGACTGTGAGGATTCAGAAGAATAAAGTCAGAATACTTTATTATTATGAAGACTAAAGTGCACCTTGATGCTGCCGATGAACACACATGTTCTTTGTGAAAGCATGTGTGAGCACAGCTGACGTGCACCACACTGACCCCACTCGCTCCATTTCTTCATCCACTTCTTGCTCTTGTGCTTGAAATGAGACGCAGCAAAAGTCAGAGGCTCTAAAATCCACAAAAAGGGGGCTCGTTAGATCAGGATACTGGATGTGATCCATAGAAAACATGGATAATACACCACTTTATTTGAAGCATCTGTAGCACTGCCTCAGTTCTGGATGTTTCCACAGACTCCTCTGTGCACCTAAAGAAAGGTCAAAGGTCAGCAGCACATGTAGTTGGGACAATTCTTCAGTCGCACAAACTACATAATCATTTTCCTCCAATGACGACTTTTCACTTGCAGAAATGGTCCTGTGTGATTTCCAGGCTGTGATATAAAAACTAGTTCCTAATGGCAGCGACTCACTCAGTAAACATGTGTTTCCTTCACCAACCTCACACACAGATCCAATAAGATCAGGAAGTGGGCAGTATAGTACAATATGTGTTATTCTGTGCTGCACTGCCCAAACTAAAGATCTGCTGAAGTGTTGGAAATGATCCAGATGTTTATTTTGGACGATACAGCAGAAGATCAGACATGAAAGTGGAGATAACACAGAAGACCTGCAGCAAAGGTCAGAGGTCAGACTGGGCCCCTGGATTCAACAATGAGCCAATGATCATCAAGCAGTGACTAAAGCAGAGCCCTGACGTTCTGACATTCATCACACAGTCAGAACAAATGTCTGCTGATGACTTCATCTCATGAAACGACTGATAGATGTCAGTTCATTGATCAGCTGAGCTGCTGATCTTCATCGTCACAGAAACATTCAGCTTGTTTCAATCAGTAAATAACTCCCACTACTCCCAGTTTGAACTGTTCCCACTCAAAATGCTGTGAGAACAATGATCATTGTAGAACTTCACAAACATCACGTGTTGTTTTCCACATGTAAGATCAGCAAACACACAGAAACTTCCTGTTGCCACACACGGCCTCTAAAATCTCTTCCACGCTTTCTGTCTGAAGTCCACTCTCTGTGTCGGATCCACAGGAAACAACAAGATCTTATTAACATGGTTTTCAATGTGTCTCCTTCCAAAAAGTCCAACCAATGAACAAATGTGTGTATTTGTGGAGGCCGAACAAAAGCATGACACATTTCTCTGTTTCTATAAACTGGAGTCAAACACAAACATGAAGAGTTTCACTGACAGACTCCAAAATGCCCCCACAGTGGATCAAAGGGAAATCCTACAGTGTGGCCAGAGACTCTTAATGGCTCCAACATCAACACATCCACAATGTTGGATCCAGTTCTGCCTCACAGAGTTACTAAGACACACCCTCTGCCAGCATCACAACAGCTCCACCTGCTTCACCTGCCTCCTCAGCATCTGTACACCTGAAGAGAAAAGAAAGGCTCCAACAGCTCAAATCTACAAAGGATTCATGAAGTTTCATCCAACAATAACATGTTTGCCTTCCACAGTGTGCTGTTAGACACCACTGTACCTCTGCCATTTCAAAAAGAGCAGCTTGGGAACATTTTGGCTCCAAACACTTTGTGTTTAAGTTCTTTGTTTTCTTTGTGAAGCCGACAACATCTGGAGCTTTGTGACTCATAGAAACATCATTTTGTTCTTTAGATGACAGCAGATTGGGACTGAATAATCAATCACTATCAAACCAATAAAGACAAACATGCTGATTTTACAGGAACTTTGTTGGAGAAGCTGCAAAGACATGAAACTGGTGGAGATCCCAAACCAGTTGATAGTGCTGGTTATTCCAAATAAAGCTGTTTCCCTTTGAGATGAAATGACTTTGTGTCCTGATATATAATAAAGATGTTGTTGTTTTTGAGCCCCTGTATTAAAAGTAGTTTAAAGTCAGCTTGAGTTTGATGTCTTTATGTCAAAGCTGCTCATGATGTTGAGCTGCTGATGGAATAAAAACAATATAAAAGCATGTAGTCCAGACTTAAATGTAGCCTGTTGTTAGCTGAGGTCCACACACAGTGTTTGACAGTGTAAAGTGTGTGAAAGGGCTGCTGGTGGAGCTCACTAGGATGAGCAGGTGACCACGAGGTGGAGAGCAGCTGGCCTGGCTTTGACCCGGGCCACGCCCCCTTTCTCTCTGCTTTGCTGTCACTTATCTTCACTGCTCTGTCCAATAAAGCTGAGAAAGGCCCCGAATCAAAGAAATCTGCTGCAGCCTCTGAAATGTCTTCTGTTTCCTTCCCGACGGCTTTTTCACCGTCAGCCCATCAGACAGTCCAGCAGCATTTATGATGATGTCATGATGTTGAAGAGGCTGCTACGGTGGCCTCCCATGACCCCCAGCCTCATCACAGCTGAGATGCAGACATTTGAAAACATTCAGCAGACAACTGAATAACAGTCCAACACAACAGTCTGTGTGCAGACACACACTGACCTTTCATATAGTCAAACACAGCTGGTTGAGTCATTTCTCTGTGAGTCTAAAGTGAATCTAGTATTTGAAAGTCCACTTCCTGTATTTGTTGTTGAAGACTTCTTCAGCTTCTTCTCAAGGACATCAGCTGCTTGTTTGGCAGCAGAGGCAGTTAAGAAGCTTCCTGAAAAACACTGAACAGTGAGTTCACTGTGGCATATGACAGATTCAGCTTTCTGTGTGCAAATGTGTCTGTGTCGACCTTTCAAATGCTGTTGAATCCAAAACATCAGCGGCTCCTCGGCTGCTCACTTCATGCACTTCTGTCTGTGTGACAGTCCAATGACATCACAGCTGTTTCCAGCCCCAGTGTCTCAGGACTGGACACCTTTAAACATGTCGAGGATCAAACAGCATCCAGCTAAACACACATGAAACTATCAGAGCTGACAATCATTCCAATAACATCTAATGGTTCATGTATGTAGACACAGGACTACAAGGAAATGGCTCTCAGCATCTGGCTGTGGGAACACATGAGTCCCTGTTTGTGTTCAGATTGTGTGCATGTTTTAGACGTGTGTCACATGTAGAAACACAACAATCCCACAATGACACACAGATGTGTTTGACACAGCTGTGCAGCTGTAAGTTGTTTCTAATGATTCATTGAAGCTCTTCTAACATTCTGGAGACGATCAGTACATGAATCTGTTCAACACGACAACAATTTGACTTCAGTGTGAACGTTTGCATTAAATAACCTTCTTCATCCAGCTGACAGCATCTTCATCCTATGATGTGAACAGTTCCTCCTGTTGATGACAAACCTCTGACAGGATCTGCTTGAGGAGCTTTTTCATGTGCAGCTCTCTGAGCTCAGGGCTGAGCTGCTGTTTCATCTTTAAGAGCTGCTGCCTCCTCGCCGGACTTGTTCTCCTCTTCTTCTCCTAATGACACCATTTCTGCTTCATATAAAATTCAATAAAGATGCTGACATGTATCTGTAGCAACAACATCATTGAATCTAGAACAACTGGAGCCAAACCAGTGGCTCTGCTGGGATCACTGGTGAGCCAACACTTCCTTGTTGGATGCAGATTTCAGGGCTTCCTTTTGCTCCTCCGTTATAACTGTTCTCTCTTCTCAACACATGATGACACAAAGGAATCAGCAGTGACAAAGATGATGCTGAAGAGAAGCACACACTTCACACATATAACAGAGCAGTGCAGTTACACACACCTCTGCTCGACATCAGGCCTCAAACAAAGACACAAAACACTAACTTGACTCTAAACAGAAGAAACGAGCAGCTGTTTCTGTTCTGTGCTTATTTATATTTGACACACATGCTTCTCTTTGTGCAAACACACATCGCACTATAAGGGTAACCTCGCACACAATGATTGGACAGCACAGTGATGATGCTGGGAGATCCTATACGCAGCAACACAGAAACACTGAGAACTTTAAACAATGATGGAAAGTGTTATAAATGACTTGTTGGCCTCTGATCTGTCACAAACAGCTGAAACGTGTCTCTCATGAGTCACATGAAGGTTTTTGACAGAAAGGACAAAAAGTAGCTGCAGTCAGTTTGTGTCATTTTTATATTTATTCATCTGGGAGAAAAATCTGAGGGACATTAAAATGTGTTTTCAACAGAGACAAGAACATGAATATAACAGAACAGGTAAATGAACATGTTTCAAGTAAACAGCTGGACTGATCAGGTCCAAACACAGAGTGATAAACTTGTCAAACAGCTGTCATATCTTTATATAGAAGCTCTTTATAAATGCTGCTC
Source organism: Mchenga conophoros (assembly GCF_057382185.1). Taxonomy (NCBI): domain Eukaryota; kingdom Metazoa; phylum Chordata; class Actinopteri; order Cichliformes; family Cichlidae; genus Mchenga; species Mchenga conophoros. The sequence continues at coordinate 2,175,120 of NC_140528.1, read as the reverse complement.
ACTGCAGTCTGTTTACTAATAATGTCAAAGTGTTAGAAACACAGAAACATCAGAATGGTCTTTGTTCACAGAAACCTGTCTGGGATCCTTTGTTGTTCTTTTGATGCAGAGTTACATTATAAATATAAAGAGTTATTTCAGAGTCTCATCAGTTTTCCTGCATGTCTTTATTTAACACATCAGCAGGGCTGAAGCTCTCATGTTAAACACACACTGATCTATGGACACGTTCATGTGTTTCTAACAGAACCAGGCTGTTATCAGCCTGCACTAACATTATGTCACACACACTGAATGTAACAGTGACAGTTTACATCATCACACAATCAGCTGTGATTGTTTCACTGTCATCAAACGAGTCAACAGGAAGTAGAATCAATAGAAACCAATCATTTACTGACAGCATGTCTGATGGAAATAAGTGCAGATTATGTATGAAGTCTAACTGCACACAGTAACTGTGTTACAATAAGGACTTAACAGCGCCCTCTGCTGGAGTGTTTCAGTACTGCGTTAACTAGAATACACCACCTCCTCCTCACACCACCTGCTACAGCTCTACTCTTCTATGACTACAGTCATCCACAGCACTGATGTGAGGTCACATGGTTCATATGTAAGGAGCACAGCTGACCTCAGGTCAGTTTAATGACTGTGAGCAGCAGCTGTGTTATTGTCACTGTGACAGGGAGACACTCTCAGACACAGCGCTCATGTCAGCTTGTTCTCATGCAGGAGGATCAGGAGCTCCATGTTTGTCTTTCTGTTTGAATCATGATGTGTTTGTGCCATCAGAGTCTGTCATGAGTACTCAGGGTTTCACAGCAGCTCTTCTGGATGCTGACGAGGACTCCAACCTCATGTTTCACCTCTCTGAGCTTCTGATGTCTGTGAACACTCGTGTTTCTTCTCTGGGCTCATCTGGACAAAAACACCTTTCTGTGTTTGGCTGCAGCCTCATTCTGACTGACAGGAAGTGTGTTATCCATGAGCTGCACTTCTGTGAGGAAGTTTCCTGCTGTGTTTCCTGTCTGTGGACAAACACGAGTGTTCCAGCTGAGGACTTGCTTCCTTCCACCTGTCCATACAGGACATCACGCTGTCTGCAGCTCTGTAAATGCAGCTCCAGGTCCTTCCACGTGCTGCTCTGTATTTGTGCAGTTTGTAGTGTGTCCTGGGAAACGTAGCACACATGGTGTTCTTCTGCTGTTTCCTCCTTTCACTGAGTGTGAAACACTGACGCTGTGCTGTTGTTCACAGAGGGGAGCTGATTCTAGCTGCAGCTGGACTCTGTCATCTAACTGAATGTGTTGGTGCTGATCACGGGGCTCTGAGGGGGGAGCAGCAGGAGGACTCTGGATGCTGACGTCAGTGTATCTGTGGAAGCTCCCACAGCGTGTCTGTCATTCAATATTGTGCTGTATATTGTATCTATGCAAAGATGAACAGACTGTGTGTTCACTGGTCTCTGTGCTGCAGCTCTGATGTCATCATCACTCCCTCCTCCACCCTCAGCAGTCCCAGCATGCTGCTGTGGTGCACCCCACCCTCACTCTACACCTGAGCCACAGACCACACCCTCCACCTCAATATACACCACAGTTTTCTCTGCTGTGGAAATGAGATCAGGAGGAAATCATCATTATTATTATTTAATAAACGCTCACATTAATGTGGGCTTATTTGTTTCATATTAGAAACATTAGTTGAGTGTTTTTAGTATAAAATGGTCAAAGTCCCTCTTTTTGCTCCTCCCCTCCCCTGTGGATGGACGGTGCTGTTACCGTGGTGACAGCTTGGATGTGTTTCAGTCCTGCCTGGTTATCACTGCAGGAATCTTTCACATTTATTACAGGTAATAACTCTGATTTTTCTGTGTATTATGAACAAAATGTATCCTGATACACACAGAGATGGATGAGCAGAGGGTTTTTTTGCAATTTATGTAGTTACTATGGACTTAATGCATACATATTATTAAAATTAGGGCTATAACAGTTGTATTGATGTATAGCAACTTGAAATGCTCCCACAAATGGCTCCACAGCATGTAAAAATATAACAAAAGCTCTGGCGGACTTGGTTCTGTGGTCAGTCTTAAAGGGTGAAGTTAAACTCTGTAATCTTCACTGTGTCACAGAGTTCAGTGAGTCCCGTTATTCACAGTATCAATCAGATCATCAGAGAACAGCTGATCAGCAATCAGTGGTGCCAACAGCGCCTCCTGTGGTGAGAGGATGCAATAATGCAATGTAGCATTTTTCCACTCAACACTTGCAGTCATGGAAACTGTCTGTTGGATCTGTGTGACGTTGCTTTCTTGGTTAGAGTTCCTCACAAATGTCCAGATGATTCTTCTAATGAGGCGTCGACCATGTTTGCAGCTCTTTGGAAGAAAACGTCGCCCTTTGCCATCCTTACTTTTCTTTGACTTCTTCAAATGCAGCTGAACTCCAGCTGGTATTTTCTTGGACTTTGCAGCTGTTTCTGGTCATCAGTTCATTCCTGCAAACCTCTGAAGCTGAACAACAATGATGCTGCATTGCTGGCTGATCCCAAAAGGTTGATTCTGTTCATCTGGACGTTTTCAGAAACGTTTGCTCACTGATCAGGTGACTTCTTCAGTCTCAGCTGACTGCAGCTTTACAAGCTTACAAACAGCACATTTGCACAATGACTGAAAGCAGCAGCACCTGATATATATGATACTAATATAATACATATACATATATAATCCATACTAATGATGAAGGAACTGAGCTCACAGTCCATTGTTCATTCAGTGAACTACTCAGTTTATTTTGGGCCTCAGAAATGCTCACTCTGTTTGTACATCACTGTCAGCAATAGACTCATTCTGCTGTGTGGACAGGAACACATGTGACATCACTTCCTGTTTGTTTGTGACTGAAGAGGAAGAAGTTTACAAGGAATCATTTAGAAGAGTTTCAAACATCAACTGATTGAATCCATGAATCTGAAAACGTGTTTGTGAGTGAAAGAGACAGACATGTACAGACTGAACTATCTGTTCAACAGTCAGAGTGTTTCTGTAACAGGAGACACTCTTTACACTCCACTCAGCACAGGGACACTGAGTCACCAGGAGTCCAGAGTCTAAACCCAGGATAAAGAGGTTGAGTGAATGTGGTGTTGAAGGTGTGGAGGTGGATCAGAGTGTCAGAGGAGACTCTGTAGAAGGACAGAGTGCCAGCAGGACAGTCCACATACACTGCTGCTCTGTTAGAGACAGAGGAGGAGGAGGAGGAGGAGGAGGAGATGGATGTTTGTCTGTAATTGTGCCTGACATAATCAGGACCATCATCAGAGCAGTACAGACTCCAGGACTGATCATTGTATCCAAACCAACAGTCATAACTGCCTCCTTTCCTTCTGATGCTTCTGTAACTCACTGATATAAAAACTCTTCCTCTCCACTCGACCTCCCAGTAACAGCGACCAGTCAGACCATTTCTACACAGCAGCTGAGGATAAACATCAAATCTGTCTGGATGATCAGGATATGACTGAACCTCCTCCACATGTGTCACCTTCCTGTTGTTGTCAGACAGTTGGAGCTTTGTGTGCACTGTGTTTGTGTCGATTGTGAGTTGACAGGAATCTGATGGAGAGAACAAACACAATCCAGCTGCAGTTATTGATCCATCATCTGTTCATTGATTGACACTTTGATGATGACTCCTGACATGATGAAGATGGTTGAATGTGTGCTGCTTTGTTTTCATGAATCCCATTAAAAACACACTTACACTTCCTCAGACCTGGTCTCAACCATCGGACTCCAGCAGGCTCCACCCTGAAAGGAGGAGGGGGGTCAGAGCAGCACAGTCAGCATGCACACATGGACATTACATGGCTCTCACACACACACTGTTACACACTGAGCTCAAAGCTCGGCTCCACTGTTTTATTCAAAGAAATCTACATTTATTTATCAGCACATTTAAAAACAGCTTGAGCCAAAGTGCTGCACAGAGTAGAGAGAAAATAGGAAACATACACAGTAATGACTATAAAGACTGGTCAGGATTGAAAGCTACAGAGTACAAATGTGTTTCCAACCGGCTTTTAAAAATGTCCAGTGTTGGTGACGACCTGATGTGAAGGGCGACTGTTCCAGAGTTTGGCTGCAGCCATCGATAAAGCTCACCTCTGTTTTTACGTCTAGTTCTGGTCAGAAGCTGCTTATCTGCAGACCTGAGGGCTCCACTTGGATTCTTTTGTTAAAGAGAGATAAGATGGAGCCAATCCATTCACAGATTTAAAGACAACCAGATCTGGAAGTGGATTCTACCACGTACTGGTAACCAGTGGAAAAAGCTGGTGATGGGTCGTCTAGCACAGACCCACCGCTGGAACCAGACAATTGATGAGGGAGAGAACTGTGACAGCGCCGTTCCTTCACTTGACCTCAGTCGCTCTCGTCTGCTCCCTCGTAACACTGCTCTTTATTGAGCTTACATGAATATGCACAAGTTCATTATGACGTCTTACACAGGTATGAACAAAGAGTACCAGTCTGTGCATAGTGTGTGTGTGTGTGTGTGTGTGTGTGTGTGTGTGTGTGTGTCTGTGTCTGTGTGTCTGTGTGTGTGTGTCTGTGTCTGTGCATAGTGTGTGTGTGTGTGTGTGTGTGTGTCTGTGTCTGTGTGTGTGTGTGTGTGTCTGTGTGTGTGTGTGTGTGTGTGTGTCTGTGTGTGTCTGTGTGTGTCTGTGTGTGTGTGTCTGTGTGTGTCTGTGTGTGTCTGTGTGTCTGTGTGTGTGTGCGTGTCTGTGTGTGTGCGTGTCTGTGTGTGTGCGTGTCTGTGTGTGTGTGCGTGCGTGTCTGTGTGCGTGTGTGCGTGTGTCTGTGTGTGTGTGTGTGTGTGTGTCTGTGTGTGTGTCTGTGTGTGTGTGTGTGTCTGTGTGTGTGTCTGTGTGTGTGTGTCTGTGTGTGTGTGTCTGTGTGTGTGTGTGTGTCTGTGTCTGTGTGTGTGTCTGTGTGTGTGTCTGTGTGTGTGTGAGTGTGTGTGCGTGTGTGTCTGTGTCTGTGTGTGTGTGTGTGTGTGTGTGTGTGTCTGTGTGTGTGTGTGTGTTCCAGATGTGACCCTGTGACCCCAAAGCTGGTGCTAAGAGTCCAGCGGTCCCCCTAACAAAGGGCTCTTATACTTAACCAGACACAGAGTAGGTGTCCTCCTACACCAGGGGTCTCAAACTCGCGGCCCGCGGGCCAATTGCGGCCCGCAGGACGATAGTTTTTGGCCCCACCTTAATATGAAAATGTAATGTTAGTTTGATAATGTATGACACTTTACAGTGTTGTGGGCGGAGCTGAATTAACCCACCAATCAGGGTGGGATATGGATCTCAGGGGACACCAGCCGGGCTTGATGCAAGCAGGGAAACATTTCTCAATGAGTCAAAGTTCCAGCAGCGTTGCCCTGGAGTGTTTCTTTCTTTCCTGTGCCTGGCTGGCTTCCTCCTTTCTATTGGGCAAACGCCGACATTCGCCCCAGCGCGCTGCGTTCACAACACTTCAAAAAAAGTTGTTTTTTTAAGTTGCTGCCCAGCGGGACATTATACGTATATAGATTTATACACACGTCAGTGGGATTTAAAGTTATTTTTCCACAGAGAGAGATCTCATATTAACTCTCACAGTGATGCGTAGGCGGCGGGATAAAAGAAAAGTCATGAACTCAATGCAGCCCAATTTAGTCTGCAGTCACATAGCGACACCTGTTCATCGGCAACAACAGTCCCCGGTAACCCGGACTAATTATAGGGTCGCACCGTAATTTGTGGCTCGATGTTTTTATTTGCATCACTGCGTTTGCATTGCAGCAAACATGAACATTACATATATTTCAATATAATGTAAAAGCAGTCAAAACAACTAACATCAGAAACAGCTGATGTTATTTGTTATATGTCACGGTGTCATTTCCGCTTCTTTCTCCTGTAACAACAGCCCGGCGCCGTGAGCAGTCGCCTTTTTTGCGCTCGCTATCCCTGCACTTTCTACCATCTGCAAACGCCACGGTGTTCGTGTCGTCATGAAAGACATGAACATCGAGCGTAAAAACAAAGGAGACAGCTACCGGCTTTTTATCTGCCGATCGCCGTGCTACGGTTGCAAGAAAAAGAAGCAGAAATGACGTTCTCTACGCGTTGAGACGTTCCCCGTCCGTCGGCTAAACGCTTGATTGAAACTTCAATGCGACAGTGACACCAAGTAGAATTATAAATGTCACATAGCCCCAAACATGTCTTTTTCAAAGCCTGCGGTGAAGAGAAAGGTTGGTGATGAGCACCGACAATTTCAGGAAAAGTGGGAAATGCAATATTTCTTTGTTGAGCACAGGGGCACCCCGACCTGTCTTATTTGCACAGAGAAAGTTGCGCTGCACAAGGAATACAATTTGAAACGTCATTACACAACTAGACATGCTGAGCTGGATGCAAAATACCAGGGAGACGAGAGAGCGAACCGGGTTGCCAGTCTTAAAACAGATCTACTGAGGCAGCAAGATTTCTCCAAGAAAGCAACCAAAGAGAATAATGCAGCAGTCGGAGCCACGTGGTTAGTGAGATGATTGCTAAAGCAGGGAAGCCATTCACAGAAGGTGCATTTGTCTAAAAGTGCATGTTGCAGGCTGCAAATATAGTCTGTCCGGGAAAGAAAGGTCAGTTTAGCAACATCAGCCTTTCTGCCAACACCGCAGCAGATCGCATTTCTGACCTGTCAAGTGACATTTATGACCAACTGTGTGAGAAAGCCAAATGTTTCAGTGTATACTCAGTCGCTCTTGATGAGACCACAGACATCACCGACACTGCCCAGCTCCCAATGTATGTCCGTGGTGTTGATGACAGTTTTGAAGTGATGGAGGAGCTGCTCACAGTAATTCCAATGCATGGCCAGACCACCGCTCAGCAGATATTTACAAGCTGTGTGATGCCATTGAGAATGTTGGTTTGCCATGGAAGAGGTTTGTTGGAATAACAACAGATGGAGCGCCATCAATGACAGGGAGGAAACATGGACTGGTGGCACAAAACAAACTGGAAGAGGAAGGCGTGGAGGAGGCCATTGCTCTGCACTGCATCATCCATCAGCAGGTCCTTTGCAGCAAATGCCTGAAGTTTGACAATGTGATGTCTATTGTTGTGAAATGCATCAACCAAATCAGATCCAGGGGCTTAAAGCACCGAAGGTTCTGTGCTTTTTTAGAGGAAATGGAGTCAGAATATGGGGATGTGCTCGACTTCACTGAGGTACGTTGGCTCAGCAGGGGAAATGTATTAAAGAGACTTTTTGAGTTGAGAGCAGAAGTGAAGCCTTCATGGAGAAGGATGGAGTTAGTGTTCCTGTGCTAACTGATCCCAAATGGCTCATGGACTCAGCTTTTCTTGTTGATATGACACATGAGCTTAATGTACTGAACAAGACGTTACAAGGCCAGGGGCAACTTGTCAGTGCTGCCTATGACAACGTGAGAGCATTCTCCACAGAACTGGCGCTCTGGAAAGCTCAGCTCTCTCAGACAAACCTTTGCCATTTCCCAGCATGCAAGGCACTCGTGGATGCAGGCACACCATTCAGTGCTGACGAGTATGTTGATGTCATTTTGAGGCTACAGGAGGAATTTGATCACAGGTTTGCTGACTTCAAGACACACAGAGCCACCTTTCACATTTTTGCGGACCCCTTCTCCTTTGATGTGCAAGATGCCCCTTCTGTGCTTCAAATGGAGCTCATTGAGCTGCAGTGCAACTCTGAACTCAAAGCAAAGTTCAGGGAGGTGAGTGGAAAAGCAGAGAAGCTTGGACAATTTTTGAGAGACTTGAGCCCTAGTTTCCCTCGTGTCTGCCGTCTATCGTGATGGGAAATGTGCGATCGTTGGCAAGTAAAATCGACGAGCTCTCAGCACTGGTACGGAGTCAGAGGGAATACCGAGAGTGTAGCCTGATGTGTTTCACCGAATCATGGCTGCACCAGGTCATTCCCGATGAGAATGCTTCCGTGGAAGGCTTCCACACTGTTCGGGCGGACAGGGACAGCATCGCTAGCGGTAAGCGGAAAGGAGGTGGGCCTGCTGTTTTAGTTAACAACCGGTGGTGTAACCCTGCCAACATAACAATCAAAGAAAGGATTTGTTGCCCGGACACTGAACTGTGTGCTGTTGGACTCAGGCCGTATTATTTACCCAGGGAATTCTCTCACGTCATCTTGGTGGCTGTTTATGTTCCCCCCTCTGCTAACCCCACAGCTGCATGTGACACTATTCACTCTGCCATAGCTCGGCTACAGACTCAGCACCCGACTGCCTTTATTGTGATCTCGGGTGACTTCAACCATGTATCACTGGACAATACACTACCAACATTCAAACAATATGTGGACTGTCCCACCAGGGGAGAGAAAACTTTAGACTTACTGTATGCTAATGTCAAGGATGCATACAGCTCCTCCTCCCTCCCCCCACTTGGTAGGTCAGATCATAACCTGATTCACCTCACCCCCCGCTATGTGCCAATTGTGAGGAGGGAACCTGTGACCACCAGGACTGTTAGGAGGTGGTCAGAGGAGGCAATAGCAGAACTACAGGGCTGTTTCGAGGTGACCGACTGGGAAACACTCTGTGAGCCTCACGCCGAGGACATCAATGGGCTTACTGAGTGTATCACAGACTACATAACTTTCTGCACTGACTCCATTGTTCCAGCTCAGACTGTTCATTGTTACCCAAATAACAAGCCGTGGGTGACTAAGGACATCAAAGCCCTCCTCAACAACAAGAAGAGGGCTTTCAGAGGGGGCAACAAAGAGGAGGTGAGGAAGGTCCAGGTGTTACTAAAGGACAAGATCAGAGAGGCTAAGGACAATTACAGGAGGAAGCTGGAGTGGAAACTCCAGCAGAACAGCATGAGAGAGGTGTGGAGGGGCATGAAGACCATCACTGGATTCAGGCCAACCAACAGCAGGGGAGCTGAGGGAGGTGAGAATAGAGCCGACGAGTTGAATCTGTTTTTCAATAGATTCGACACCACAGTGTCTGCTCCCACCCCCACAACCTCACCTGCAGTCAGCCTGGAATCCAGAGCCACACCACTGTGCCAGCCTCTCTCTTCACATGTTGCCTCCTGTGAGAGTCCTGACACCCCTCCCCCACCCATCACCTTCACTCAATACCAGGTTGAGATGCAAATGAGGAGACTTCACTCAGGCAAGTCTGCTGGACCAGACGGAGTGAGTCCCCTTGTCCTCAAGGCCTGTGCCCCCCAGCTGTGTGGAGTCTTTCATAAACTGTTTATGCTGAGTCTGAGTCTGCAGAGGGTCCCGGTGATGTGGAAGACATCATGCCTCGTCCCTGTACCAAAGACGCCTCGTCCCAGTGGCCCCCAGGATTACAGGCCCGTGGCACTGACCTCCCACATCATGAAGACCCTGGAAAGGCTCATCCTGGACCAGCTGCGACCCATAGTAAGACCACACCTGGATCCCCTTCAGTTCGCTTATCAGCCTCGTCTCGGAACTGAGGACGCCATCATCTACCTGCTCAATCGTGTCTACACCCATCTGGACCAGCCGGCGAGCACTGTGAGGGTCATGTTTTTTGACTTTTCCAGTGCTTTCAACACCATCAGGCCGACCCTCCTGGGTGATAAGTTAGCAGCGATGCAGGTGGATGCTTCTCTGGTGTCCTGGATTGTTGATTACCTGACAGGAAGACCACAATATGTACGTCTCCCACAGTGTGTGTCTGACAAGGTGATTAGCAACACAGGGGCACCACAGGGGACTGTCCTCTCCCCCTTCCTCTTCACCCTCTACACCACAGACTTCAGCCACTGCACAGAGACCTGCCATCTTCAGAAGTTTTCTGATGACTCTGCGGTGGTTGGATGCATCAGCAGGGATGATGAGACAGAGTACCGGGCTGTGGTCGACTCCTTTGTCACGTGGTGTGAGCAGAATCATCTGCAGCTCAACGTGGCAAAGACCAAGGAACTGATCGTGGACTTCAGGAAGACCAGGAAACACTTGACCCCTGTTTCAATCCAGGGGGTCAGTGTTGACATTGTGGAGGACTATAAATACCTTGGAGTACACATTGACAATAAACTGGACTGGGCTAAAAACACCACAGCACTTTACAGGAAGGGCCAGAGTCGTCTCTATTTTTTGAGGCGACTGAGGTCCTTCAACATCTGCCAGAAAATGCTGAGGATTTTCTATGAGTCTGTGGTGGCCAGTGCGATCCTCTATGCTGTTGCATGCTGGGGGAGCAGGCTGAGGGTCGCAGATGCCAACAGACTTAATAAACTGATCCGTAAGGCCAGCAATGTTGTGGGGATGGAGCTGGACTCCCTCAAGGTGGTGTCGGAGAGGCGGATGCTGTCCAAGATAAAGACAATGTTGGATAACACCTCCCACCCACTCCATGACATGTTGGTCAGTCACAGGAGCTCGTTCAGTGAGAGACTGAGATTACCGAAAAGCACCACTGAACGACACAGGAAATCATTCCTGCCTGTGGCCATCTCCCTGTACAACGCATCCACTTAACACACTGTTTGCTGCTACAACTACACGTTTCTTTTCCAAATATTTATTTATAAGTGACTTATGTATGTATGTATGTATATATATGTATATATTGTACTATTCTTAGTTAGCGTATTGTCTGTCTTGTCTTAATGTTGGTTTAAAATGGAGCACTGTAACAAAAAATAATTTCCCCCAGGGATCAATAAAGTATTCTGATTCTGATTCTGATTTCCCGAATGTTCAAACGGACCATGTGCCTTTTTGGTAGCACATACTTGTGCCAAAAGCTCTTCTCCACTTTGAACTTCAATAAGTCCAAGTACAGGTCCAGACTTACGGATGATCATCTTCAAGACGTACTGAGGGTCGCAACTGCTTCCTCCCTCAGGCCAAATCTGGCTCGGCTATGCGAGAGGAAACGCTGCCAGGTCTCTAGCAGCAAGGAGTAGGCAAGAGAAGCCATGTTCAGAAGAACAGTTCATTTTCTACAGTGTTCCATTCATGTTCAGAAGAAGGTTATAGAACTGTTAATACAGACATTTCAATCTAAATACAGCAGATATAGAAGACTGAAAGAAACACACAAGTTCACTGACTAAAAATATCTTATTATTATTTTATTTATGTATTACAGATTGATTTTTTTTCTTATTAATTCTTAATTTGTTTATTTATTTTTCATATTTTGTGTTAAAAAATAAAAATAAAGAGATTTGAGAAGATTGGAATTTTTTAACCATGCCTTTCTTGTGGAAAACCTAATGTGGCCCAGCCTCACCCAGACTCTGCCTGCAGCGGCCCCCAGCTAAATAGAGTTTGAGACCCCTGTCCTACACCATAAATCAGTAAGAGAGGGTACGACCTCTCTCATGGCCCCAAGTGGTGTGTGCATGCCAGAGCACTCTGGAAGGCACACAGAGTCTTTACAGACTACTAAGGATCAAACCTCTATCATTATGCAATCGATTATACAACTCTAAGCATGTATGAGTAAATATTTCTAAGCATAAATGACAATCAACAATATAAACCTTACAGCTGGTTTTAATAACAGAATTCATTTGTTTCTCAAACGAGAAAGAGCTATCGAGAAACACTCCTAAATCTTGAGTTCTGAACTTTTCCAGTGGGCCAAGGTCAACATTATCTGCTAATGCTAAATAGGCTGCCGTTATTAACTAATGCTAATTTGACATGAATTAGCATTATGCACTAATGCTAACACTTACTTTTTTTAACAATGTGAGTAGCTAATGCTAACACTATTTCCCTTAACTTTATAACAATGTGAACGGCTAATGCTAACACTCTTTTTCCTAGCATTACAACATCTGAGCTGCTAATGCTAAGTAGGCTGCCATTAGCACCTACGTCTAATTTAAGGCAAATACGCATTAGAACCTAATGCTCATATCGTTTTCCTTTGCTTTATAACAATGTGAGCAGCTACTGCTAAATAGCATTAGCTAATAACAGCAGTCTAATTTAATGCAAGTTAGCCCCATTTGCATTACAACAATGTGAGGAGTTAACGCTAAGTATGCTGCCATTAGTGGCTAATTCTAATTAGGGGTGAATAAATATTACCAGCTAATGCTAATATCGTATTCTCTTCCCTTTTAACAATGTGAGCAGCTAGTGCTAGGTAGGCTGATGCTAGCAGCTAATGCTAAAGCTAATTTAATGTGAATTAGCATCACATTAGTGAGGAGTTAATGCTAAGTAGACTGCCATTAGCAGGTAATGCTAATTTTAGGTGAATAGGAATTGGCAGATAATGCTAATACCATATTTTCTTGCTTTATAACAATGTGACCAGCTAATGCTATGTAGGTTGCCGTTATTAGCTAATACTAATTTGAGGTGAATTAGCATTATCCCCTTATGCTAACAATGTTTTTTCTTACTTTTTAACAATACAAGTAGCTAATGTGAACACTTTTTTTTTTAATTGAATTCTAATTTTTCCCTTGCGATGTGAAGAGTTAATGCTAAATAGGATGCCATTAGTGGCTAATTCTAATTTTAGATGAGAAAGCATTAGAAGCTAATGCTAATACCATATTTTCTTGCTTTATATCAATATTAGTAGGTAATGCTAAGTACGTAGCCATTATTAGCTAATGCTAATTTAGGTGAATTAGCATTATCCACTAATGCTAACACTGTTTTTGCCAACTCTTTTCCCTTGCATTATAACAATATGAGCAGCTAATGCTAAGAAGGCTGCCATTATTAGGTAATGCTAATTATTATGTGTGTTAGCATTATCCGCTGCTGCTAGCAATGTTTTATCTTACCTTTTAACAATATCAACAGCTAATGCTAACACTACTTTAATTTCAGTTAAACCTACTTAGCATTAATTAACTTCATTTAGCATTAAGAAGTTTTTGCTATAGGCTACCATTAGTGGCTAATGCTAATTTTAGGTAAATAGAAATTGGCAGCTAATGCTAATACCATATTTTCTTGCCTTATAACAATGTGACCAGCTAATGCTAAGCAGGTGCCATTATTAGCTAATACTAATTTGAGATGAATTAGCATTATCCGCTTATGCTAACAATGTTTTTTCTTACTTTTTAACAATACGCCATTAGTGGCTAATTCTAATTTTAGATGAAAAAGGATTAACAGCTAATGCTCATACTGTTTGCTTTGTAAGAATGACAGCAGCTAATGATATGAAGTCTACCGTTATTAACTAATGCTAATTTGATGAGAATTAGCATTATCCGATAATGGTAACTCTTTTCCCCTGCATTATAACAATGTCAGGAGTTAATGCTAAGTAGACTGCCATTAGGGGCTAACTCTAATTAGGGGTGAATAATTATTAGCAGCTAATACTAATACCGTTTTCTCTTTTTCCTTATAACAACTTGAGCAGCTAATGCTAATTTGATGCGAATTAGCATTATATTAGTGAGCAGTTAATGCTAAGTAGGCTGCCATTATTAACTAATACTACGTTGACGTGAATTAGCATTATGCGCTACTGCTAATACTGTTTTCTCTTACTTATTAAAAATGATAGTAGCTAATACTAATACTCTTTTCCGTTGGGTAACAACAAAGTGAGGAATTAATGCTAAGTTGGCTGCTTTTAGCGGCTTATTCTAATTAGGGGTGAATAATTATTAGCAGCAAATGCTAATACCGTTTTCTCTTTCCTTATAACAATATGAGCAGTTAATGCTAATTTGATGTAAATTAGCATTATATTAGTGAGGAGTTAATGCTAAGTAGGCTGCCATTAGCAGCTAAAGGTAATTTGAGGTGAATAAGCACTAGTAGCTAATGCCGATACCCTTTTCTCTTGTGTTATAATGATGTGAAACGTTAATATTGTTCTCAAACAACAGAATGAGAATGAAATATTGATTCTAACAGGGCCCATAAACAGCATTAGCTTAGCAGCATTAGCTTATCAGAGTCTCCATCATGGTCACACAAATCCTTAGCGGAGCAAAGTGGCCTACTTAGCAATAGCTGCTGTAGAAAGCAAAGGGAAAACAGTATTAGCATTAGCTGCTAAATGTGCACTTGAGAACAAATCTATTGTGAATTCAGCCGTGAATGTAGTGTTTCCAGTAAGCTTCCATTTCCAAATGTTAGCTGCTCCTGTCTGCCTCTTTGTCATACACACAGACTGAAATGATTCACAGCCTTGTTTCATCCTTCTGTCAGTGTCACTGACTGTCACTGTGACTGTGGACATACAGCATGGGAAACACACACATGGCTGATACTTGTATCTAAAGTTACAAAATGTTGTCTCTGTCCAAATATTACCTAACTGTAAGTCTACTTTTAATGAAACTCTCAACATGACTTATCAGTTATCATTAATGTTCCTGCAAACAGACTCCTTGAAGACCCCCTACATAAATATCCATGTACTATCCAGCTAGACTAGTGTGTCTGTCCCTGAAAATATTCCTGCATGTGTGATTGTTCATGTCTCATCTGCAGGAAACAAACAGGAAGTGAGTGAAAGACACAGGAAATGATTCCAGCTCTTCCTCCTATATCAGACATTCTCTCCATACCTGAGAGTGTCCAGTCTCCAGCCTGGATCCTTCAGTCCAGCCGACAGAAGCTTCATTCCTGAGTCACCTGGATGATTGTAGCTCAGGTCCAGCTCTCTCAGATGGGAGGGGTTGGAGGTCAGAGCTGAGGCCAGAGAAGTACAGCCTTCCTCTGTGATCAGACAGCCTGACAGACTGCAGACACACAAAACAACAATCCATCTGTTATCCATCTCTATAGCAGCATAACTAAGTGATGGTTCAGGGTCACCTGATCCAGCTCTAACTATAAGTTTTATCAAAAAGGAAAGTTTGAAGCTGATCGTCAAAGTAGAGAGGGTGTCTGTCTCCTGAACTCAAACTGGGAGCTGCTGCCACACCCAGTCCAACATAGCCAGGCTTTCTTTGCTGCTTTGACAAAACCTCAAATCCCAGTCAGAGATGGTGAGCATCATCACAGTGATGATCATTTCTCTGTAACCCAGGCTTTCTGCTTCAGGATCTGTGCACGCTCACAGAACAAGGAGACCTTTAAACATCATTTCACTAAATGGATGGACTGAGCTCAGCCTACAGATGAACTGGATAAATAAAGATTTGACCTCAGTGTGCTCAGTGTTCCTGTCTATTCCTAACATATTCCTAACATGATAGCTGCACTTTAGAGCTCTAAAACTGGAACTGACACATATTTAAACTCCACATGTTACTCAGTACATTCAGTTCTGACACTCGCCCACAGTCCAACAAAGGAAACATGGAGATCACATCAGTTTGTCACCAAAGTCTAATTATTCTAGAGGGCAGTGTTGATACAACTAAAGTTATTTTTAAGCAAAGTTGAGTTTTTTATCGTCGGAGTACTTCAAGTCTGAAGTATCATTTAAATGCATTACACGCTGTTGATGGCAGCAAACAAACCACCCAAACAAACAGAGTTGGGAGGCTTGGGCAGACTACGTAGATTCAGCTAGTGGGAGGAGTCAAGATAAACCAAAGAAAGACAAGCTAACAGACGCCACAGTGAAGTGAGTAGCTACAAACTTCAGGCCAATTAGTGTTGTTGAAGAAGTCGGTCTGAGGAACGTTCTTAGGATCAACAAATGACCGCATGTATGAGCCTCCCTCAAGACACACCATCACAAGAAGAACAAATGAGCTGTAGAAAAAGGAGAGACTACGACAGCCACAGCGTTACAACGTGCACCAGCTGTTGGTCTCTCTGTAGACCTGGGAGTTATAGTACATGATATTAATGAAGACTGGGAGCTGCATTCTATAGCAAACAATTTGTTATGAGGTAATCAGCTGATCTTACTTTAACCGGAAGCCCTTCACAATAATTGCAATGCCTTTATTTTGTCCAACTACCATCAGTTCGTCTGTACTGATGGTAACTTAAAGTCACACTAATGCAGTTTAGTTTGCATAGTGTAAGTAGTAGAAGTATACTACAGTACTCTGATCACTGATAGGACAGATTTATGTAGATATACACCTTTGTGTTTAACATTACTGCATTATAGTACTGTGATCTTTGACCTTATATATGGTTATGTTAGCTATACTGACGTATGCATATAACTGGATATGTAACTTATCTATTCATCTTATTTGTCATGTATTTGTATTGTGTACTTCCTTTTTGTAAGAAACCACACACGTGATCACAGCCACAAGAATCAATCAGTGAAAGAATAAAGTGCCTCAAACCAAACCTTAAGCTCCTTATTCCACACGCTGGGCCTTCAGTGGTGCTCTGGCTGACACACCAGAGTGACTCGGACACACCAGTGTAATCCCTGATATCTCCACTACATTTAATCGTCCTTCAGCCTGTGGCTGCAGTTAGCTGGTCTGCTAGTTAGCTGGTGTGCTAGTTAGCCGGTGTGCTATTTAGCCGGTTCGCTAGTCAGCTGGTGTGCTAGTTAGCTGGTATGCTAGTTAGCCGGTTCGCTAGTCGGCTGGTGTACTAGTTAGCCAGTGTGCTAGTTAGCCGGTTCGCTAGTTAGCTGGTCTGCTACTTAGCTGGTTTGCTAGATAGCCGGTGTGCTAGTTAGCTGGTGTGCTAATTAGCAGAAATGTGACTTTACAGCTCGGCCTCACTCACTGACATTAGTCAGATATGACTGAATCTATATCACACTTAAAGCTTTCTGTAAATGAAAGGCTCAGTGAAAACGAGGCACTTCAGTCAATTTTAAAACACACACTCTGAATATAACCTGATCCAGACCAGGTTATAGGTTCAGCATCTGTAACCACGGTGATGTAGCCAGGTAAACACTTATGCATTTATGCTCACAATCACTCCAGTTAACCCAGCATGCATGTTTTTGGACTGTGGGAGGAAGCAGAGAACCTGAAGACAACCTACACAGGCCACACTATCACCCTTATTTACAGAATTATAATTTAATTGGGTGATAAAGTAAAGAAAATAAATATTTTAATAAAAAAATATTCATAAATGAACTATTATTCAAGTAAGTAAGTAGAATATATTTATATAGCACATAATCTCGTTTGTATAGAAATGTCTTCATCTGCTTTTTCAAAGAGTCAGTGGAGTCTAGACAGCATAAAGATAACAGCAGGGAGTTCCACAGCCTCGGTGCCTGAAAAGCTCGATCCCCACGTGTGTTGAACCGAGTCTGTGGGACCAATAGTGACCTCTGACCTAAAGACCTAAGTGCTCGGTATGAAGCATGAGGTTTCAACAGGTCAGAGATGCACTGAGGAGCTTCACCATGTACAGCTCTAAAAGTTATGAGTATAATGTTAAAATGAACCCTAAAATTTAGTGGCAACCAATGAAGAGAAGCCAAAACTGGAGTAATGTGTGACCTCTTGTTTGTGCCAGTTAAAAGTCTCGCCGCAGCATTCTGTACAGTGTGAAGCTCCAGAGCTGATTTGTTGAGACAAGTAAAAAGACCATTACAATACTCCAAGTGAGTAGAGATAAAAGCATGAAGAATCATCTCAAGTTCTGCCTTTGACACCAGTCTGAGTTTAGAAATGTTTCTTGGATGATAAAAACAGTTTTGAACCAGTTGTTTAGAGAGTTTCTCAAGCAACATTGAACTGTCGAAAATAACACCTAAGTTTCTGAGACTCGATTTAATGGAAGGACCTAAAAACTGATCTGCTGCCTAATTTCTGAAGACATGTGATCAGGAGCAATGATCAAAGTTTCTGTTTTATCCGTATTAAACTGGAGAAAGTTGAAGTTTCACAATTATTTGATTCCTGAAAGACAATTATTTAAACAAGAAAATGTATCAAACTGAGAATCTTTGAAAGAACAGTATAACTTAATGTCTGAATGTCATCAGCGTAGAGATGATAAGAAATATTATTGTAATATCTGATAATTTGGCCTAGAGCAGGGGTGGGGAACTTCAGGCCTCGAGGGCCGGTGTCCTGCAGGTTTTAGGTCTAACCCTGGGTCAGCACACCTGAATCAAATTCATTACCAGGCCTCTGGAGAACCTCAGGACGTGTTGAGGAGGAATTTAACCATTTAAATCAGATGTGATGGATCAAGGAAACATCTAAAAACTGCAGGACACCAGCCCTCGAGGCCCGGCGTTTGTCACCTGTGGCCTAGAGGACGTATATAAACCAAAAAGAGAATCGGGCCTAAAACAGATCCTTGAGGTACCCCAGAAGGCAGAACGGATGTTTCAGACAACACATGATTCATACAGACAGTCAAAGATCTCTCAGATACAGTAGATACGACAAACCATTTTAAAGCAACACCAGTAATCCTGAACAAGTCCTTCAGCCTATTTATCATGATGCTGTGATCAACAGTATCAAAAGCAGAGGAGACATCCAACTCAGTGCACTCTCCAGAGTCTGCTGCCATCAGAATGTCACCACACACTTTAAGTTAAGCCATCTCAGTGGAGGACAGTTTACAGAAACCAGACTGGAAAATGTCCAGAACACTGTTTTTCTCCAGAAAGTCGTTAAGTTGTTCTGCAACTGTTTTTTCCACGTTCGTTCAATGATTCATTACAATCAGATTTAGTATAGACTGGTACACGAGGAATATCAGGAGAGACAATTTTCATAATTGTATCAAACAATACTTTGGTTCTTTTCTGAAGCCATTAGATTTGAAAACTATTCAGTTCCAGCTTTTTTATCATGTTGTTAAGTGAGGATATTGATTCCTTGAGATGTACTCGATGAACCTCAAGCTTGGAAGCCTTCCATAAACGTTCTAACTTGACAGAATATCTCTTGAAATTTTGAGTATTTTCATTTATCCAGGGATAGAAATTTGAAGAATGGACAACACTTTGCTTCAGAGGTGCCGCTGTGTCTAAATAAAATGGACAAAGTGTTGTCTCCAGGAGTTTAGCTGATTTAGAGTGGCCAGGTACGGTGGGTGTGCTCCGGTTAAAGAACACGGAGGCAGACTTCCAAATTCAGGTGATTTATTCGGTCTGTAGTGAGGATACAGTCATCTGACCTAAACCCAGTGGAGATGGTTTGGGATCAGTGTTGGGCAAGTGACTTTGAACAAGTAATTATAGTTAGTAGTTACCAAGAAGTAACTAGTAACTATTAGAGATGGACCGATCCGATATTACGTATCGGTATCGGTCCGATACTGACCTAAATTACTGGATCGGATATCGGAGAAAAATAAAAAATGTAATCCGATCCATTAAATATCACGAAAGCACCTCACAAAACTTGCAACACGCCGTAACTCACCTCAGAACGTTAGCACGTCGGAGCAGTATGCATCACGTGATAGAGCAGCTGTGGCATGCGGGACCTGTCGGTGGTCTGGATAGCATTTGGAGCTTCGCTAGCAACCCGGCATTTCATCTCCGACAAAGTTATCCCGAGAGAAGTAAAGCAAGTGTGTAAGTCCATCTCTGAATGTTTGTAAAGCATTCCTGCGTTAAGCTTAACAAACGACTGCCTCTTCTTGCTGCTACTTCAATCATGAAACTGCTTAATGATCAGCTGATCGGCTTTTCTGTCTCGAGTCCGTCTCTCTTGTTTGTTTTTGGCCCACTTTGCACCAGAAAGAGGAAACCAGCGGCTGAACAACAGCAGCACGTTTAAGCTTGATAAGCTGTTGTTACAATTTATTTAATATTACTTTCTACACCAGGATCTTTTTCTACGTAGCTGACGCTGGTAACTGTGCAGGGGCGGATCTAGCAAAGTTTAGTCAGGGGGGCCGATAGGGCATTAACAGGGAAAAGGGGGCACAAAGACATACTTTTCTTTCTTATTCTCATTTAAAATGTCGAGCTTTTAATAAATAATTATCTGACACCCAAAGTTTTAATTTGATGTAAAATGAATAGAAGTCAATTACTGTATATAGTGACTATTAAGTCTAATATATATACCCTAGTAAGCTATAGTACTTTTTCCTTTGGGAAGGTACCATCTGTGCAGTCTGCAATTTTGTTGAAGAAAGATGTTGAATCTATTTAATATTTCTTGAAAAATAATTGATTTCTGTGCATTTTTTTTCACACTGCATCAAATTAAGGTTGATTACGTCGATTAAGCATCATGAGGTGGAGCGTGAGGGGTGGTTCCCTATTTTTTATTTATTTATTTTTGTTGTTGCTGGGAGTTGGAACCCTATTAGTTAGGTTGCTTAATATTTACGCTAAGTACTCTTTAAAATACCAGAATAGGGAGGATGGTGTAGGTTTAAGTTTATTAGATTGATCAGTATTGCTGAACTATGAAATATTTTTTTTGCATACAGGTATAACAGAATAGCTTTAGTGTAGTTGTTGTTTTAAACTTGAGTATGAACTTATACAAAATGCAGCAAGATATTTTAAAAAACAGTTTTGTTGATTAAAAAAACACTATATCGGATTCATATCGGTATCGGCAGATATCCAAATTTATGATATCGGTATCGGACATAAAAAAGTGGTATCGTGCCACCTCTAGTAACTATACTACTAACTATAGTTAACTCTACGTAGTTACTTAGAGTTAAAATATTGTAAGTCAGTTACTAAAAGTAATTAATTACTTGAAAAGTAACTATTGCGTTACTTTAAAAAAAATGTTCAACCCTCTGGGGTCCAGGGTATAATTGGCCATTTTTAACTACTTTTGATTTGACCTCTATATTCCACCTTTAAAAACTATTTACTTTGCCTGTTTGGTATCATTCTTTTCAGCACAACCTCACGTGTCTGAATTTACAGTTATGTTTTCATTTTGACATACTGTATTAACACAATTGACCTAAAATCAGACCAAAAAACAATATGAGTAGAAAAAGTTATATTTTTTACTGTTACAACCACAAACATGTTTAATAAATCATTAACTTGAAATCTAATAATTTTAATATTTTAATAATATTTTAATAATAATAATAATAATAATAATAATAATAATAATGGATTGCATTTATATAGCGCTTTTCGGGCCTTAAAGTGCTTTACAATGCCACTATTCATTCACTCTCACATTCACACACTGGTGGAGGCAACTACAGTTGTAGCCACAGCTGCCCTGGGGCAGACTGACAGAAGCGAGGCTGCCATATCGCACCATCGGCCCCTCTGGCCATCACCAGTAGGCGCTAGGTGAAGTGTCTTGCCCAAAGACACAATGACCGAGACTGTCCGAGCCGGGGCTCGAACCGGCAACCTTCCGGTTACAAGACGAACACCCTTAAAATCCTATACACAAGGTTTGCAAACAACCATTTTGTTATTTGTAACAATTTACCTTTTACCTTGATTTTTTAAAAATAACTATTTCAAACTATTTACAGAACAATCAGCTGTTCTGCATTAAATAAGATGCCACAAATTATTTGTGCCACTCCAAAAAAATAATTTCTGTCCACCATAAAGGAGAACATCACAGCCTGATACCTGCAGGTCTGACAGCAGCAGGTGTATCACTGCTGTTTCTACCTGGAGACACCGTTTACACTGTAATCTGCATTTGCTGGTTTTGTGGCAGCACCTGTAACAATTCCATTCAATTCAACTCTATTTATATAGTGCCAAATCACAACAGTCGCCTCAGGGCACTTAACATTCAGCAATTGCCTCATTGTTCTGACAGACAACATAAAACTATCCACTACACAACACACTAACTTTTTTTGTTCTTTTTTCCCCTACACACTAACTACACAACACAACATACTATGCACACACTCCAAATACGCTAAACGTCACAAATCTCTCACATCTCACACCGTCACTCCTAAAACTTCCCCCTCTTCCTAAACAACCAAATGTCATGTTGCTATATCATTTTTTTGATTGGTCGACATGGTTCATTTTTCCACCAACAGGAAAGGGATGATTTGGGGTTTTTTTGCTCATAAGCAGAGAGTGCTTGCTGTGCTGTCCTTAGACAGTAAAAGTGACGAAACTATTGAGGAAAAAAACGCTGCGTATATATAGTTTATCATGACTCTGGTTTTATGTGACCTATCAACACAATTTAAAAACTGGTATATGTCACCTTGTTGCTTTGTAATCTTGAAGTGGTCATGTGATTGGCTTACCATGAATACTTTATTCTTCCTCAGCCAAACAGCAGCACTCATGCGATTGTTTTGCCCCCTTAGCTCCAGGTGTTGTGCCAAAAAGTGATCGTCTGCCAGAAAGTGATCGCTGTCCGCGGGAGTGCATGCAGCTGCTCAACCCTTTAAAGCCGGTCAGAGTGGGCACACTCTGTTTTGCGTAACATAATATTCCAGAAACACGCTTTGCCGATCCGATCAGCTGTTTGTAACACTTCCTACTTTGGAATTGACATCAGCGTGAACTATCGCATATCCGCCATGACCTGCCCAAAACCGGAAGTGATGTCATTTTTGCAGAAATGTATTTTTTACCATCATGGCCTCATAACCCTATACTAGTGTTTTTTAAAGTTATGTTTGACTTTCTGACTTTCTGTGTTGTTTCTGGGATGCTTAGGACTCATATTGCACTGCTGGAAATAGTTTATTTTGATGCATATGCTGCTTTTTTGCAAATTTGCACTATAATATTTATTTTCGTTTTTCCTGCAGTGTATAGAAATTAGTGTATTTCAAAAATAAAACTATGAAGACACTCAAAATAAATTTCATGTGGTGGGAAACTATTTTGTGCAACTTTTTTGTATTTACAGTTTTGAGGGATAAGCCTCTTAAATTTCTCTAACTAGAAATATATGTTAAAAAAACAAAAACGATTTTCAATTTTTTTTTTAGTTTATTGCACTTTTTGCAATTTCTGTAATTTCTATGCACTTAATGCATGCATATTATTAAAATTTAGGCTGTAATGGTTGTATTGATGTAGAGCAACTTGAAATGCTCCCAAAAATGGCTCCACAGCATGTAAAAATATAATATAAGCTGTGGCGGACTTGGTTCTATGGTAAGTCTTAAAGGGTTAAAGCTGTAGCGCCCAGATTACTTATAGCTACTTCCATGCAGCTGATATAAGATTGGTTGTTGAAAAATAGTAACGCAACCGCACCGAATCCAATTCAGGATTTTGATTTCCATCACACTTCCACTGGATGCCCAGCTGCTCTCCTATTATGTGATTATCATCAACACAGAACTGGAGGATAAGACCGCGGTTCTGGGGGTTGGGAAGCTCATCTTGTAACCAGAAGGTTGCCAGTAGGATCTCTCTGTCTTGGTCGTTGTGTTCTTGGAACACAAGACACTTCAGTATGTAGTTAGTACCGGGCGACTCCCCTCCCCCACATCGGCACCAGAACCCTGTATTATCTACAGGGTAAGAATGCCTGTTTTATCAAACTATGGCTATTACTACTGTGATCATTTGCAGCCCAGTGTGCTGCTCTCTCTGCTGGGATGAACCACTGGAGCTCACCCAGTCATCCCTTTCTTTCTCTCAAGAAGAAGTGAAATAAATATATTTATTATGTTACGAGTCTAATATTCTTTAAATCAAACTGTAATGAATAAATCAAGCAAGAAGATTTGGTGGCTCCAAGTGTTGTAGAAGAAAAGATAAACATCTCATTTTGAGAAATCAGCCTTTAAAATTAAGTAAGTACTGTGAATAAAAAAACTAACAGCAAACCAATCGGTAGTCGCCAATTACTTTTGAAAGTAATTCAGAGTCCAATTATCCACTCAAATGTAAATAAAAGTTCACTTGACAGCTGTATAAAGGTTACCTGTTTATACAATAATATAAGTCACATTTCAAATGATCATCTGTGGAAAAGTTTGAATCCTGACCTGAGAGTTTCCACTGCACACTGTGAACTCTTTAGTCCAGCGGACAGAAGCTTCACTCCTGAATCCTGCAGGTCAGAGTTACTCAGGTCCAGCTCTCTCAGACTGGAGGACTGGGAGCTGAGGACTGAGGACAGAGCTTCACAGCTTCTCTCTGACAGGTTACAGCCACTCAGTCTGAAAAATAAAAGACAGTCATACAACAAATACTCATGTTGAGTTTGTTAATACATTTCACAACATTAAATCTTGACTTTCTATTTTTAGAGGAAACATAAACATACTAAGAAACAACATCATATGTATGAACTTTAATTAATAATTCTAAAAACTAAATGTTTTCTGATCTGACCTCAGAGTATTCAGTTTACAGTTTAAACGTTGTAGTCCAGCAGACAGAAGCTTCACTCCTGAATCCTGCAGCATTCTGATACTCAGGTCCAGCTCTGTCAGACTAGAGGACTGCGAGCTGAGAACTGAGGACAGAGCTTCACAGTTTTCCTCTGAGAGTTCACAGATGTTAAGTCTGAAGATAAAAACATGAATAAAGATTGTTGTTAAAGTGTAATCAGGGTGCAATAGCTTATTGTCTTGTGCTGAGCAGGTTAGTATAAGTTCACTTTAACTTATAAATGAATAAAAATGCTATGGAACAAGGATAACTGGATAAAGTTTACCTTTACTGGTTAAATTATTGATTATTTTTGTTAGTTGATATAAACAAAACCAAACATCAAACATATAAACAAACAGAACCAAACAGAATACAAATTGATCTGACCTCAGAATATTCAGTTTGGCGTGTGGACTCTCCACTGCAGCAGACAGAAGCTTTACTGCTGAAGCTTTCAGGCTGTTGGTACTCAGGTCCAGCTCTCTCAGACTACAGGACTGGGAGCTGACCAGTGACAACAAATTTTCACAGCCTTCCTCTGAGATGTTACAGCTGCTCAGTCTGGGAGAGAAAGGGAAAAAACAAAACAAAACAAAAAATATATGTGATCAAATGAAATTTGTTTATATGTTAAACCTTTTAAAAAAAACAAAAAAACCCAACCTATGACACTATGAGTGCTACCAGTCCAGTGCACACGATTGGTACCTTGATGGTACCTTGCTCAGGGGTACCATCAAGGTAGCTGTTCGGTGGATTCGACCCCTGACCTTATGATCATGGGGCGACCACTCTGCCTACTGAGCTAATAATTCTGTGTACACTATCATACAATATTAACTAAAACAATTATTTTAGAAAATCTTACTAATTCAGTAATTGTTATGCTATTTAACTGTGAGTAACACTGGATTTTAAACACTAGCTGTATAAAACTCCTCCTGTTAAAGGTGTGTATAAAGGAGATGAGCTGAAATGCAGACTTCATGGAGAATGTTTGCTGTCAGGATATATCAAAGACAAAGCAGAGATCCATCCAGTCTCTTCCACTAAGCCCACAGAGGGAAAGACAACCATTCTCACACACACACCTGCATGAAGTTTAGATCACCAGGTAATCTAACTGCATGTCTGTGGACAGTGGGAAGAAACTGTAGAGGACCCAGAGAGAACCCACTGTAATTCTGTGGGAACACTGGTTATGGAAGCCTTACAGTTAGATATGAATACTGTCAAGAAACAGGACCTGAGTGGCAATTTCAATTATGAAGCCCAAGTTCTCCTTGAATCGCTACCTTATCGTGGTGGAGGGGTTTGTGTGTCCCAGGGATCCCAGGGGCTATGTTGTCTGGGGGCTTTTGCCCCCTGGTAGGGTCTCCCATGGCAAATTGGTCCTGGGTGAGGGACCAGACAAAGAGCGATTCAGAAGACCCTTATGAAAAGGATATCGAGAGAACAGTTTACCCTCCCCGGGATAGGGTTACCAGGGCCCCCCCCTGGAGCCAGGCCCGGGGAGGGTGCCCGAGGGCGAGCGTCTGGTGGCCGGGCCTTAGTCCATGGGGCCCGGCCGGGCACAGCCCGAAGAGGAGACATGGGCCCATCCTCCCGCAGGCCCACCACCCGCAGGAGGCGCCATAGGGGTCGGGTGCATTGTGTGCCGGGTGGCGGCCAGGAGCGGAGGCCCTGGTGGACTGACCCCCAGCTGCCAAGACTGGCAATAGGGACATGGAATGTCACCTCTCTGGTGGGGAAGGAGCCTGAGTTAGTGCGTGAGGTTGAGAGGTACCGGCTAGATATAGTCGGGCTCACCTCTACGCATGGCTTGGGCTCTGGAACCAGTCTCCTGGAGAGGGGCTGGACTCTGTCTCAGTCTGGAGTTGCCCCTGGTGAGAGGCGGCGGGCTGGGTGGGTATTCTAATATCCCCTCGGCTTGCTGCCGGTACGTTGGGGATTTTCCCGGTGGACGAGAGGGTTTGTTCCCTGCGCCTTAGGGTCGGGGAACGGGTCCTGACTGTCATCTGCGCTTATGCGCCGAGTGGCAGTTCAGAGTTCCTAGAGTCCCTGGAGGGGGGGGGGGGGGGGGTGCTGGAAGGTGCTCCACCTGGAGACTCTGTTGTCCTGCTGGGAGACTTCAATGCTCACGTGGGTAACGACAGCGAGACCTGGAGGGGCTTGATTGGGAGGAACGGCCTCCCTGATCTGAACCCGAGCGGTGCTTTGTTATTGGACTTCTGTGCTAATCACAGTTTGGCCATAATGAACACCCTGTTCGAACATAAGAGTGTCCATAAGTGCACGTGGCACCAGGACGCTCTAGGCCGTAGGTCGATGATCGATTTTGTAATCGTATCACCAGACCTGCGACCATATGTTCTGGACACTCGGGTAAAGAGAGGGGCTAAGCTGTCAACTGATCACCACCTGGTGGTGAGTTGGATCAGGTGGCGGGGGAGGACGCTGGACAGACCTGGTGCACCTAAACGCGTAGTGAGGGTGTGCTGGGAACGTCTAGCAGAGGCCCCAGTCCGCGAGATCTTCAACGCACACCTCCGGCAGAGCTTCAACAGCATTCCGAGGGAGACTGGGGACATTGAGTCTGAATGGACCATGTTCAGCGTCTCCATTGCCAAAGCTGCTGCATTGAGCTGCGGCCGCAAGGTGGTTGGTACCTGCCGTGGTGGTAATCCCCGAACCAAATGGTGGACACCAGAGGTGAAGGGAGCCACCAGGCTGAAGAAGGAGTCCTATCGGGCTTGGTTAGCCTGTGGGACTCCGGAGGCAGCCGACAGGTATCGACAGGCCAAGCGGAATGTGGCTCGGGCAGTGGCTGAAGCAAAAACTCGGGTGTGGGAGGAGTTCGGAGAGGCCATGGAAAAAGACTTTCGGACTGCCTCGAAGAGATTCTGGCAAACCGTCAGGCGTCTCAGGAGGGGAAAGCGGTGCTCTACCTGCACTGTGTATAGTGCTGGCGGAGCGCTGCTGACGTCGACTGAGAAAATTGTTAGGCGGTGGAAGGAATACTTCGAGGACCTCCTTAATCCCACTGACACGTCTTCCGAGGAGGAAGCAAAGTCTGGGGATGAGGGGAATGACCCGCCAATTTCCGGGGGCGAGGTCACTGAAGCAGTTAAACAACTCCTTGGTGGCAGAGCCCCTGGTGTTGATGAGGTCCGCCCCGAGTTCCTGAAGGCTTTGGACGTTGTAGTGCTGTCCTGGTTGACACGCCTCTGCAATGTTGCATGGTGATCAGGGGCAGTACCTGTGGACTGGCAGACCGGGGTGGTGGTCCCCATCTTTAAGAAGGGGGACCGGAGGGTGTGTTCCAACTACAGGGGTATCACACTCCTCAGCCTCCCTGGGAAAGTCTATGCCAGGGTGCTGGAAAGGAGAGTTCGTCCGCTAGTCGAACCTCGGATACAGGAGGAACAATGCGGTTTTCGTCCTGGTCGCGGAACACTGGACCAGCTCTTTATCCTCTCGAGGATACTTGAGGGTGCATGGGAGTTTGCCCAACCAGTCTACATGTGTTTTGTGGACTTGGAGAAGGCTTTCGACCATGTCCCTCGGGGTGTCCTGTGGGAGGTGTTGCGGGAGTATGGGGTGTCTGGCCCATTGCTACGGGCCATTCGATCCCGATACAACCGTTGCAAGAGCTTGGTTCGCATTGCCGGCAATAAGTCGGACTCGTTCCCGGTGGGTGATGGGCTCCGCCAGGGCTGCCCTTTGTCTCCGGTTCTGTTCATAATTTTTATGGGCAGGATTTCTAGGCGCAGCCAAGTGGCGGAGGGCTTTCGCTTTGGTGGCCTCAGAATCTCATCTCTGATTTTTGCGGATGATGTGGTTCTGTTGGCTTCATCGGGTGAGGGCCTCCAGCTCGCACTGGAACGGTTCGCAGCCGAGTGTGAAGCAGCGGGAATGAGGATCAGCACGTCCAAATCTGAGGCCATGGTTCTCAGCCGGAAAAGGGTGGAGTGCCCACTCTGGGTCGGAGATGAGTTCCTGCCCCAAGTGGAGGAGTTCAAGTATCTCGGGATCTTGTTCGCGAGTGATGGGAGAAGGGAGCCGGAGATCGACAGACGGATTGGGGCTGCAGCTGCAGTAATGCGGACGCTGCACCGGTCCGTCGTGGTGAAGAGGGAGCTGAGTGTAAAAGCGAAGCTCTCAATTTACCGGTCGATCTACGTCCCTACCCTCACCTATGGCCACGAGCTGTGGGTAGTGACCGAAAGAACGAGATCGCGGATACAAGCGGCAGAAATGAGCTTCCTCCGAAGGGTGGCTGGCCTCTCCCTTAGAGATAGGGTGGGAAGTTCGGCCATCCGGGAGGGGCTCAGAGTAGAGCCGCTGCTGCTCCACATCGAAAGGAGCCAGCTGAGGTGGTTCGGGCATTTGACAAGGATACCCCCTGGGCGCCTCCTGGGTGAGGTGTTCCAGGCATGTCCCACCAGGAGGAGGCCCCGGGGCAGACCCAGGACACGCTGGAGAGATTATATCTCTCGGCTGGCCTGGGAACGCCTTGGTATTCCCCCGGATAAGCTGGAGGAGGTGGCTGGGGAGAGGGAGGTCTGGGCCTCTTTGCTTAGGCTGCTGCCCCCGCGACCCGGCCTCAGATAAAGCGGATGAAGATGGATGGATGGATGGAAGCCCAAGTTTTCCCTCCATCCTGGATGAAAACAGGACAGTCACAGCAGAGATTTATAATAAAAAAGGGAGAGTGTGCACTGAAAATGAGATAAAAAACAAACTGCTGGATTTGGAGACGTGAACAAGCTGACGATAATAAACCTGTCAGAGGGGCTGAAGGATCAGAGCTCATGTTCTTATTGGCTGGGCCTGGATTGTACTTTGATAAGAGATATAGACAAAAATGTGTCAGAAATACTGACACGGCCTGCTGGACTGAAAAAATATTTACTGAGTGAATGATAATCATTTAATTCACTATTTTTATGTTTTTTAACTGTTCTTTGAACTCAGCATTTCTGATTTATTTCCCATGGTTTTAAGATTTTTATCGATTATAAGATTTTAAGCAATGAGTTCATGTTTACTTACAGAGCTTTATTGGAGGCTTTGACCACTGGCAGCATTCTCAGAAGAGCCTCCTCTGAAGCAGAATATTTCTTAAAGTCAAACTCATCCAGATCTTCTTCTGATGACAGTAACATGAAGGTCAGAGCTGAGCACTGAGCAGGAGACAGTTTACCTGTGGAGAGACTTCCTGAAGTCCTGTATTGTTGGATCTCCTCCACTAGAGAACGATCATTCAGTTCATTCAGACAGTGGATCAGATTGATGCTTTTCTCTGCAGACAGATTCTCACTGAGCTTCTTCTTGATGTACTGGACTGTTTCCTGATTGGTCTGTGAGCTACTTCCTGTTTGTGTCATCAGACCTCGTAGGAGAGTCTGATTGGTCTGCAGTGAAAGACCCAGGAGGAAGCGGAGGAACAAGTCCAGGTGTCCATTTGGACTCTGTAAGGCCTTGTTCACAGCACTCTGGTGAAAAGATTCTTTTTGGTTTAAAAAGCTAAAACTCTTGGAGGTTATTTGTTTCTGTTCAAGAAGATTTTTTCCAGAGTTGCTGAAGGTCAGATGGACATGAAGAGCAGCCAGAAACTCCTGAACACTCAGATGGATGAAGCAGAACACCTTGTCCTGGTACAGTCCTCTCTCCTCTTTAAAGATCTGTGTGAACACTCCTGAGTACACTGAGGCTGCTCTGATATCGATGCCACACTCTGTCAGGTCTGATTCATAGAAGATCAGGTTTCCTTTCTGCAGCTGATCAAAAGCCAGTTTTCCCAGAGACTCCATCATCTTCCTGCTCTCTGGACTCCAGTGTGGATCTGTCTCAGCTCTTCCATCATACTTGACCTTCTTCACTTTGGCCTGAACCACCAGGAAGTGGATGTACATCTCAGTCAGGGTGTTGGGCAGCTGTCCTCCCTCTCTGGTTTCCAGCACATCCTCCAGAACTGTAGCAGTGATCCAGCAGAAGACTGGGATGTGACACATGATGTGGAGGCTTCGTGATGTCTTGATGTGGGAGATGATGCTGCTGGCCTGCTTCTTATCTCTGAATCTCTTCCTGAAGTACTCCTCCTTCTGTGGGTCAGTGAACCCTCTGACCTCTGTCACCATGCCAACACAGTCAGGAGGGATCTGATTGGCTGCTGCAGGTCGTGTGGTTATCCAGAGGCGAGCAGAGGGAAGCAGTTTCCCCCTGATGAGGTTTATCAGCAGCACATCCACTGAGGTGGACTTTCTAGGGTCAGTTAGGATTGTAGTTTTGTGGAAGTCCAGAGGAAGGCGACACTCATCCAGACCATCAAAGATGAACACAACCTGGAAGTCTTCAAAGCTGTAGATTCCTGCTTCTTTGGTTTCAGTAAAGAAGTGATGAACAAGTTCCACCAAGCTGAACTTTTCCTCTTTCAGCACATTCAGCTCTCTGAAAGTGAATGGAAATATGAACTGGATGTCCTGGTTGGCTTTGTCTTCAGCCCAGTCCAGGCTGTGTTTCTGTGTTAAGACTGTTTTCCCAATGCCAGCCACTCCCTTTGTCAGCACTGTTCTGATTGGTTCGTCTCTTCCAGGTGAGGCTTTAAAGATGTCTTCTTGTCTGATGGTTGTTTCTGGTCTGTCTGGTTTCCTGGATGCTGTTTCAATCTGTCTGACCTCATGTTCATCATTGACCTCTGCAGTCCCTCCCTCTGTGATGTAGAGCTCTGTGTAGATCTGATTCAGGAGGGTTGGGTTTCCTGCTTTAGCGATGCCCTCAAACACACACTGGAACTTCTCCTTCAGCTTAGACTTAAGTTTACGATGACAAACAGCAGCTGGAAGTTCTGAATAATAATAATAAAAATACAACTTTAACAATCATATTTTACAAAATGCTGATGACAATTTCTGACCCACTGAGAAATGACTGAACACACTGGTGTCACAAGTGTCTCATTTATCCAGCAGCTTAAATCTTTAGATAAATCCTCTTACGTCTCTGCAGACGGTCAGCCAGCTCCTCCTGCTTCATTCTCCTCAGGAAGTCCACTGTGATCTTCACAAATGCCTCTCTGCTGCTGCTCCTCTGCTCATCATCCTCCCTCTGAAACTCCAAGCACTGGGGCTTATTTGGATTCAGAGCCTTCTGGATCTTCTTCAGCTCGTTCTTCACAAAAGTGATGATGTTGTCCTCCAGCAGCTGGAACAGAATATTTATGAATGACCCACCACTCTGAACTTTAGTCCACACAACATCCACTTCTTTACGATCAAGGGGCATATCATCCGCGAACTCTTTACCAATTATAAGTTTGACTTTATCTGATTAACTGAGACTTTGTCCACAACTCCATGATCCCAAAGCGTTGATGCTGTTCATATGAATGCAGCGATTTCAGTGGGAGAAACATTTCACTGGTGTTCAGAGCTGAACTACCAACAGGTTGATGATCAAAGCCAGAAACTTGGAGATGTTTCAGGTGACTGAGTTGATCGTACAGACAACTGGTCTTAAAGGTTCACTCTGTTTAAGCATACAGATCAGTATTTAAGGTTTGACTCTCATCATCCACTGGGGCACAAACTGGGCGTCATCAGGACGCTACAACACAGAACAAACACCATCCCCACAGACACAGCAGCCAGCGAAGCAGAAGAACTTCACATCAAGAAGGTCCTGAGTAAATGTGAACGCTGGTTTGAGGGCGGAGTCAAGGAGGCCATTTATGTGAAAAGACCATCTCTGAATGGAGGAGGGGCCTAAGGGTACAACTGTCACCATCTTACATGCTGTGATTGCAGCCATTCCCCAGCTCTCTGTGAACTGGACTCATGACCATTGATCAACAACCATTGATCAATGGTCCTGACAATATGCGTACCAATGATCAATGAACTGACCTCCCAGCCCATTGTTCCTTCAGTGGGCTGGTTTCAGTCATACAAATGTCCTGTTTATGAGATTGAAACCTGCAGTCAGCTGAGACTGAAGAAGTCACCTGATGATGATGAAACGTTTCTCCCTCTGAAAACATCCAGATGAACAGAATCAAGCTTTTTGGGATTTACGTACCTGGATGATTGAGCATCAAGACACAACTCTGTGACTTTTCTCAGATGAATAAATCCTCTCCTCCAGCTTTGTTTACATCTACCAGCCCTGTGGCGCTGCCCAGGGAAATAATCTATGTGAGAGGTGGAAAGTCATACAGGTGTCTGCTCCTGCCTTCAGTTATTTTATCTACTGTGTCAACTGGCTGAACCTCCTCCAACTGTCTACTGTCTCCCTAAACTCAACAATGACTTAGTGATCTATCCATTCTCTGACCAAAGACATCCTGCTGCAGGAGGTTAACATAGCAGCCAATGATGATCCCACTCACTGTGAACAACACATTTGGACCTGATTTGCTGCTCTGGTTTACACGTGAACTTCCACTGCTGCTGTCACCAACTTGAGAGGCTCTACAGAAAAACTGGACTTGTCCATAAAAATCATAAACTACATTACAAGGACAGCATTGCTCAATCAACTCTAATTACTACTGACATGTTATCTCTTCTAACTAAGGTACAGACACTCAAACTTGCTGCTTTCAGTGAGAAGTCAAATGTCTGAATATGAGCTGGAAGCTGCTGAGAGTCCTCCTCCTTCCCGTGGGGTTTACTTCCTCTACTACTTTCAATATAAACACGCCCCTTTCATGCACCTGCAGAGGGCCACCAGCAGATGGAGCTGTCTTAAACAAATCCACTTGGATAGTTAGCTGTAGATGATTTTCTCAGTATGATTGTAGGATTTTGAGTTATTCTTCAGATTTATTTAAACTCTTATATTGTGCACAAGTGTTGAGCGACCCATAATTTCTCTGTACTTTTCATAAGAGCAGCCAGACTTTCAGCTGGTTTTTGTTTTTTAAGAGCTCAAAGTTATTGAAGAAACAGTTATTCAGCTTCATTCCCACTGATCTCGACTACAAACTGTTTCACTTTGGTTTCTGTTTAAAGCCTCGATGTTTAAAACGTTTCCCTGTGATCACATTTGCACTGTCTGATTTCAAAGTTTGTTTTCTTTTGGTCATTTAGTCCACAGAGTCCTTGGTGTTCTGAAAGGGACCTATAAATAAATGCATTATTATTAATAATAAAGTAGTTGTTGTACATGTACAGACCATAAATATGGAGTCCAGCTGTGTTTGATGCTGCTGGGCAGACTGACCACTGGGAACCTCTGAGCTCTGCTGCTCCACTCTGTGGAGGAACCATGAAGGATTAGATCAACACAGGATAAAGATCCAGGAGTTTCTGCTCAAATAACTTCATCTGAATCAAGTCTGTCAAGTTTTAGACTCTCAGATTCTGAAGATATATTTTCTGTTTTCTATGAACTTTCTTTCATCAGTGATGGAAGTGATGATGCTGCAGAAGCTCAGAGGAAACTTTGAGAAAACTGTGATGAACCATCAACTAATGCTCTCAGGAGGCCAAAGGTCCCTGAATGTAACTGTGCAGTAGATTCATCGAGTGTTTGAAACCTGACCACTTCCATATGTTTTCATTCTAACACAAGAAGTCCTTTTCTCATTGCTTTGATTTGAGTTTTGAGTTTTCTGAGTCTCGTATTTGGAGTCGAGTCTAATCAATGATCTGACAGAAGAACATTAAAAAGGATTTACCAGTGCTGTCAAAATTAACATGTAGGGTTAGGGTTAGGGGTTCATCTGTTATCATGATTAACATGATAAAAACCTTTAACACGACACATCTGGAGAGCAGAACGACTCAAAATCCCTGAAATGTTTCAAAAAAATAACAACGACCAACATGAAGGATTCTGTACATCGTGACAGAAGGAATTTTCTTGTCACCGAAGCACTTCCAGCTTAAAATATCACAACGATGCAAAGCACTGATGACACAACTGCCAAGTGGACAAACTGCAGACCTGTTAGTGTTGTTAATAACATAGTTTTGGTTCCTCGTGTCAAAGACTTGAAGAAGAGTGACAGAGAGTGTTAGACTGCTGCAGGATCAGTGCCACCTCCACAGACCTGTGAAGAAAATGATTGTTTGACAGATGGGCTCAGATTCAGGATCAGCTGAGGAGTTTGTGGCTGACAGAATCCTGCAGGTACAGAGCAGAGCCCATCATTAGCATGCAGGACTGTCCCTGGGGGGGTCGGCTCATTCAGGAGGTTAATCAATGTTTACATGTTCAATAAACATGTTAAGTGTGTAAATTTGCCCTTTTCTCTCGAGTCTGTTTGCTCATGAAATGAAATTTGATTCGTTTACATTAAAAATGATGTTTAATGGTGATTAATCCAAATGAATCCACAGTAACCCTGTGATGAGTCTGATTAAACATTTTCATTAACAGCAGTAATATAGATTATATATTATTATATATTAGTGCACACTTAGCTTTTAGTATATATGTTTGTTACAAAGTTGTATTTACAGCAGAGAAGCTGAGTTAAAGACTGAAAACTATTCAAAGTCTCTTTGAATTGAAGCGTTTAACATTCTTTGTGTTTATTCTGCATTGACTTCATTATATGGTGTAAACGTCTGTTACAGGTTTAAATATAAAGTTGGAAAAATGTAACTGCAGCTATTGATCAAGTAATTGTGATTAATCAGGATTAATGACAGAAGATTGTGTCATTAATTAGTCATGTTTTAATCTACTGACAGCACTAGTGTTCACTCTGGTGCCTCCAACTGTTTTACGCCCTTTCAACACCTTCGTGGTCAAAAGTGTACACGCACAAAATCTACAATAAAACCCTCACGCAGCAATAGGACAGACACACAATCCATTTATCTCTGTGTCTCAAACACACACACGTGTATTCAAAGCCTCGATTTGTTCATATTTCATCTGTTGTGTTTTTATCTTCAGCGTTTTCAGTGTTGCTGCATTTACACCAAAAATGTTTCCATTGATGAATCAGATTGATTTGAATGTGTTTCATCCATACAAATCCCTCCCTGGTGGTCACATGACTCTATAACATAACAGGAGTCATGTGACAAGAGTTTCATGCTGTAAAATGTCAAAATGGTTGAATGTGGTGGAGTAAAAATGTGAGATATCAGCTACTTTTCTTCAATATGAAATGTTTGCAGGGCCTGACAGGAAGTGGACGGACGCTCTGATCACTTCCTGTTTGCTGAAGTGGGTTTTCAGTTGTTTAGAAACCAAAGGCTTGTTTTAAAAGACAGTTTAAATGGGACTGAGGGAACGACGTGTTTGTAGTTTATATCCAACAACATCGAGCAGTTTAATCAAAGAGTTCATGTTGCTAACAGCTCACCTCTCTGCAGCAGACACAGGCTGGACTTTAAAATTAATGGGGTGATGTTTAGACCAGTCACTCTGTAAGGACACAGAGCTGGGTGGTTTCTGATTGACGCTAAAAGTAAGTGAACATGAAACATGTGTCACATCCAATGTGTCCAATACATTACATAAAAAGTATAAATAAAGTATAAATTGTTAAATAGTAAAAGCTGATTAAAATTTCAAACATTTTAATACTGACATGAACTTACTTTTCGTCAGATGACTTTTTTTGCCCTAAATTACGAAAGAAATGCTTCACCCGTTTGCTCTTAGAGGACACAGAGCTGGGTGGAGGTCCAGGCTGGTTCCTGTGAATAATGATGGAGCAGTGATGTGAGTGCTGAGCTGTGACATGGAGAAGAGTCATGGACAGTTAGAGATGGTCATCTCACCTCTGAGCTTTGGTCTGGCTCTCATGTTCCCCACACAGAGTGCTTTTAGAGGGAGGGACTCCCTCCTCTCTGTCCTCACACTGATCCATGCTGCTCAATTCAGCTCACACACACTTTCTACCTGCAGAGGAAACACAAATCATTCATGTGCACATCAGCTGAAATCCTCCTTTCATCATGTGTGCTGTCCAAATATCAGCTGCTTCTTTCCTGCTTCATCTCAGTGTCAGCTGGATGCAGTCAGACAGCAGTGTGAGGCAGAGGAAGCTGCCATCAGCTGCTCTGCTATCAGTCCACTAGATGGAGCCTGAAGCACACACGATGCATTCACTGACACACACTGATTCACTGTGACTGGAAGCTTCAGTCAGTCCAACACGTGTGAACAACATTTTAAACCTTTCAGCTGATCCAGGATTCAAAGAGGATCAGCAGAGTTAAAGCTTCACACTAATTCTTCCTGCTGAGTTTGCAGAGAACTGCACACACACTGATTCACTGCTAATGAGAAGCTTCTTCCATCCAGTAATTCATCATCCATCAGCTCTGCTGCTGCTCTCAGTCCTGGACTCTGATCACAAACTAAAAGCAGCTTTTTAACTCGTGTCTGTAAGAACTCTTAGTGTTAGCTTAGCGTTAGCTTAGCTTTAGCTTAGTGTTAGCTTAGTGTTAGCTTAGTGTTAGCTTAGCGTTAGCTTAGCATTAGCATGCTGTGTGCTAGCTCAGCGTCAGAGCTCTGCAGGTGTCTCGTGTGTAAAT
The DNA here is from genome assembly GCF_057382185.1 of Mchenga conophoros. Lineage (NCBI taxonomy): Eukaryota > Metazoa > Chordata > Actinopteri > Cichliformes > Cichlidae > Mchenga > Mchenga conophoros. The sequence goes on along the minus strand of NC_140528.1, from coordinate 2,138,384 downwards.
ATTAATCACAGTGACAGTAAAGGAGGTAAAGGGCTGTGACGTCATCACGTACGCTGCGTCCTCTGTGGGCTCTGAGTGAACTCAAAGTACAAACTACAAGTACACAAACACGAACGTAGCTCAGAGTGGCGGACACACTCGGCCTCGTTGGTCCAGCTGTGAGTCCGTTACCGTGAACTATGGAGCGGCAGATTTGTGCTGAACTAAGCTGCACACAGCTGATGTTAGCCAGGAAACATTACACACTGACTTTAATGGAGAGACCGGAAATACAAACACACACAGTTTGTTGTGTGAAGAAATCAAACACGAGCTGAACAAACAGTAAAGTTCCTAAAGACAAACTGTTAAAGGAGGAAACGAAGCAAACTTACAGTTTCTTCACACACCAACAACAAGCTCCACTCCACACCTGGACACTAAACACGGACACACAGGTGAGCTGCTTCCTGGAAGGAGGCGGGGCTCCACCTGAAACTCAGCACAGGTGGGAGGGGCTCAGCTCTGTGTGTGCTGATGTGTTAACTTTAAAAATATGCCGTCTGACTGCTCAGACCGAGTCAGAGTAAAGTTCACATGCTGACGTGTGGAGACATGAAACCTTGTTGTAGCTGCAGGTGTGAACACACTGATCCCAGATCAGCTCTGCTGTATTTGTAACATGAACATTTCTGCTGCAAAGCTTCAAATGTTCAGCATGTTTCTCTGTTTCCAGTCTATAGATCCAGTCACACTTTCTACCTTCACCTGTGCAGTAAAGACTGAGAGCAGAGCTGAAACCAAGCGTCCAATCAGTGAGCAGCATCAACACCTGAGCTTCATTCAGACTCTGTTATTGAAGATGTTGTTGGTACAAAGTTCATCTGCTGCTCACATGAATCCATGAAAGATTTATTTCACTGATGTTTCTTCAAAGCTCATTTCAACCTGTTGAAGTCATGAATGAAAGTCCAGACTGAGAGTGGATCACATGATGTTTGAGGTGTGTCATGTGACATGTTCAGTATTGTCACACATGTCTAGATTGTCCCTGATATCATAACTGCTCAAACACTGATGATTATATTTGAAGAATTATTCCTGATGGCAGCAAAGTTTGAATGGAGCTCTCTGTCTGTGCTGATTTGTCGCCCTCTGGAGGTCAAAGCACAAACTGCATGATGATCACTGTAACCACCACAGAGACAGGAAGTGTTTTTATGACTGAAACACTGAAATGATGCTAACGGCTGTCGTTAGGCTCACTGACAGCAGTGCTGATGTGTTCATGTCAAACACTGGCTCAGGTCAGGCTCCTTCATCCTTCTCCAGCGTGAGGCCGCCCTCAGACCCACAGGAGCTCTGACCTTTGACCTCCTGACCCTAACCATTTTAGTCTTGTTGCATCTGCAAATCCATCCAAACTGTAGCCGAGCAAAAGAAGCTGGAAGCTGTTCTATGAATGATGTTGTTGAAGGAGCTTGGAAAGAAAAGCGTCTGGACTTCTTTAAGTTGCTTGAAGAGGGACATGGACGTCTTAACACCCACTCACATCCTGGGACATTTGATCACAGGAAATCACATGATAGGGTGGGGCTAGATCTCACAATGGGTTCACCCAAAACCTTGGCTGATTGAGACCCACACCCGTTCTCACACCGTGGCTCGTGTGATTAGGTAGAGGATCAACAGGGGCTCCATGTCCCTGAATTTAAACTGAATCTAAACACACCGTGCACAATGCCAAGTTAGATAATGGTTAAAAGAACAAGATAAGAATAAATAAAAAGATAAAATAAGGATAAAAAATAACTTAAAAAAAAAAAAAAAAAAGATAAATAACTGCAAATAAGTACAAATAAGTAACTGAAGACACGTGTGGTCTGCAGATGTCGATGTACATGGATGTACATGGAGTTTAATGTGCAAAATGAACTTAGTGTGCAAAGTGACCTGATGTGCAAACTGCAGTTTGAGGTCGGTCAGCTGTTCAGGAGTCTGATAGCAGTGGGGAAGATGGAGTTGTTGAGTCTGGATGTTCTACATTTCACACTTCTGAACCTTCGTCTCGAGGGCAGAGGTGTGTCTCTCCTCTGGACTCTGTGATGGTAGCTGCTCTGCAGAGAGGGCAGCGGGGTCCTGATGATCTTCTCCACAGTTGTTATCACTCTCTGCAGGCGTTTGCGGTTTGCAGTAGTGCTGCCGTACCATGCAGTGATGCAGCTGTCAGGCTGCTCTCCACAGTGCAGCTGTAGAACCTGCTGAGGATCTTGGCCAACATACCAAATTTCCTCAGCCTCCTCAGGAAATACAGCAGCTGCTGAGCCTTCTTGACCAGCTGTGTGAGTTTGAGTCCCTCACTGACTCAAACTCCTTCAGTGACACTTGCAGCCTTGCAGATTAGTTTGCTGATCCTGATGCATCTCTGGAGCTGATGCTGTCCCCCAGCAGACAACAACAACATAGATGCTCTCACTAGTCCACTTTACCCTCTAATCACATCTCTGACATCTGCAGGTTGCTCCATAGAGACTCTTGTGCAATGCCAGGTGTTTGTGTTTGTGTTTGTCTGTAGGTACACATTAGATATGACCATAGACGCACACACACAAGTGAACACAGCAGCACAGATGGTTTCCACCTGCTTCCCTCTTTCTTCACACAACTGTGAGGATGATGAAGAGGTTTCAGGACGAGGTGGTCAGCAAGCACAGGATAAAGCAGGGCCATGAAACTCTCTGGTGCAGCAGATGTTTAATCAGACTCAGCTTTAGGCTTCTTTTCCCACCTGGCAGCAAAGTAACAGCTTCACTAATGTGAACAGTCACAATGTGTCAGAGTATTTTTGCTCTTAAAGATTTTATTATTCATATAATAATCAGCTAAGAGTGTTTATATTTCTGTTCTGTACTCAACCAGCTGCATATTTTAATTGCTGGCTCCCTACTTTATAACGGAAACTGCTTGCCTTCACATTATCAGTCTTTGCCTTCACATTGTCACTGTTTGCCTTCACACTAGCAGGAAACCGCCACCCACGAGTAAGAAACAACCTTGTAGAGAACACGAAGTTTTTTGATAAACCACACCTGTTTTCTTGACAAGATAAGGATGATATTTCCTTTTTTGTATGCTTCATGATGTGTATAAATAAAGCCAGACTGCACCAAGGAGGTGTGTGAGTCTCTCCCTGAGTCTCTCACCCGTGCACGTTTAAAACTGCTCTAAGTGTCTGAGTGATATTTCATTGCATCTGAGTACTTTGATAATAGAATATCTTTAACATTTAATTGGTCCTTCGAGCCGGAGTGGACATTGATATTTTTTTCAATGCTCCAATAGGAGACCTTCGTCAAGTCCTGACGTCGTGAGAAGCCCACGCTGTCGACTCCTCTCCAGGCAGAGGATAAAGTCCAGAGACGTGACGTTCGGGTTCTGGCCAGCGTTCTTATAAGAGGTCCACGACTTCAGGGGTTGATGAAGGAAACCAAAGCAACCACACAATAACTCAGGTGAATATTTAGCACTCACTCACATCTTGCGCAAAACGACTGAGGCAACCTGTGGTCTATACATTAAATAGTTTCCCGTCAATGTATGACAGATTAATTAAGTAACATTCTCGTCTGAAAAAGGACTGGTAGAGGTTACAGCTCGCCTGAAAGAGGGCTTGGAGCAAGTTTAATGTCAAAATACGACAGGATAGTAACATTCTCGTCTGAAAAAGGACTCGTAGAGGTTACGAAGCAGCTCGCCTGAAAGAGGGCTTGGAGCAATGTAGAAAGACACAGTGTTGCCCAGAATAAAAAACTCATTACGCGTATAATCTGTTGTTTTACTGTTTTGTTGGTGGAGTAAGTTGATTTTACAGCACATTAAGGAGGCTGAACTACTCCACCGAATTGTTTACCGTTGGTTGCTCGAGTTCTGGTGGAACGGGAAAAGGTTGTGTTTCATCACATAAAATTGACACCGCTTTCAAGGCTAGCTTGAAAGTAGAAGGCCGTGTCAATAGCCTCTCCCATTCCTTGTGCCAGAGAAAGCACCACGGGTGTGTATGTGTGTGTGTAAACGCAAATATATTTATAAATAAATAAATAATAATAACAAGAGGAAAAAGAAAAATGGGTAATAAATCAACAAAACTCACTGCTGACGAGCAGTGGCTAGAGAAAAATGTCCAGGCGCCGGACAAACTGCAGTGACTGATAAAACCCTTATTAAGTGAAAACTAGAGATCAAAGTAGTTTAAAAAGGTTGGAAACAGACCTCAACGAATAGATATAAATATAAGAAGTACAAAAATAAAATAAATAAAGACAAAATTACATTAGAACTTATTTTTAATGTATTGAAACTAATAATAGGAAGGATAACAACCTGTAAACTTATATTAACAATGAAACATAGTTGGCAAGACGTTCATGCCCAGAATGTATAAAATAAATAAAAGGAAATAATTCACACGAAAACCTTTTAAATAAAATAGAGAGATGCATAAGGTACATTAAGGCTGTGTCATTGGTCAGCCAAGGAAAGTGTGTGAAAAGGTAAATGTCTCCAGCTTGGGAAAAGGTGAAGCTGCAGATCACCCGAAGCCCTTGATGGACACAAAATAAAATATAAAATATATAATAATAAATTGCTTGGTTAGACATGCAACAGAAAGAATGAAAGTGACCGAAGGTTGGATCTGAGATGAGGCAAACAGAAGACCAGTCTAAAAAGTAGGCACAAACCTGTTCAGAGAAGAAGCAAATTTGTACAGATTGGATGAATTCTAAGTTATCTGTTTGCTGAGTAAGATGATCCCAACTATTAAATTGGCTCAGTAGTAGTATAGTAATATACACTTTTATATACACTGATAAAATGTTGTAATATACTGTTGTTATTATATGGAAAGAAAAAGATGATAATAATAAGAAGTAACCTAGTCAGTATGATGTGAGATGGACAATTGTTATGAAGTAGTCTGCATCAAGCTTAAGGTTTGCTCAAACTCAGTATAATGACATATGAGATGAAGAAAATAAAGGAAATATCTAAACTACTTAGGTGCATAGAGGCACTTGACATGCTTGAAAACCTGGATAAAATATTACTGAGATATAGAGCACATCTATAGTAACAACTAATAAGCCAAACCCTGTAGACAACAGCTAAAGTTACAGGATTGTGAAGCTGAATTAAATATGTGGACACCGCTAAGTTGATGAGCATGTTACACATTTTCTTTTATTTTTTATTTATTTGTTTTTAGAGCAGAAGCTGCATAAAAGCCAACACATGCAGCTGTCTGTGAGCTCAGTTTTCCCTCACATGTCTGCTCTGTTTCAGTAGCAGCATTTTTCTTTTTGCGTCCTGACTCATGTATGTTTTCGGTTTTGTTTGATTATTTTATTTTGTTGATTTGGAAACAAATTTGTGACAATACTTGTTTAAAATATGTAAGATGTGTGAGATGTGTGAATTCTTTGAAAAACTAGAAATTATCTAAAAATGCCTCAAGTGAGAATGTAATGTTCCATCTATAGAGAAGAAAAAAAAAATCTTGCTGGAAGTGATCACCTTGCCAAAACAATTGGCACTGTGCACATGTGGAGCACATCAAAAAGACAATTATATTGTCACAAAAGGAAATAATTTTGCAGAACAAGCAGCAAAACAGGCTGCAAACAATCGGCAGAGCTACTAGAAACCAACTACTGCCTACAAATACCACTTGATGTACTAAAAACCGAACAACAAGCTGCAACAATCACTGAACAAAACAAGTGGCTGAAATGTGGAGTAAACTGAAAGATGACTTAATGGTCTGTGATGGAAAACCTATATTAACAGAGTCATTACACAGGACAGCGGTTGTAGTGACACATGAGGTAAACACCTGTGTCAACAGGAGGGAGATATAGTATAGATAAACAATGCAATACACACTATAAATTTTGAAACTTTAGCGAATAATTTGTAAGAACATGCCTATTCTGTCAAAAAACAAAAAACAAAAAAAACAACACAACTCACAAGGAAACCCACATGGATTTTATTGAACTTAACGAATGCCAAGCATCAAGATATGCTCTAGTAATTATAGATGTATTTTCAAAATGGCCAGAAATCTATCCAGTAAAAAAGAGCAGATGCAATATCAGTGGCAAAGTGTTTATGCAATCACTTCATCCCCACATATGGCATTCCCAGTCTGATAAGGTCAGACAATGGAACACATTTTGTTAATGACATCATCAGCAAAGTCTCTGAAGCTCTAGGATTTAGCATCAAACATCACTGTGCATATCACCCACAAAGCGCAGGATTAGTGGAAAGAACTAACGGCACAATAAAACAGAGATTAAGAAAATGCATGGAAGAAACAGGAAGACCATGGCCTGAATGTCTAGGCCTAGTAAAGATGTGGATGAGAATAACACAAGGTTCTCAGAAACTTACACCTTTTGAAATCATCCACGGGAGAGCGTTTCCATTGCCAATTACCAGTGAACCTATTAATAAATCAATAAGGGAAACTACCCTAGCAGAATGGATGACTAAACTGTTTGAAAATAAAGAGATTGTGTTAAACAACCAACTGCCGAGTGATTTCTCTCCAGTGTCTTGCAGGTTACAACCAGGTGATTGGATCCTGATCAAAGTACTCCAGAGAAAGAATTGGAGTTCACCAAGGTGGGAGGGCCCATACCAAGTCCTACTTACCACACCCACCGCCTGCAAAATAGCAGAAAGACCATCTTGGATCCACCAAAGCCACTGTAAAAAAGTGAGTGACAATCCAGACGCTTAGACGCCGGCTCCCCTGGCTTCTAGGTGATCTATTGGTGAAGGGAAGGGCTGATTGGGTATATCCCGCCCTTTTTTACTTCTCGCCAATAGTCTACTCACCAGAAGTCTAGGTGTGCCTGGTCATCATGAAGACACTTGTCCTCCTAGTGGCCAGCATTGCGCTCCTAGTGAGCCTACTAACACTCACCCAGATGAGAGGAAATAAACAACACCACCTGCAAAAAAGATGGACACATGATAATTCGCATCTGCGTGACCTGAACCAAGACCATAACCACCCATGGATGAACAACGCGTGGTATAGATATGTGTATGATAGAACACGCACCGACAACAGCACGGAATGCTATGTATGTTCACATATGCCAACAACAGCCGTACACGCAACAATATATGGAAAGGCACCTGAACTTGACGAAGCGATGTGTGTGTTCAACAAAGCAACAACTGGCAATTGCACACGCAGAGATTTGATGGCAACAGGACTGACCCTAAAAGGTCAAAGCACAAAGAAAGAAGACCTAATTCCATGGTGTAGTGACACAGACGTCAAACGTGTCACGAAACCACTTTCACAACGACGTATCCTAATTGAACAGACAACCCCTTGTGCCTACAACCTGACGAACTGGAACTACACCTGCAACGAAAAACATTGGGTAAACGTCAAAGCCAACAACACAAAAAACAAATCATTCGCCATAGTTTTGCCGCCGGACATACAGCACCCAATGTGTTTCAACTTCTCCGATGGAAACAGGAAACTTGGACGAAACCGCAACTGCACACAGACACTTGACCTGACCCAATCCAAAGGAATACACACCTTCAAAAATGGAACTTTCTGGGTCCAGGGAGCCGCTTGGGCCTGCGGGCCTAAAACCTACTTCATGCTCCCACCGAACTCCACCGGTCTGTGTGCACCAGTACTAATTTCAGACCACACCTTCAAGATCACAGCAGAAACACACACGTCAAGAGCAAAACGTGAAGTTGCTGAAGTCACTGAAGTAATGCCACATGACTCAATCTATGGATCAGATGTGCCCAAGAACTTCAAACTATGGACTGATGGTCAGAAAGTCCTCCACTCCTTGTTCCCTTGGGTAGGAGTTGGGAAAAACATGCTGAGGATCGAGACACTTGACTATCGATTTGGACTGTTCCTAAATGCTTCAATGAAAATCAACAAAGCGCAAAATGAAGAAATCGACGCAATACGCATTGTAGTGATGCAACACAGAGTCGCACTAGACATGATTCTAGCTGAAAAAGGAGGTTTGTGTGTATTGTTTGACACTACATGTTGTACATACATCCCAGACAACATACACTCACAAAACATGACCGACGCTTTGAACACCTTGAGAAAGATTAAAGATGCTGAACAACAAGACTATGTCACAAGCACTGATGATTGGTTGACATGGTTACTAGGTGGTTCATGGAAGTCCCTTCTGATTAAAGGACTTGTTGGAATAGCATTTTTGCTTTTACTGTTATGTGTTTTCACAACATGTGTAGTACCCTGTCTGAAGAAAATGGTATCAAACATGGTGACAACTTCTATCAATGCTTATGTGATGACGTCTCAAATGGAAGAAATTTTGAAAGATGATCCATACAGTAATGTTTAGTCTAATTGAACACAGGACTGTTTTATGACGTTCAAACCGAAAATGTTTAGACAAGAGGTTATGAACTGACAAAAATAACAGTACTGTCATGTGAGAAATCTAAACAACAGGAGGGAATGTCAGAGTATTTTTGCTTTTAAAGATTTTATTATTCATATAATAATCAGCTAAGAGTGTTTATATTTCTGTTCTGTACTCAACCAGCTGCATATTTTAATTGCTGGCTCCCTACTTTATAACGGAAACTGCTTGCCTTCACATTATCAGTCTTTGCCTTCACATTGTCACTGTTTGCCTTCACACTAGCAGGAAACCGCCACCCACGAGTAAGAAACAACCTTGTAGAGAACACGAAGTTTTTTGATAAACCACACCTGTTTTCTTGACAAGATAAGGATGATATTTCCTTTTTTGTATGCTTCATGATGTGTATAAATAAAGCCAGACTGCACCAAGGAGGTGTGTGAGTCTCTCCCTGAGTCTCTCACCCGTGCACGTTTAAAACTGCTCTAAGTGTCTGAGTGATATTTCATTGCATCTGAGTACTTTGATAATAGAATATCTTTAACACAATGTTAAACGTTTCTATATCTTCATATATTTTTATCTGTTGATGCTGCAGAATAAAGTCTGTTAACAGAGTGCAGGATGTGTAGAGCAGGTCCAGCTCTCCCTTTACTGTGTCCACTTTCATCAGCCCCTGTGAAGTGACACAGAGTGCATGTGTGTCTGTCAGCTGTTGTTTGTTGTGAAGGATGGAACAAATGAACACACACTTTTAGAGAAATCTGAAAAAGCAACACGTGCTTGGGCTCCTTCTGTGCTCGTCTTCATTAATGCTGATCTTTCTTTCCTGTTTGTTCTTTGGCACAAGCTTCAGTCTTTTCTCCCAGGGCTCCTTCACACTTAGAAACACACCTACATTAATTTATACACAAACATCATGAAACAAAGGCTTTGTAAAAGAGGACACGAGATCCTCTCTGAACAGCACATTCATATCAAACACAGGACTGAACAGGATATACTGAGTCTGTGCTGTTTTCATCAGTGTTGGTCAAGTTACTTGAAAAAAGTAATCAGTAACTAATTACTGATTACTCCCCCCAAAAAGTAATCCCGTTACTTTACTGATTACTTATTTTCAAAAGTAATTAATTACTTAGTTACTTAGTTACTTAGTTACTTTTTAAAAACACGATTTACAACCTGAAGAGGTGATAAAGCGATAGATCTTTCAGCCCAATTCTACTTTTTCTACATAATCCATCATACAAAATGTAATCAAATGGAAAAGTCTCTTTTTTTAACTTGTTTTATCAGTTTTAATCTTTTAACTTTATGCATCAAGCAAAACATTTAATTATATGCAACATTCTCTGACTTGAATAAATTAGTTTAACATTTAAACCTATTTTCTACACATTCCAGCACATAAAATAAAATATTTTTTGTGTTTTCACTCACTCTTTCAAACAGATGCAAGTAAAACACAGCAGAAAATAAATAAAGTCAAAGACTCAGCGGTCCTTTTGCTCTATTTTCACCTGTAAAGCAGGAGCAGGGTAGGCGGAGGGTTACCCTGGTGCAGGTGTGCTGCGGTCAGTTGAAGAATCCGCGCGAGTGTCTCTGTGAGTTTCCCATCACGTCGTAGCTACTCGGTGCTTGCTCGGAAGTTTAGGGGGTTTTTTCGCTGTAAAAAGAAGTTTTCTTCCCACGCACGATGGACGCTAATGTTTTTGTCACTTTTTATGGAATCAAACTCAAAGTAAGGTCAGTACTTCCACGCTTTAAACGCTGCACGCTCATACTCTCTCTGCACTCGATATATTATCCATTGTTGATCTGCACACAGCTGCTGTCACGAACGTCGCACTTGCTTACGACACTGTCATGAGACATTCTCGCAAAAAAAATCACGGTTTTAGTAACGCAGTAACGCAGCGTTCCTACGGGAAAGTAACGGTAATCTAATTACTGATTTTGCAATAGTAATCCCTTACTTTACTCGTTACTTGAAAAAAGTAATCAGATTACAGTAACGCGTTACAAGTAACGTGTTACTGCCCATCTCTGGTTTTCATTGTTACTTGCTGAGTATTTTTCCAGTGTTTGAAATGTGACTCAAGTCTGATTCTTCTACTGTGTGTGAACTCTAAGCAGCTGCATTAAACAGCTGCTTTTCAAACCAGGCTCAATCCTATGACTCTGTGAATGTAAACTTTTGTCACCTGCATGAATAACAATCCTTGATCTAGTCAGGACTGCAGTGCTCCTGTGATCCCAGCTTATAGATGGAGGCTAGCATGAGAGGCTCAGCAGCTAAAGCAGCACACCTGGGTCTCCCAGCCTATCAAAAGCAGCCCTTTGCTTCACCTGCTTCACTAAACATTATTATTATTATTTAAGCAGAGTGGTGTGATTCATGTAGGCATTGCTGTGTGACAGGAGGACTTTTCTTGAAACAGCTCGTGTGACGTGAGCTGACGTAAAAACAGTGATGTTAGCTTGATTCTCTTGGCTAAAACTATTTTAAAAAGAGGGTCAATCATGCAAATCTGCCAATAGAAGCCAAAGTTACAGCCCCTCAGAGTTTAAAGAGAAAAGGCCCGTTTCCAACACTCGGTTGTGCAAAGGGAAACAGGCCCACAGTGCCTGAGTGTGTGGGTAATTCTTCAAATAATATTCAAAAGCAAACATTTTTAAGCATGTAAATAAAATTCAATCATTTCTGCTCTTCAATACCTAAGAAATGAAAACTGGCAGATGGTCCCAAAATGTGAAACGCCTGGCTATCTGTGCATTTAGTGCTGCAAGTTTTCACTTTTTACCTTCAGAAGCATAAATCTTTGCACAGATAATGTTCATATGTGGATTCCTGGTTTTCTGGAGTTAATTGTGACCCAAAGCGTATTTTTAAAGTGGTTCCAGGCAATAAAGTCTAAAAATAAATACATCTACTTCCTTTTTCTGTGTTCCAGCCTCAGTGACTCTGACACAGTGCTGTAATATTTACACCTCTGATGAAAGCAGAGTTTGTAGTTGCAGAGAAATACTCGACTCATTTTGGGCATTTACGAGCAGGAACCTCAGAAAGCCCCTCGCTGCTTCACTGGTTAAGAAGCAAAGCAAACATTAGTTCACAGTGATGTTAATTAAGGCCCAAAGTTTAGGAACGAACGTCAGCACTTCACTAATGAATGTAATGCTGATTCATGTGCTTGTTTTGTAATGTGCATGTTGTGCGTTGCTATTTCCCATATTCTTTGGCACTGATAGATGAAGAGTCTCAGGCAGGACCGAGGCTGCCAGCTGCTGACAGTGAGCAGGGAGAGAGCAGCAGAAGCTGGGCAAGAGCAGGGCACCTTCAGCCCCCTTCATCAGTCAGAAATCATTTGGGTGTCTGTGTGAAATGTCTGATTTTTAAAATCTTTTTGTAGACATATTTATTAAATGTTTAACAATTATATAGAAGAAAGACAATGTAAAGAACAAAACATGACAAAACAAAAATGAGTTGAAGTTATGAACTGTTTCTGAGAGACAAATAACACCAGGATCCTTTTTGTGTAGCTGACAGCTGGTAACTGTGCAGGGGCGGGTCTAGCAAAGTGTTGCCAGGGGGGCAGGTAGGGCATTAACAGGGAGAGGGGGGCACAAAGAAATACTTTTCTTTCTTGTTCTCATTTAAAATGTCTCACTTTTAATAAATAATTATCTGAATCTTACAACAAACGTTTTCATCTGATGTAAAATGTATAGAAATCCATTATTGTACATAGTCATTTTTTAGGGTCCCATCATAATTTCTTCAGAAGTAAGTACTGCATATGATGCCAGTGTTTCCCACATTTTCTAGATTCTGCACCAGTACTGTGTGTAAAATGCATCAAAAAGTCCGTTTGATTCTTTCTCACCTGTCTTTCTGTCTCCTTTCACTTTTTAAAGGTTGCCATGTTAGAAAACATATTTTGCCCTGCCGTGCTGTTTATTGATGTGGCAAATGAAAGGTTTATGAAAACATATCTAAATCTGTCATCAGTAATCAGCAATGATCATGTCTCACCTCTAGTCTCTGTCTTAATGTCAGGTTTCCACCGTGTGTTGTAGATGTTCAGGAGGTTAACTCGACCAACAGTCTACTTCCTGTTTAGAATACCAGGACAGGGAGGATGGTGCAGGTTTAAGTTTATTAGACTGATGCATGTATACCAACAAGACAGCGTCCATCACTGTGACAACAGCGTTTGTTTTCATTCAAAGGCTTTATGGTTTTTCCTTTAATACCTGGGGGGCCGGTCTCCAGTCAAAATGCCCGGGACCATTTTTTGTCCCAGTCCAGCCCTGGTGTCAGATCTGCATGCAGTGTCAATGAGACGATCAACAACAGATCAGACAAAACACTCAGGCGGACACTCCTCTGTAGAAGGAAACATGGAAAGTGTGAGGTAATCAGTGCACAACATCACTTTGTATTTCAGGCTGTTTTTATATAGAACTTCAGCACCAATGTAAAAGTTCTGGTTTTAGGAAGATGAAGAACATTTTCAGGAAGGATGCCGTCTGCAAGCAGAGCTGCTTGAACCTCAGCGCTGAGGTCCAGACTACTTCCTGTGAAGCCACGTGATGTAAATCTGCTGCTGTAACTTCACAGTTTACTGAAGCTAAATGCAACGTTACCATATAATCTGTTTTCAACAAAGGTTTCACTCCGTCCGGTGTTGATGGAATGATTCAGGCCGTACTCGTCAGGCTTCCCGTCGACCACACGCATTTCAGTCACAAACCCCGTGACTGACAACAAGGGAAACAGCAGAAGAAAAGATGTGAAAAATACTGGATGATGATGATGGAGGATTAACCGCGGTGGCTAAACTGTTTCCTGTCTTTGTGGGCGTACTCACAGGGAAGTTTCCAGGCACGTCAGTCTTGGTGGCTAAAGTCTCCATTTTCCAACATGTATCGCTACAGGTGCAAAGACACAACATTAATCATCAGTGTAAATATTTTAATGCTGTCCAAACGGTGTTTGCTTTGTCTGTCCTCTCGCACTCACAGAGGAAACGAGGACGCCACCTTCAACCCATCTTCAGTTGGCTCAACCATGGCCGGACTTCCTGTTGGCTTTGTGACAGCAAACCACTTGAAATGAGAGCAAACTGCAGTCAAGCACCACTTACAGCAACCTGTGGACACGCAAATGGAAAGCACTGAGAATCATACAGAAGCATAAGAGCTGTTTATTGTAACACGTGTGTGTGTGTGTGTGTGTGTGTGTGTGTGTGTGTGTGTGTGTGTGTGTGTGTGTGTGCACATTAATAACACACTGATGTATGTTAGTTTGATTTATGCTATATCTGAGAAAACAACTGCAGAATTTTACATCAAAGTTTCCAAAGCTGATGTTTTGATGTTCACTCTGTTTTATATTCATATAGTTTGTTGTTTTTAAATCAGTGGACAAAATAAATATTATCACACAAAATCCAGGGTGAAACATAACCAAATAACCTAAATGGTGAAGTCATTATAGAAGTACATGTTGCAAAGGTCGGCCTCCTGTATAGACTGCTAAACTGTCTGGGGGGGCCCTGCCTGTCCTCGTTAGATAAGCTCCACCCCTTTTCCATAAGACGGAGACATTTGTATGAAAATAGATGGGCAGTAAAATAAAAAATAAAAAATATTATGGATGACTCTGTAAATCAAAGTCGGCCTGAGGCAGAAGCAGAAACCATGAGGAGCACAGCACCACTCCCAGAAGGGCACGAAGTGAAGCCATAGCTGCTGAAGAGTGAAGACGTGATGATGGAGGAGATCACAGATGAAGATCTGCTGCCTGCTGACTCTTTATATAGAAGAGTGAGACTATCTCCCCACCAGCAGCTGCACTTATACAAACCCCAGGTGCTGGGATGGCTTTGAACATGTGACATTTTCTGCAAACACATGGACAGTTTCATAACCACAAAGATTATTCCTGCAGCGGCAGAATCGTATCCACTGTGTGAGAGGTGAACGTCAGACAGTTCTTAGAAAATGTAGTTTCTCTTTAAGCTTTTAACGTCTCTTTTACCCCCATTTGTCTAAAACTACTTGACAGCCCTTCATGTCAGAGGTTTATTACCTGTGCAGGATGGAGCACATGGTCTCAGTCAGGCTGGACACGATCACTCCTACAGGAAGTAAATGTGATTTTATTTCACCTGTGAAATGATGAAAAACAGCAGAATAGCTCACGCTAACAAACGGGTGTTGAAATGTTTCATTTTCTGCTGTTTCACAGGTCAAAAAGGGCGTCGAACCAAACTGAAGCTGAGCTGCTGCTGCTGTTGTAGTGCAGCATCTGCTGTGTGCTTCATCAGAGAACCTTCTGGACACAGCAGACAGAGGCTGCTGCCACTGAAGTCCATCTGCTAGAGAGCTTTAGACACTGGTTATTGAAGTGGCTTTGATGATACTGATACACAGTCTTTGCTGCTGTCACAGGACAGGGATCCACCAGGGAGTAGTTGTCAGGATAAAGAGCCTTCGCTTCTCTAAATATAAACTGGATACTTGTAGGAAACTTTGGGAAGCAGCATTTTTCCTCATATCGTCTAAACTGAAGTTAGCTCAGGTGCTTCTTCCATACTTGCTCTGCAGAAAGCCAAAGAGTTTGGAGCTCTGCAAACATTTGCAGCACAGCTGGATGTTTGTAACTTTGGTCACCTCTGTATCATCCCTCAGATTCTTTCTGCACAGCTTTGAAACCACGACAGCACGAGTGATGCTGAGGAGACGTCCAGTTTAAACAGACCTTTATTCCTGGAACACAAACACATGAAGTGATGCTGCTAAAGAAGAACATTTAATCGCACTAATGAATCAAGCATCTGTTTGTCTGTCAGTCTGTCAACAGTTCCTCTGATCGACTTCAGACTTGGTGGGTATTTTGTTTTTGCAGCGGTCAAAGTCGATCAGCGTGTTGCTTTGTCTGCTGTAAATCTGCCTGTACAAAGGGAAACATGCATGTTTTAGATGCAAACTCACAACATGGCTGCATTTTTGTGATTATGTGTATTTTATATTGATTTATTCTATTATGTTTTGTATATGAATCTTTACAAGTGTGTCGATACAAAGGCTTGATTAAAACAAAGGTCTCAGCTGTGCTGTTAGGGATGCTCTCATATTTGTTTCAAATGTAATAAATCAAAGGATTTCAGGCTTTTCATCCTTTTATTTGTTTGGTTCTAACAGCAGCTGGATAAAAACATGCAGGTGATGAATATAATTGTGTGATATTATGAGCATTGTGAATAAAGAAAGAGCAGAGATAGTAAAAAGGAAACAGGTGATGGACGTGAGATTTTCAGAACAAAAGCTCCTCAGTGAGACGATCACCTGGACACAAGGTCAGGCAGCTGGGACTCATCTAGAGAGCAAAATGGAAAAGTGATCTGTGCAGAACATCACTGTTGATTGCAGTTATTTACATCAGACTTCTTCTCTGAGATAAGAGCACCATTTGTGGGAAAGATGACAGTATTTCCAGGCTGGATGCTGTTTGCAGGGAGAACTGAATGAAAGTCTCCTGCACCTCAGCGCTGAGGTCCACACCTGTGAACACAGATGAGGTCAATCTGCTGCAGCACGTAGAGCTTTACTGATCAGCAGGTTCAAAGGATTCAGCAGAGCGTAGAGTCAGAGCTAAATGCCACATCACCATAGAGTTTGTTAACAACAGCTTTCTTTGCCCTTTGTCTCGATGGACTGAATCAGGGATACTCGTCATACTTCACCTCAACCACGTCACTGAGAGACCCCAGCCTGACACAGCAGCAGAGATGATGAAAGCAGAAACAGCAAACAGATGCTTCAGTTGTGTTTCTCTCTGTGTGTGCGCTCACGCCCACTTGTGTGTGTGAACTTTCCACGTACCTCAGCTTGTTTCTCCAACATGAGCCATCAGGGCTGAAAAACATCACTAACACATGAATTCTTTCTCTTTTTGTTATCACCTGTGATCATGTGTCTCATGTTTCTGTCATTCACCAGTTCTTGTATAGTTACGTGTAACTAGACTTCTGTGGGACGTAAATGATTGTTTTGTATGCAGATCTGTACAAAGGATGGAAACACTTGATTACAAAGGAGATCTCAGCTGTGTTGTTATGGATGGACTTCAACGTATTTGTTAAAAAAGAGAATAAAGCAAAGTGTTTTAGCTGTTTGGGAGTTTTTGTTCGATTCGATTCAGTTTTATTTCTATGGAGTCAAATAATAACAAAGGCTCTAGAACAGCCCTGAGTTTGTCCAGGTGACACTCCTCTGAAGAACAAAGACAAAGAGGAAGAAGGGGATTCGTTTTCAAGTCTTGTTTCTTTCAAAATAAAAGCTGAAATGTTTTGGAAGCATGATAATATTTCAGCCAGGATGGCGTCTCCAAGGAGACCTGCACCTCAGCGCTGAGCTCCACATCACGCCCTGTGAAAGCACAGATATAAATCTGCTGCAGTGAGAAGAACTTTACCCAACACAAGTGTAGAAGTAGACATTTGACTTTACCTACAACCTGTTAACAACAAAGCTTTCATTGCCTCTGTTGTTGATGTCATGTAGGACTAATCATACTTCACATCAGCCATGCACACGTCAGAGGATCTCCAGGCTCTCAGTAATAAAGCCAAGCAGATGATGTGAACATAGCAATAGTAAAACATGCATCATAATCAGCTGTATGTGTCGACTATGTGGCACCTCAGTCTTGTTGGCATGAAGAAAAGTTGTGTAACATGTAGCATAAGGGCTGCAAAGACATCATGTAGACAGCAGTCGTCTGTTAGTCGTAACGTATCTCCTGTTAAAGAGTTAAATGTGCGTTCTCCATCTCTGTCCTCTCACAGCTCGCCGTACACCAACTCCAGCTGTGGTAACCATGGCTGTGCCCATCAACACGCTGAAGCTGAGACGCCACCCGTCACTATGGCGACTCCAATAGGGTTACCTGTCAGCTGTGGACGCATGAAAGGAAAACAGCAGAAACACAGACATGTTTACTGGAACATTTCCTATTGACAGCTTTATGGAAAAGTGGGTTTAAACACTTTTCTATGTTTTATTTTGTTTATTTATGGATTTATTGTGAAAGGAATTTCAAAGTTTTAATTTGACCTTTCCCCTGTTTTTCATACAGACTGGAGACGAATGGATGGTGCTTTCTTTGTTTGTCTAAAGATAATGAATAAAACTCTACACACATCTTAAACCACCCTCCTTTCTATATATTGTGTTATATAAATGGAAAGTATATAAGACACAAACTGAGCTTATATGATACTAAGGACCCTGGAGGTCAGTCCACCTTTATAATTCAGCACAGCCTGGAGTCTCTTAGTCAAGCTTGTTTGTGTTTTCTGTGAGGAAGTTTTCAGCAGCAGCTCTTTTCTTGGATGTTGGTTCCCTTTGTTTCCATCCTCTGTTAAGATGTTTCAGTAATGTTGAGGTCTGGGGAGGCCAATCCATGGCTGACGTCCTGTGATGCTGCATTAGCAGTTTGTTCATAGTGAAAAATGAAGCCACTGCCAATCAGACATTTGCACAGTGGATCAACTTCTGATGGTACTGTCCTGAATTCCACACCTATAATATGTTTGCACGTACTGATGAATATGTGCAGCTGATTTTCAGTCCAGTTCCTGTGTGACAGACGCCAGTCTTTCTGCCTGTGTCCTTCCTTAACAATAGAGCCATCCTTCCACTGAGACTGTTTCTGATGAGGCTTCACTGAGCAGTAGATGGATCCCTCAGCTCATCTAATCGTCCTATTTCTAACACATGACTGTCAGAAACTGTTAATCTGCTGCAGCTCTTTAACTCCTCCACTTCTTTTTTTGTAATCTCTTAGTTTCCTCATCTTTTAAGGTGGCACTGCACACCAGATCCAAAGTCAACATGCTGTTATATAATGGAGTTGAACCTGTAATGGAGTTTGATTTAAACCAATCAGCAATTAAGTGAATGATGATGAGCAAAGATGGTGGAGGTGGTGGATGAAGACCCGGACAGCTGTGGTTGGCTCCTCGTATAGAGCAGAGTGAGGTTGTGTTTGCACATTATTATAAAACCATGTTCACCATATATTTTAGCTGCAGACAATAACATGATTTCTTTGCTGTGGTGATTTTATTCCACTTTGGTAAAATGGAAAACCATCATTTCTTGCTGTAATTCACACATTATTCCAAGAGCCTCAACACGAGCCTTGTAGTCCGACCATAT
The DNA here is from genome assembly GCF_057382185.1 of Mchenga conophoros. Lineage (NCBI taxonomy): Eukaryota > Metazoa > Chordata > Actinopteri > Cichliformes > Cichlidae > Mchenga > Mchenga conophoros. Next base: position 2,119,701 of record NC_140528.1, on the reverse strand, counting down.
ATAGACAAATCAATAGTTGTGTTTGTAACAGCTCATGAACATGAATCGTTCCACATTACTTTAAAATCATTGTAAACTAAACTGGAATAAATGAGTGTTTATATATAGTTTTGTCTCAGCTGTTCATACACAGTGTTTCAGTTCTTATCAGAGTCCCACCGTCTCACTGTGGTGAACCTTTAGCTCTGTTGGAAGCGTGTTGTTAGACCAGGTTTCCCTCATTTAAAAATAATCTCTCATTAGAAATGGACATGATGTCTAAGACATAGAAATGCTTATTATGGGTTCACTTGATGTCACTGAAAAGATGCACATGGGTAACGTGCAGGCCATCCAGCTCCGAGGTTTATCTCCTCACCTCGAGTCTGCGACACTCTCTCCGTGTCCTCTCAGATAAGGGCGCGCACATTTCTGCACGATCTTCTAAATTACAAAGAGCGATTCACAAAACAGAAGCTCACAAAACACTCATCACAAACCAAAAATGGCTCCACTGAGCGTCAAACTGTCACCAGAATTTACTGATAATCTAAAGACTCACAGAACTCATTTTGTCTCATTGTGTCTTAGTTTGAGACATAAGTGCATGATCATAATACTGTGTAGTTAGATGAGACAGAGCTGATGCTTGCTCTTAATCATCCTCTTCATGTTTCCCGAGCCTCAGCAGTGGAAGCTACCATGGATAGAAAGACTATGACTCATCTTAAATCTCAAATCTTTGTCTCCAAAGAGCTGCTGATGTGTCCGATATGATCCACAAGCTTAAACTAGGATTATAAGTGTGTGCAGTGATGTGTGTGAAACCTCTGAGGACTCACACGTGTGTGCTTCAGCCCACACACACATATGAAGCACTGCGACCTCACACAGAAGTGTTTTACACATCCAGCCTGAATCCTGATCATTTCTACAGTTTATTAAGTTCAGCTTCACCTGAACATCAGTGATGAAGCTGCTCTGACTCCATCACAGCTCACAGCTGTTGGAATGAGTCAAACAATGAAGAAGGTTCAGAAACAGCTGATGATTTTACAGAAACATGATGCAAACATGAAAATGGACACATGATTTTTTATTAACAGACACTGTTTATGTTTCACTGTGCATGACGTCATCAACACTGACACCAGGGGGCGCTCATCACCAGCCTGAGGAAGTGTGATAATGGGGGGAGACGCAGTGTTGTGTGTACTGCAGTCGGACAGAAGGAAAAACTTCCTCCTGAAAACATTTTCATCCTTCCCAAAAGTGTTTGAGTCAAATGTTACAAATATATAAATACAATAAAACACAGGGTCTTACATAAAATTAGTGATGCAGTTGTGCACTGAGCACCTTTCCAATGTTCCTTCCTCAGATGAGTCCAGCTGCTGAACACATTAACATCTGTATGTAAATGTAGCCGAGAACCAACCTGAGCACTGCTGGGAAAATACAAAGGCAACCATCAAAGTGCTGTATTATCTTATTTATTCTGAATGTTGACTTAGATCCACACCACGATTTATGAAACTATAGAACTAAAATAACAACAATTGTCTGCTTCTTTAAAATTTCTTTCATTACATCAAACCAGTGAAAACTGAAAAAAACAAAGAGCTGTTAGCATGTTCAGACCAACTTTGAGACAGAGACTGTAAAGTTCTGCACTTTAAATCCTGCCTGTGTTCCTGCAAATGATTCACACTGAAAGTATCTTAGTTTAGTATTGAGTGAGCCACAAAGCAGCCTGATAGCTTTAAAACAGGAAAAGTAAATGAAATTGACAGTTTCAGTGTAGCTGGATCTATTATTGGGGGGTCATGACCCCCGTAACCCCGCCTGGTCCTGAGGTCAAATCCACCATCTTTGTTTCAGTGCTTCATGTTCTCCCGTGTTTGTGTGCGTCCTCTCCGGTACTCCGGCTTCCTCCCACAGTCCAAACACATGCAGTTAGTGGGGTCAGGTTAGCTGTGAGTGGTTGTGTCTCTGTGTTATTCCACCTTAATCAATGACTTCCTGTTAGCATGAAGTGCTTCTGTAGGACTGATGTCATTTTCATGGTTGGATCATTTAAATGAAGCTGGACTCAGATGCAGTAAATAAGCTGATTGATCATTAATGAATAAAGCTGGTCAAACACATCACGTGGACACATGTGATTGTGTGTTGTAGTATTGATCCCAATGCTGGTATCAGTCCTGGATCAATAACACTGGATGGATGCGTTCAGCATGGAGCCCTGAGCTGTGTTACAGACAAACATGGAAACTGACAGGTCTGTGTCATTCACAGTCTGTAACACTTCTAAACAACAGAGGCTGACCCAAGTGCCTCAGAGCCAGGCACGCTCACATCACAGCTCTCTAAATAAGCCAGTTTCAAAATAAGAGCTGAAAGCTGTGTTTGCTTGTGTTAGCTTATTATTGTGGAGACTAACATTCAGTGATCATGTGTTCAGACTCATAATGATTACTCTCAGAAATCCTGATCTTTGTATTTACTGTGTGTTGGATCAATAACTGAGATTCATGGTATCACACAGCTGTGCTGCTGCTGATGTCAGCACATCTGGAACAATACGAGGTATCTGCTACCAGACTGAGCAGGACGTGAGACCTGTGGACTGTTTAAAGCTGTCCCTCCACAGCTCACTCAGACCTGATCCACACCTCAGTGATATTCTCTGACTTCCTCAGTAGAGACAGAAACCATTCAGATCTGGGACCATCAGCTGACTGATGATGTCACACAGACTGTGTTTTTCAGGAACAGTGATTCTGATGTGAGCCTGCTAGCTGACAGCAGACCTGATGAAAGCACATGTTCACATCTGTGAGGACAGACTGGACTCTTTGACTGCACCTTGGTTCTCCTCAGAGGTCTGTACAGGAGCATGTCCACCCCCACTGAAGATCTCAGTCACTGTGAAACATAGAAAGCTGCTTGTGTGGCCTCTGCCTCACATGTAGATACAGCTACAGGTTTCTCTGTCAGTCAGACTGAAACAGTGTCCTGATGCTGCATCATTCAGCTCTGTGCCCCAGTCAGCATCACTGGGAGCTACCAGTGTTTCTGCCCTTTTCCTGTAACACTACACTCAGCACAGGCTCAGCTGGTATCCAGTGTTGGACTTTGGCTTCAGCTGCTGTGATAGATCCTCTAACATAGATCAGCTCTGCTACATGTTGTTAGATAAGTGCAGCTGCTGTCATGTCCTGATGTTTCTCTGGCTCAGCAGCTTCTCCATCAGAGGTTCACATGGAGCTGATCCAGTATCTCCAGTAACTGTGTTCTGTGCCTCACTGGTTCATCCTTCTGTCTGTGTGACGTCAGTCAGATGTTGAAGTTAAACTCTGTAATCTTCACTGTGTCACAGAGTTCAGTGAGTCCCGTTATTCACAGTATCAATCAGATCATCAGAGAACAGCTGATCAGCAATCAGTGGTGCCAACAGCGCCTCCTGTGGTGAGAGGATGCAATAATGCAATGTAGCATTTTTCCACTCAACACTTGCAGTCATGGAAACTGTCTGTTGGATCTGTGTGACGTTGCTTTCTTGGTTAGAGTTCCTCACAAATGTCCAGATGATTCTTCTAATGAGGCGTCGACCATGTTTGCAGCTCTTTGGAAGAAAACGTCGCCCTTTGCCATCCTTACTTTTCTTTGACTTCTTCAAATGCAGCTGAACTCCAGCTGGTATTTTCTTGGACTTTGCAGCTGTTTCTGGTCATCAGTTCATTCCTGCAAACCTCTGAAGCTGAACAACAATGATGCTGCATTGCTGGCTGATCCCAAAAGGTTGATTCTGTTCATCTGGACCTTTTCAGAAACGTTTGCTCACTGATCAGGTGACTTCTTCAGTCTCAGCTGACTGCAGCTTTACAAGCTTACAAACAGCACATTTGCACAATGACTGAAAGCAGCAGCACCTGATATATATGATACTAATATAATACATATACATATATAATCCATACTAATGATGAAGGAACTGAGCTCACAGTCCATTGTTCATTCAGTGAACTACTCAGTTTATTTTGGGCCTCAGAAATGCTCACTCTGTTTGTACATCACTGTCAGCAATAGACTCATTCTGCTGTGTGGACAGGAACACATGTGACATCACTTCCTGTTTGTTTGTGACTGAAGAAGTTTACAAGGAATCATTTAGAAGAGTTTCAAACATCAACTGATTGAATCCATGAATCTGAAAACGTGTTTGTGAGTGAAAGAGACAGACATGTACAGACTGAACTATCTGTTCAACAGTCAGAGTGTTTCTGTAACAGGAGACACTCTGTACACTCCACTCAGCACAGGGACACTGATGCACCAGGAGACCAGACCCAAAACCCAGGATAAAGAGTTTGAGTGAATGTGGTGTTGAAGGTGTGGAGGTGGATCAGAGTGTCAGAGGAGACTCTGTAGAAGGACAGAGTGCCAGCAGGACAGTCCACATACACTGCTGCTCTGTTAGAGACAGAGGAGGAGGAGGAGGAGGAAGAGGAGGAGGAGATGACTGTTAGTCTGCTATTGTGAAGGACAGACTGAGGACCATCATCAGAGCAGTACAGACTCCAGGACTGATCATTGCATCCAAACAAACAGTCATAACTGCTTCCTTTCCTTCTGATGCTTCTGAAACTCACTGATATAAAAACGTTTCCTCTCCACTCGACCTCCCAGTAACAGCGACCAGTCAGACCATTTCTACACAGCAGCTGAGGATATAAACCATCAAATCTGTCTGGATGATCAGGATATGACTGAACCTCCTCCACACGTGTCACCTTCCTGTTGTTGTCAGACAGTTGGAGCTTTGTGTTCACTGTGTTTGTGTCGATTGTGAGTTGACAGGAATCTGATGGAGAGAACAAACACAATCCAGCTGCAGTTATTGATCCATCATCTGTTCATTGATTGACACTTTGATGATGACTCCTGACATGATGAAGATGGTTGAATGTGTGCTGCTTTGTTTTCATGAATCCCATTAAAAACACACTTACACTTCCTCAGACCTGGTCTCAACCATCGGACTCCAGCAGGCTCCACCCTGAAAGGAGGAGGGGGGTCAGAGCAGCACAGTCAGCATGCACACATGGACATTACATGGCTCTCACACACACACTGTTACACACTGAGCTCAAAGCTCGGCTCCACTGTTTTATTCAAAGAAATCTACATTTATTTATCAGCACATTTAAAAACAGCTTGAGCCAAAGTGCTGCACAGAGTAGAGAGAAAATAGGAAACATACACAGTAATGACTATAAAGACTGGTCAGGATTGAAAGCTACAGAGTACAAATGTGTTTCCAACCGGCTTTTAAAAATGTCCAGTGTTGGTGACGACCTGATGTGAAGGGCGACTGTTCCAGAGTTTGGCTGCAGCCATCGATAAAGCTCACCTCTGTTTTTACGTCTAGTTCTGGTCAGAAGCTGCTTATCTGCAGACCTGAGGGCTCCACTTGGATTCTTTTGTTAAAGAGAGATAAGATGGAGCCAATCCATTCACAGATTTAAAGACAACCAGATCTGGAAGTGGATTCTACCACGTACTGGTAACCAGTGGAAAAAGCTGGTGATGGGTCGTCTAGCACAGACCCACCGCTGGAACCAGACAATTGATGAGGGAGAGAACTGTGACAGCGCCGTTCCTTCACTTGACCTCAGTCGCTCTCGTCTGCTCCCTCGTAACACTGCTCTTTATTGAGCTTACATGAATATGCACAAGTTCATTATGACGTCTTACACAGGTATGAACAAAGAGTACCAGTCTGTGCATAGTGTGTGTGTGTGTGTGTGTGTGTCTGTGTGTCTGTGTGTGTGTGTGTGTGTGTGTGTGTGAGTGTGTGTGTGTCTGTGTGTGTGTGTGTGTGTGTGTGTGTGTGTGTGCATAGTGTGTGTGTGTGTGTGTGTGTGTGTGCATAGTGTGTGTGTGTGTGTGTGTGTGTGTGTGTGTGTGTGTGTGTGTGTCTGTGTGTGTGTGTGTGTGTGTGTGTGTGTCTGTGTGTGTCTGTGTGTGTGTCTGTGTGTGTGTGTGTGTGTGTCTGTGTGTGTGTCTGTGTGTGTGTCTGTGTGTGTGTGTGTGTGTGTGTGTGAGTGTGTGTGTGTCTCTGTGTGTGTGTGTGTGTGTGTCTGTGTGTGTGTGTGTGTGCGTGCGTGTGCGTGTGTGTGTTCCAGATGTGACCCTGTGACCCCAAAGCTGGTGCTAAGAGTCCAGCGGTCCCCCTAACAAAGGGCTCTTATACTTAACCAGACACAGAGTAGGTGTCCTCCTACACCAGGGGTCTCAAACTCGCGGCCCGCGGGCCAATTGCGGCCCGCAGGACGATAGTTTTTGGCCCCACCTTAATATGAAAATGTAATGTTAGTTTGATAATGTATGACACTTTACAGTGTTGTGGGCGGAGCTGAATTAACCCACCAATCAGGGTGGGATATGGATCTCAGGGGACACCAGCCGGGCTTGATGCAAGCAGGGAAACATTTCTCAATGAGTCAAAGTTCCAGCAGCGTTGCCCTGGAGTGTTTCTTTCTTTCCTGTGCCTGGCTGGCTTCCTCCTTTCTATTGGGCAAACGCCGACATTCGCCCCAGCGCGCTGCGTTCACAACACTTCAAAAAAAGTTGTTTTTTTAAGTTGCTGCCCAGCGGGACATTATACGTATATAGATTTATACACACGTCAGTGGGATTTAAAGTTATTTTTCCACAGAGAGAGATCTCATATTAACTCTCACAGTGATGCGTAGGCGGCGGGATAAAAGAAAAGTCATGAACTCAATGCAGCCCAATTTAGTCTGCAGTCACATAGCGACACCTGTTCATCGGCAACAACAGTCCCCGGTAACCCGGACTAATTATAGGGTCGCACCGTAATTTGTGGCTCCATGTTTTTATTTGCATCACTGCGTTTGCATTGCAGCAAACATGAACATTACATATATTTCAATATAATGTAAAAGCAGTCAAAACAACTAACATCAGAAACAGCTGATGTTATTTGTTATATGTCACGGTGTCATTTCCGCTTCTTTCTCCTGTAACAACAGCCCGGCGCCGTGAGCAGTCGCCTTTTTTGCGCTCGCTATCCCTGCACTTTCTACCATCTGCAAACGCCACGGTGTTCGTGTCGTCATGAAAGACATGAACATCGAGCGTAAAAACAAAGGAGACTGCTACCGGCTTTTTATCTGCCGATCGCCGTGCTACGGTTGCAAGAAAAAGAAGCAGAAATGACGTTCTCTACGCGTTGAGACGTTCCCCGTCCGTCGGCTAAACGCTTGATTGAAACTTCAATGCGACAGTGACACCAAGTAGAATTATAAATGTCACATAGCCCCAAACATGTCTTTTTCAAAGCCTGCGGTGAAGAGAAAGGTTGGTGATGAGCACCGACAATTTCAGGAAAAGTGGGAAATGCAATATTTCTTTGTTGAGCACAGGGGCACCCCGACCTGTCTTATTTGCACAGAGAAAGTTGCGCTGCACAAGGAATACAATTTGAAACGTCATTACACAACTAGACATGCTGAGCTGGATGCAAAATACCAGGGAGACGAGAGAGCGAACCGGGTTGCCAGTCTTAAAACAGATCTACTGAGGCAGCAAGATTTCTCCAAGAAAGCAACCAAAGAGAATAATGCAGCAGTCGGAGCCACGTGGTTAGTGAGATGATTGCTAAAGCAGGGAAGCCATTCACAGAAGGTGCATTTGTCTAAAAGTGCATATTGCAGGCTGCAAATATAGTCTGTCCGGGAAAGAAAGGTCAGTTTAGCAACATCAGCCTTTCTGCCAACACCGCAGCAGATCGCATTTCTGACCTGTCAAGTGACATTTATGACCAACTGTGTGAGAAAGCCAAATGTTTCAGTGTATACTCAGTCGCTCTTGATGAGACCACAGACATCACCGACACTGCCCAGCTCCCAATGTATGTCCGTGGTGTTGATGACAGTTTTGAAGTGATGGAGGAGCTGCTCACAGTAATTCCAATGCATGGCCAGACCACCGCTCAGCAGATATTTACAAGCTGTGTGATGCCATTGAGAATGTTGGTTTGCCATGGAAGAGGTTTGTTGGAATAACAACAGATGGAGCGCCATCAATGACAGGGAGGAAACATGGACTGGTGGCACAAAACAAACTGGAAGAGGAAGGCGTGGAGGAGGCCATTGCTCTGCACTGCATCATCCATCAGCAGGTCCTTTGCAGCAAATGCCTGAAGTTTGACAATGTGATGTCTATTGTTGTGAAATGCATCAACCAAATCAGATCCAGGGGCTTAAAGCACCGAAGGTTCTGAGCTTTTTTAGAGGAAATGGAGTCAGAATATGGGGATGTGCTCGACTTCACTGAGGTACGTTGGCTCAGCAGGGGAAATGTATTAAAGAGACTTTTTGAGTTGAGAGCAGAAGTGAAGCCTTCATGGAGAAGGATGGAGTTAGTGTTCCTGTGCTAACTGATCCCAAATGGCTCATGGACTCAGCTTTTCTTGTTGATATGACACATGAGCTTAATGTACTGAACAAGACGTTACAAGGCCAGGGGCAACTTGTCAGTGCTGCCTATGACAACGTGAGAGCATTCTCCACAAAACTGGCGCTCTGGAAAGCTCAGCTCTCTCAGACAAACCTTTGCCATTTCCCAGCATGCAAGGCACTCGTGGATGCAGGCACACCATTCAGTGCTGACGAGTATGTTGATGTCATTTTGAGGCTACAGGAGGAATTTGATCACAGATTTGCTGACTTCAAGACACACAGAGCCACCTTTCACATTTTTGCGGACCCCTTCTCCTTTGATGTGCAAGATGCCCCTTCTGTGCTTCAAATGGAGCTCATTGAGCTGCAGTGCAACTCTGAACTCAAAGCAAAGTTCAGGGAGGTGAGTGGAAAAGCAGACAAGCTTGGACAATTTTTGAGAGACTTGAGCCCTAGTTTCCCTCGGCTTTCCCGAATGTTCAAGCGGACCATGTGCCTTTTTGGTAGCACATACTTGTGCCAAAAGCTCTTCTCCACTTTGAACTTCAATAAGTCCAAGTACAGGTCCAGACTTACGGATGATCATCTTCAAGACATACTGAGGGTCGCAACTGCTTCCTCCCTCAGGCCAAATCTGGCTCGGCTATGCGAGAGGAAACGCTGCCAGGTCTCTAGCAGCAAGGAGTAGGCAAGAGAAGCCATGTTCAGAAGAACAGTTCATTTTCTCCAGTGTTCCATTCATGTTCAGAAGAAGGTTATAGAACTGTTAATACAGACATTTCAATCTAAATACAGCAGATATAGAAGACTGAAAGAAAAACACAAGTTCACTGACTAAAAATATCTTATTATTATTTTATTTATGTATTACAGATTGATTTTTTTTCTTATTAATTCTTAATTTGTTTATTCATTTTTCATATTTTGTGTTAAAAAATAAAAATAAAGAGATTTGAGAAGATTGGAATTTTTTAACCATGCCTTTCTTGTGGAAAACCTAATGCGGCCCAGCCTCACCCAGACTCTGCCTGCAGCGGCCCCCAGCTAAATTGAGTTTGAGACCCCTGTCCTACACCATAAATCAGTAAGAGAGGGTACGACCTCTCTCATGGCCCCAAGTGGTGTGTGCATGCCAGAGCACTCTGGAAGGCACACAGAGTCTTTACACACTACTAAGGATCAAACCTCTATCATTATGCAATCAATTATACAACTCTAAGCATATATGAGTAAATATTTCTAAGCATAAATCAACAATATAAACCTTACAGCTGGTTTTAATAACAGAATTCATTTGTTTCTCAAACGAGAAAGAGCTATCGAGAAACACTCCTAAATCTTTAGTTCTTAACTTTTCCAGTGGGCCAAGGTCAACATTATCTGCTAATGCTAAATAGGCTGCCGTTATTAACTAATGCTAATTTGACATGAATTAGCATTATGCACTAATGCTAACACTTTTTTTAAAAATGTGAGTAGCTAATGCTAACACTATTTCCCTTAACTTTATAACAATGTGAACGGCTAATGCTAACACTCTTTTTCCTAGCATTATAACATCTGAGCTGCTAATGCTAAGTAGGCTGCCATTAGCACCTACGTCTAATTTAAGGCAAATACGCATTAGAACCTAATGCTCATATCGTTTTCCTTTGCTTTATAACAATGTGAGCAGCTACTGCTAAATAGCATTAGCTAATAACAGCAGTCTAATTTAATGCAAGTTAGCCTCATTTGCATTACAACGATGTGAGGAGTTAACGCTAAGTATGCTGCCATTAGTGGCTAATTCTAATTAGGGGTGAATAAATATTACCAGCTAATGCTAATATCGTATTCTCTTCCCTTTTAACAATGTGAGCAGCTAGTGCTAGGTAGGCTGATGCTAGCAGCTAATGCTAAAGCTAATTTAATGTGAATTAGCATCACATCAGTGAGGAGTTAATGCTAAGTAGACTGCCATTAGCAGGTAATGCTAATTTTAGGTGAATAGGAATTGGCAGATAATGCTAATACCATATTTTCTTGCTTTATAACAATGTGACCAGCTAATGCTATGTAGGTTGCCGTTATTAGCTAATACTAATTTGAGGTGAATTAGCATTATCCCCTTATGCTAACAATGTTTTTTCTTACTTTTTAACAATACAAGTAGCTAATGTGAACACTTTTTTTTTTTATTGAATTCTAATTTTTCCCTTGCGATGTGAAGAGTTAATGCTAAATAGGATGCCATTAGTGGCTAATTCTAATTTTAGATGAGAAAGCATTAGAAGCTAATGCTAATACCATATTTTCTTGCTTTATATCAATATTAGTAGGTAATGCTAAGTACGTAGCCATTATTAGCTAATGCTAATTTAGGTGAATTAGCATTATCCACTAATGCTAACACTGTTTTTGCCAACTCTTTTCCCTTGCATTATAACAATATGAGCAGCTAATGCTAAGAAGGCTGCCATTATTAGGTAATGCTAATTATTATGTGTGTTAGCATTATCCGCTGCTGCTAGCAATGTTTTATCTTACCTTTTAACAATATCAGCAGGAAATGATTCCAGCTCTTCCTCCTATATCAGACATTCTCTCCATACCTGAGAGTGTCCAGTCTCCAGCCTGGATCCTTCAGTCCAGCCGACAGAAGCTTCATTCCTGAGTCACCTGGATGATTGTAGCTCAGGTCCAGCTCTCTCAGATGGGAGGGGTTGGAGGTCAGAGCTGAGGCCAGAGAAGTACAGCCTTCCTCTGTGATCAGACAGCCTGACAGACTGCAGACACACAAAACAACAATCCATCTGTTATCCATCTCTATAGCAGCATAACTAAGTGATGGTTCAGGGTCACCTGATCCAGCTCTAACTATAAGTTTTATCAAAAAGGAAAGTTTGAAGCTGATCGTCAAAGTAGAGAGGGTGTCTGTCTCCTGAACTCAAACTGGGAGCTGCTTCCACACCCAGTCCAACATAGCTAGGCTTTCTTTGCTGCTTTGACAAAACCTCAAATCCCAGTCAGAGATGGTGAGCATCATCACAGTGATGATCATTTCTCTGTTAACCCAGGCTTTCTGCTTCAGGATCTGTGCACGCTCACAGAACAAGGAGACCTTTAAACATCATTTCACTAAATGGATGGACTGAGCTCAGCCTACAGATGAACTGGATAAATAAAGATTTGACCTCAGTGTGCTCAGTGTTCCTGTCTATTCCTAACATATTCCTAACATGATAGCTGCACTTTAGAGCTCTAAAACTGGAACTGACACATATTTAAACTCCACATGTTACTCAGTACATTCAGTTCTGACACTCGCCCACAGTCCAACAAAGGAAACATGGAGATCACATCAGTTTGTCACCAAAGTCTAATTATTCCAGAGGGCAGTGTTGATACAACTAAAGTTATTTTTAAGCAAAGTTGAGTTTTTTATTGTCGCAGTACTTCATGTCTGAAGTATCACTTAAATGCATTACACGCTGTTGATGGCAGCAAACAAACCACCCAAACAAACAGAGGTGGGAGGCTTGGGCAGACTACGTAGGATCAGCTTGTGGGAGGAGTCAGGATAAAACCAAAGAAAGACAAGCTAACAAACACCACAGTGAAGTGAGTAGCTACAAACTGCAGGCCGATTAGTGTTGTTGAAGAAGTCGGTCTGAGGAACGTTCTTAGGATCAACAAATGACGGCATGTATGAGCCTCCCTCAAGACGCACCATCACAAGAAGAACACATGAGCTGTAGAAAAAGGAGAGATTATGAAAGCCACGGCGTTACAACGTGCACCAGCTGTTGGTCTCTCTGGAGACTACTGGGCGTGGCTGGGTAACCATGGTTACTTGGGAGTTACAGTACATGATATTAATGAAGAGTGGGAGCTGCGTTCTATAGCAAACAATTTGTTATGAGGTAATCAGCTGATCTTAGTTTAACCGGAAGCCCTTCACAATAATTGCAATGCCTTTATTTTGTACAACTACCATCAGTTCGTCTGTACTGATGGTAACTTAAAGTCACACTAATGTCGTTTAGTTTCTATAGTTTATGTAGTGGAAGTATACTACAGTACCCTGATCACTGATAGGACAGATTTATGTAGATATACACCTTTGTGTTTAACATTACTGCATTATAGTACTGTGATCTTTGTCCTTATATATGGCTATATTAGCTATACTGATGTACGTACATATAACTGGATATGTAACTTATCTATTCATCTTATTTGTCATGTATTTGTATTGTGTACTTCCTTTTTGTAAGAAACCACACACATGATCACAGCCGCAAGAATCAATCAGTGAAAGAATAAAGTGTCTCAAACCAAACCTTAAGCTCTTTATTCCACATGCTGGGATCATTTGGCCTTCAGTGGTGTTCTGGCTGACACACCGGAGTGACCAGAGTGCTAAAGAGTGAATCGGACACACCAGTGTCATCTCTGATATCTCCACTACATTTAATCGTCCTTCAGCTTGTGGCTGCCGTTAGCTGGTCTGCTAGTTAGCTGATTTGCTATTTAGCCGGTGTGCTAGTTAGCTGGTGTGCTAGTTAGCCGGTTCGCTAGTCAGCTGGTGTGCTGACCAGCGAACCAGTAGGTTACAAGATGAGCTTGTCTGTCTGATGAGCCAGCTCTCTCTGTCTTGGTCATTTTGTCCTTGGGCAAAACCTAACCTACCACTACAACTGTAGCTTACCTCCACCAGTGTGTGAATGTGAGAGTGAATGAATACAGGGAGTGCAGAATTATTAGGCAAATGAGTATTTTGTCCACATCATCCTCTTCATGCATGTTGTCTTACTCCAAGCTGTATAGGCTCGAAAGCCTACTACCAATTAAGCATATTAGGTGATGTGCATCTCTGTAATGAGAAGGGGTGTGGTCTAATGACATCAACACCCTATATCAGGTGTGCATAATTATTAGGTAACGTCCTTTCCTTTGGCAAAATGGGTCAAAAGAAGGACTTGACAGGCTCAGAAAAGTCAAAAACAGTGAGATATCTTGCAGAGGGATGCAGCAGTCTCAAAATTGCAAAGCTTCTGAAGCGTGATCATCGAACAATCAAGCGTTTCATTCAAAATAGTCAACAGGGTCGCAAGAAGCGTGTGGAAAAACCAAGGCACAAAATAACTGCCCATGAACTGAGAAAAGTCAAGCGTGCCGCTGCCAAGATGCCACTTGCCACCAGTTTGGCCATATTTCAGAGCTGCAACATCACTGGAGTGCCCAAGAGCACAAGGTGTGCAATACTCAGAGACATGGCCAAGGTAAGAAAGGCTGAAAGACGACCACCACTGAACAAGACACACAAGCTGAAACGTCAAGACTGGGCCAAGAAATATCTCAAGACTGGTTTTTCTATGGTTTTATGGACTGATGAAATGAGAGTGAGTCTTGATGGGCCAGATGGATGGGCCCGTGGCTGGATTGGTAAAGGGCAGAGAGCTCCAGTCCCACTCAGACGCCAGCAAGGTGGAGGTGGAGTACTGGTTTGGGCTGGTATCATCAAAGATGAGCTTGTGGGGCCTTTTCGGGTTGAGGATGGAGTCAAGCTCAACTCCCAGTCCTACTGCCAGTTTCTGGAAGACACCTTCTTCAAGCAGTGGTACAGGAAGAAGTCTGCATCCTTCAAGAAAAACATGATTTTCATGCAGGACAATGCTCCATCACACGCGTCCAAGTACTCCACAGCGTGGCTGGCAAGAAAGGGTATAAAAGAAGAAAAACTAATGACATGGCCTCCTTGTTCACCTGATCTGAACCCCATTGAGAACCTGTGGTCCATCATCAAATGTGAGATTTACAAGGAGGGAAAACAGTACACCTCTCTGAACAGTGTCTGGGAGGCTGTGGTTGCTGCTGCACGCAATGTTGATGGTGAACAGATCAAAACACTGACAGAATCCATGGATGGCAGGCTTTTGAGTGTCCTTGCAAAGAAAGGTGGCTATATTGGTCGCTGATTTGTTTTTGTTTTGTTTTTGAATGTCAGAAATGTATATTTGTGAATGTGGAGATGTTATATTGGTTTCACTGGTAAAAATAAATAAATGAAATGGGTATATATTTGTTTTTTGTTAAGTTGCCTAATAATTCTGCACAGTAATAGTCACCTGCACACACAGATATCCCCCTAAAATAGCTAAAACTAAAAACAAACTAAAAACTACTTCCAAAAACATTCAGCTTTGATATTAATGAGTTTTTTGGGTTCATTGAGAACATGGTTGTTGTTCAATAATAAAATTATTCCTCAAAAATACAACTTGCCTAATAATTCTGCACTCCCTGTAGTGGGATTGTAAAGGGTCTTTGAGGGTCTCGAAAAGCGCTATATAAATGCAATCCATTATTATTATTAAGAGCATCTTTAGGCCTGACTGTGCTCATCCTTCCTCCAACCTCTCCTTACCAAAGATAACAACTACATCAGTATTAGCTCAATAACAATTTCTGCAATTCAATTGTGGACATTCATTTTTAAACCTTGTGTAAAACGATAAAACCTCAAAGTCTGAGCATTATTCTTTGTGCAAACAGCTCTTGCAGGTTCCCCCGGACTTAGGTTATTTTTATTATTTAATTACTTTCCTTTAAGCAGCTGTTCAGGCTACTAAACTCATCCCAGAAATAACAAGTGACACCATTAATAGTAGAGGTGGGAATCACCATACAACTCGCGATACGATATTATCACAATACTTAACGCACGATACGATATTATTGCGATTTTTTAAAATATTTTGCGATATTTAAATTCTGCACATAAAGGTAAACTTTATCAATATTCATTTTATCTAATATCAAAGTCTCACACTCAGTCTTTCTCTCATTTCAGTCAGTTTTATTGTTGACAAACTGAACGGTTTGTATTACAGTCTAGTCCAACTTAACTGAATGCAACCATCTGGTACAATTATAGCTATTCTGAACTATGCAATTTATGAAAACTATGCAGCCCCTTCAGCAACTGAAGAATTTGAAAGTAAATTTAAAAAAATATATAATTTTACATTAAATAAAAAAGTTTCAAACTTAATTAAAATTAAACATGTCTTAAATTAAAATAAGTAAACTGTCATGTTTATTGCTGCCAAAAAAAAAGTTAAACACATTTGGACAGTGAAGGAATGTCAGGATTGTTGCTCAGAAAAAGGATCAACATGCTCTGAAGTCAACATGCTCTGACTCCAGAGCATGTTGACTTCAGAGAAAAAATTGTTTGTAACAAAATATCGATTTCTGCTGTCCCTGTATCGATACATTATTAGCAAACAAAATATCACGATACTACACAGTATCGATTTTTTCCCCCACCCCTAATTAATAGTGGAGCTAACTTTAACAGGTGAAACTGATTTGACCTATAAGGCTACTGCAGTTACTTCTTATCAGGTTTAGTAGGGAAGACATCTGGATGAGGTAGTTAGTAGTATGTAGTTAGTACCGGGCGACTCCCCTCCCCCACATCGGCACCAGAACCCTGTATTATCTACAGGGTAAGACTGCCTGTTTTATCAAACTATGGCCATTACTACTGTGATCATTTGCAGCCCAGTGTGCCGCTCTCTCTGCTGGGATGAACCACTGGAGCTCACCCAGTCATCCCTTTCTTTCTCTCAAGAAGAAGTGAAATAAATATATTTATTATGTTACGAGTCTAATATTCTTTAAATCAAACTGTAATGAATAAATCAAGCAAGAAGATTTGGTGGCTCCACGTGTTGTAGAAGAAAAGATAAACATCTCATTTTGAGAAATCAGCCTTTAAAATTAAGTACTGTGAATAAAAAACAAACAGCAAGCCAATCAGCAGTCGCCAATATCCTCCTAATTTCATTCACAAAGAAATCAAATATATATATTATGGGCCCAAAGGAGCCTAAATCTTTAAATTAGGCAGTGCATGAAGTATTTTTTTTAAATAAACAGAGACATAACTATAACAACTTTTAGTAATTCAGAGTCCAATTATCCACTCAAATGTAAATAAAAGTTCACTTGACAGCTGTAAAAGTTACCTGTTTATACAATAATATAATTCACATTTCAAATGATCATCTGTGGAAAAGTTTGAATCCTGACCTGAGAGTTTCCACTGCACACTGTGAACTCTTTAGTCCAGCGGACAGAAGCTTCACTCCTGAATCCTGCAGGTCAGAGTTACTCAGGTCCAGCTCTCTCAGACTGGAGGACTGGGAGCTGAGGACTGAGCACAGAGCTTCACAGCTTCTCTCTGACAGGTTACAGCCACTCAGTCTGAAAAATAAAAGACAATCTATAAAACAAGTACTCATGTAGAGTTTGTTAATACATTTCACAACATTAAATGTTGACTTTCTATTTTTAAAGAAAACAAAGATACTAAGATACAACATCATATGTATGAACTTTAATTAATAATTCTAAAAACTAAATGTTTTCTGATCTGACCTCAGAGTATTCAGTTTACAGTTTAAACGTTGTAGTCCAGCAGACAGAAGCTTCACTCCTGAATCCTGCAGCTTTCTGATACTCAGGTCCAGCTCTGTCAGACTAGAGGACTGCGAGCTGAGAACTGAGGACAGAGCTTCACAGTTTTCCTCTGAGAGTTCACAGATGTTAAGTCTGAAGATAAAAACATGAATAAAGATTGTTGTTAAAGTGTAATCAAGGTGCAATAGCTTATTGTCTTGTGCTGAGCAGGTTAGTAAAACTTCCGTTTAACTTTGAAATGAATAAAAATGCTATGAAACAAGGATAACTGGATAAAGACAAACAAAAACAAACATCAAACACATAAACAGAACTAAACATAATACAAATTGATCTGACCTCAGAACATTCAGTTTGGCATGTGGACTCTCCACTGCAGCAGACAGAAGCTTTACTGCTGAAGCCTTCAGGCTGTTGGTACTCAGGTCCAGCTCTCTCAGACTACAGGACTGGGAGCTGACCACTGACAGCAAATTTTCACAGCCTTTCTCTGAGACGTTACAGCTGCTCAGTCTGAGAGAGAAAGGGAAAAAACCACAACAAAAAAAACAAACAATATATGTGATCAAATTAAATTTGTTTATATGTTGAACCCTTTTTTTTTTAAAATTTATTTAAACCTATGAGACTATGAGTGCTACCAGTCCAGTGCACATGATTGGTACCTTGATGGTACCTTGCTCAGGGGTACCACAAGGTAACTATTCGGTGGATTCGACCCCTGACCTTATGATCATGGGGCGACCACTCTGCCTACTGAGCTAATAATTCTGTGTACACTGTCATACAATATTAACTAAAACAATTATTTTAGAAAATTTTAGTAATTCAATAATCATGCTCATTACCTGTGTATTGTGAATAACACTGGATTTTAAACACTAGCTGTATAAAACTCTTCCTGTTAAAGGTGTGTATAAAGGAGATGAGCTGAAATGCAGACTTCATGGAGAATGTTTGCTGTCAGCATATATCAAAGACAAAGCAGAGATCCATCCAGTCTCTTCCACTAAGCCCACAGAGGGACAGACAACCACTCTCACTCACACCTGCATGAAGTTTAGATCACCAGGTAACCTAACTGCATGTCTGTGGACAGTGGGAAGAAACTGTAGAGGACCCAGAGTGAACCCACTGTAATTCTGTGGGAACACTGGTTATGGAAGCCTTACAGTTACATATGGTTACTGACAAGAAACACGACCTTAGAGGCAATTTCAGTAATGAAGACCGAGTTTCTCCCTCCATACAGGATGAAAACATGACAGCACAGCAGAGATTTATATTTAAAAAGGGAGGGTGTGCACTGAAAGTGAGATACAAACTTGAACTTAAATTATGAACATCAGAAAAAGATGTAGGTGAAGTCTGGCAGGTGAAGTTTGTGCTTTAGAATAAAACAACCAAACTCCTGGAGTTGGAGACAAATGAACAAGCTGAGGATAATAAACCTGTCAGAGGGGCTGAAGCATCAGAGCTCATGTTCTTATAGGCTGGGTCTGGATTGTCCTTTGATAAGAGTTACAGAACAAAGTGTGTTTTAGAAATGCTGGAGTGAAACATTAAAACTACCATATATTTACCGAGTGACTGATGATCATTTAATTTACTATTTTAAAAAAAATGTTACAGTGCTCTTTGAACTCAGCATTTCTGATTTATTTCCCATGATTTTAACAATGAAGCGATGACAACATGTTTACTCACAGAGCTTTGTTGGAGGCTTTGACCACTGGCAGCAGCCTCAGAAGAGCCTCCTCTGAAGCAGAGTATTTCTTGAAGTCAAACTCATCCAGATCTTCTTCTGATGACAGTAAGATGAAGACCAGAGCTGACCACTGAGCAGGAGACAGTTCATCTGTGGAGAGACTTCCTGATCTCAGGGACTGTTGGATCTCCTCCACTAGAGAACGATCATTCAGTTCATTCAGACAGTGGATCAGATTGATGCTTTTCTCTGCAGACAGATTCTTACTGAGCTTCTTCTTGATGTACTGGACTGTTTCCTGATTGGTCAGTGAGCTACTTCCTGTCTGTGTCATCAGGGCTCGTAGGAGAGTCTGATTGGTCTGCAGGGAAAGACCCAGGAGGAAGCGGAGGAACAAGTCCAGGTGTCCATTTGGACTCTGTAAGGCCTTGTTCACAGCACTCTGGTAGAAGTGTTTCTTTGCAGATTCTCCTGTTTCAGACTTCTTGGATGTTGTTTGTTGTTGTTCCAGCAGATTGAGTCCAGAGTTGATGAAGGTCCGATGGACATGAAGAGCAGCCAGAAACTCCTGAACACTCAGATGGATGAAGCAGAACACCTTGTCCTGGTACAGTCCTCTCTCCTCTTTAAAGATCTGTGTGAACACTCCTGAGTACACTGAGGCTGCTCTGATATCGATGCCACACTCTGTCAGGTCTGATTCATAGAAGATCAGGTTTCCTTTCTGCAGCTGATCAAAAGCCAGTTTCCCCAGAGACTCCATCATCTTCCTGCTCTCTGGACTCCAGTGTGGATCTGTCTCAGCTCCTCCATCATACTTGACCTTCTTCACTTTGGCCTGAACCACCAGGAAGTGGATGTACATCTCAGTCAGGGTCTTGGGCAGCTGTCCTCCCTCTCTGGTTTCCAGCACATCCTCCAGAACTGTAGCAGTGATCCAGCAGAAGACTGGGATGTGACACATGATGTGGAGGCTTCGTGATGTCTTGATGTGGGAGATGATCCTGCTGGCCTGCTCCTCATCTCTGAATCTCTTCCTGAAGTACTCCTCCTTCTGTGGGTCAGTGAACCCTCTGACCTCTGTCACCATGCCAACACAGTCAGGAGGGATCTGATTGGCTGCTGCAGGTCGTGTGGTTATCCAGAGGCGAGCAGAGGGAAGCAGTTTCCCCCTGATGAGGTTTATCAGCAGCACATCCACTGAGGTGGACTTTCTAGGGTCAGTTAGGATTGTAGTTTTGTGGAAGTCCAGAGGAAGTCGACACTCATCCAGACCATCAAAGATGAACACAACCTGGAAGTCTTCAAAGCTGCAGATTCCTGCTTCTTTGGTTTCAGTAAAGAAGTGATGAACAAGTCCCACCAAGCTGAACTTTTCCTCTTTCAGCACATTCAGCTCTCTGAAAGTGAATGGAAATATGAACTGGATGTCCTGGTTGGCTTTGTCTTCAGCCCAGTCCAGGCTGTATTTCTGTGTTAAGACTGTTTTCCCAATGCCAGCCACTCCCTTTGTCAGCACTGTTCTGATTGGTTCGTCTCTGCCAGGTGAGGCTTTAAAGATGTCTTCTTGTCTGATGGTTGTTTCTGGTCTGTCTGGTTTCCTGGATGCTGTTTCAATCTGTCTGACCTCATGTTCATCATTGACCTCTGCAGTCCCTCCCTCTGTGATGTAGAGCTCTGTGTAGATCTGATTCAGGAGGGTTGGGTTTCCTGCTTTAGCGATGCCCTCAAACACACACTGGAACTTCTTCTTCAGGGTGGATTTAAGTTTACGATGACAAACAGCAGCTGGAAGTTCTGAATAATAATAATAAAAATACAACTTTAACAATCACATTTTACAAAATGCTGATGACAATTTCTGACCCACTGAGAAATGACTGAACACACTGGTGTCACAAGTGTCTCATTTATCCAGCAGCTTAAATCTTTAGATAAATCCTCTTACGTCTCTGCAGACGGTCAGCCAGCTCCTCCTGCTTCATTCTCCTCAGGAAGTCCACTGTGATCTTCACAAATGCCTCTCTGCTGTTTCTCCTCTGCTCATCATCCTCCCTCTGAAACCCCAAGCACTGGGGCTTATTTGGATTCAGAGCCTTCTGGATCTTCTTCAGCTCGTTCTTCACAAAAGTGATGATGTTGTCCTCCAGCAGCTGGAACAGAATACTTTATGAATGACCCACCACTCTGAACTTTAGTCCACACAACATCCACTTCTTTACGATCAAGGGGCATATCATCCGCGAACTCTTTACCAATTATAGGTTTGACTTTATCTGATTAACTGAGACTTTGTCCACAACTCCACGATCCCAAAACGTTGATGCTGTTCATATGAATGCAGCGATTTCAGTGGGAGAAACATTTCACTGGTGTTCAGAGCTGAACTACCAACAGGTTGATGATCAAAGCCAGAAACTTGGAGATGTTTCAGGTGACTGAGTTGATCGTACAGACAACTGGTCTTAAAGGTTCACTCTGTTTACACATACAGATCAGTATTTAAGGTTTGACTCTCATCATCCACTGGAGCACAAACTGGGCGTCATCAGGACACTACAACACAGAACAAACACCATCCCCACAGACACAGCAGCCAGCGAAGCAGAAGAACTTCACATCAAGAAGGTCCTGAGTAAATGTGAACGCTGGTTTGAGGGCGGAGTCAAGGAGGCCATTTATGTGAAAAGGAAAGACCATCTCTGAATGGAGGAGGGGCCTAAGGGTACAACTGTCACCATCTTACAATGCTGTGATTGCAGCCATTCCCCAGCTCTCTGTGAACTGGACTCATGACCATTGATCAACAACCATTGATCAATGGTCCTGACAATATGCGTACCAATGATCAATGAACTGACCTCCCAGCCCATTGTTCCTTCAGTGGGCTGGTTTCAGTCATACAAATGTCCTGTTTATGAGATTGAAACCTGCAGTCAGCTGAGACTGAAGAAGTCACCTGATGATGATGAAACGTTTCTCCCACTGAAAACATCCAGATGAACAGAATCAAGCTTTTTGGGATTTACGTACCTGGATGATTGAGCATCAAGACACAACTCTGTGACTTTTCTCAGATGAATAAATCCTCTCCTCCAGCTTTGTTTACATCTACCAGCCCTGTGGCGCTGCCCAGGGAAATAATCTATGTGAGAGGTGGAAAGTCATACAGGTGTCTGCTCCTGCCTTCAGTTATTTTATCTACTGTGTGTCAACTGGCTGAACCTCCTCCAACTGTCTACTGTCTCCCTAAACTCAACAATGACTTAGTGATCTATCCATTCTCTGACCAAAGACATCCTGCTGCAGGAGGTTAACATAGCAGCCAATGATGATCCCACTCACTGTGAACAACACATTTGGACCTGATTTGCTGCTCTGGTTTACACGTGAACTTTGACTGCTGTCACCAAGTTGAGAGGCTCTACAGAAAAACTGGACTTGTCCATAAAAATCATAAACTACATTATAAGGACAGCATTGCTCAATCAACTCTAATTACTATGACCATGTTATCTCTTCTAACTAAGGTACAGACACTCAAACTTGCTGCTTTCAGTGAGAAGTCAAATGCCTGAATATGAGCTGGAAGCTGCTGAGAGTCCTCCTCCTTCCCGTGGGGTTTACTTTCTCTACTACTTTCAATATAAACATGCCCCTTTCATGCACCTGCAGAGGGCCACCAGCAGATGGAGCTGTCTTAAACAAATCCACTTGGATAGTTAGCTGTAGATGATTTTCTCAGTATGATTGTAGGACTTTGAGTTATTCTTTAGATTTATTTAAACTCCTATATTGTGCACAAGTGTTGAGCGACCCATAATTTCTCTGTACTTTTCATAAGAGCAGCCAGACTTTCAGCTAGTTTTTCTTTTTTTAAGAGCTCAAAGTTATTGAAGAAACAGTTATTCAGCTTCATTCCCACTGATCTCGACTACAAACTGTTTCACTTTGGTTTCTGTTTAAAGCCTCGATGTTTAAAACGTTTCCCTGTGATCACATTTGCACCGTCTGATTTCAAAGTTTGTTTCTTTTGGTCATTTAGTCCACAGAGTCCTTGGTGTTCTGAAAGGGACCTATAAATAAATGCATTATTATTAATAATAAAGTAGTTGTTGTACATGTACAGACCATAAATATGGAGTCCAGCTGTGTTTGATGCTGCTGGGCAGACTGACCACTGGGAACCTCTGAGCTCTGCTGGTCCACTCTGTGGAGGAACCATGAAGGATTAGATCAACACAGGATAAAGATCCAGGAGTTTCTGCTCAAATAACTTCATCTGAATCAAGTCTGTCAAGTTTTAAACTCTCAGATTGTGAAGATATATTTTCTGTTTTCTATGAACTTTCTTTCATCAGTGATGGAAGTGATGATGCTGCAGAAGCTCAGAGGAAACTTTGAGAAAACTGTGATGAACCATCAACTAATGCTCTCAGGAGGCCAAAGGTCCCTGAATGTAACTGTGCAGTAGATTCAACGAGTGTTTGAAACCTGACCACTTCCATATGTTTTCATTCTAACACAAGAAGTCCTTTTCTCATTGCTTTGATTTGAGTTTTCATTTGAGTTTTCTGAGTCTCGTATTTGGAGTCGAGTCTAATCAATGATCTGACAGAAGAACATTAAAAAGGAGTTACCAGTGCTGTCAAAATTAACATGTAGGGTTAGGGTTCATCTGTTATCATGATTAACATGATAAAAACCTTTAACACGACACATCTGGAGAGCAGAACAACTCAAAATCCCTGAAATGTTTCTATCAACGCACTTCGGGCAGTTTGTCCGAGTAGAGTTACCTTTGTACACGTGCAGATGTGCAGCACATCTGTTAGTGACGGCAGCTGAACCAATCAGCTCAATATGGAAGATGACAAACACACACTGACCTCCCGATGGAAAGTTTGAGCATTAAAAAAATAACAAGACGGACCAGCCGACCAACATGAAGGATTCTGCACATCGTGACAGAAGGAATTTTCTTTTCACCGAAGCACTTCCAGCTTAAAATATCACAACAATGCAAAGCACCGATGCCAAGTGGACAAACTGCAGACCTGTTAGTGTTGTTAATAACATAGTTTTGGTTCCTCGTGTCAAAGACTTGAAGAAGAGTGACAGAGAGTGTTAGACTGCTGCAGGATCAGTGCCACCTCCACAGACCTGTGAAGAAAATGATTGTTTGACAGATGGGCTCAGATTCAGGATCAGCTGAGGAGTTTGTGGCTGACAGAATCCTGCAGGTACAGAGCAGAGCCCATCATTAGCATGCAGGACTGTCCCTGGGGGGGTCGGCTCATTCAGGAGGTTAATCAATGTTTACATGTTCAATAAACATGTTAAGTGTGTAAATTTGCCCTTTTCTCTCGAGTCTGTTTGCTCATGAAATGAACTTTGATTCGTTTACATTAAAAATGATGTTTAATGGTGATTAATCCAAATTAATCCACAGTAACCCTGTGATGAGTCTGATTAAACATTTTCATTAACAGCAGTAACATAGATTATATATTATTATATATTAGTGCACACTTAGCTTTTAGTATATATGTTTGTTACAAAGTTGTATTTACAGCAGAGAAGCTGAGTTAAAGACTGAAAACTATTCAAAGTCTCTTTGAATTGAAGCGTTTAACATTCTTTGTGTTTATTCTGCATTGACTTCATTATATGGTGTAAACGTCTGTTACAGGCTTAAATATAAAGTTGGAAAATGTAACTGCAGCTATTGATCAAGTAATTGTGATTAATCAGGATTAATGACAGAAGATTGTGTCATTAATTAGTCATGTTTTAATCTACTGACAGCACTAGTGTTCACTCTGGTGCCTCCAACTGTTTTACGCCCTTTCAACACCTTCGTGGTCAAAAGTGTACACGCACAAAATCTACAATAAAACCCTCACGCAGCAATAGGACAGACACACAATCCATTTATCTCTGTGTCTCAAACACACCAGGGCTCTAGAGTGCGACCAATTTGGTCGCAAATGCGACCAAATTTTTCAGTGGTGCGACTAAAAATAAATATTTGGTCGCACCTGTGCGACCAACTGTTCCGGTAACAAAAAAAAATCTCTGTAACTCTCCGTGTGGTCAACAGCAGACACCCATTATGCCCCTATCGTGGACTAAACCAATCAGAGATAGTCAGGGGCGGGACCTCTCTGATTGGCCGTGGTCCAGTTGAAAGTGCAGGTGGAAGAGAGAGGTGAGTAGCTTGAATAAAGCGATATCAATTCATTAACGGATTCCACACAAAGACCTAAACACGGAGCGGACCCAACACATCAGAATCAGCTTCGTCTTTCTCGGCTTTCTCACCCGACGGCCTGAACACGGACACGCTGTCGGAGCTTAGCGATTCTTCGGGTCCGCGCTGTGTTTACGTCTTTTTGCGCTGATTCTGAGCTGCAGGTTTTGTCTCTCTCCAACCAAAATTCACCGAGCCTGCAGCAAAAGAAGCAGCAAACTGCGCTTCACATTTGATCAATGTCGTCATGAATTCCCTCTGACTTTTGCTGTTTTGCTTCCACCACGATAAAAATCACACTTCCTGCACAGCTCTCTCTCTCTCTGTACTTCAGGAACAGTTTCCCGTCTCAAATCTGTTTTCTGCATTATTCATTCGCTTATTACCCACCAGTCTACCGTTGTTTACAGCGCTTTTTATTTTTTCACTTAAATGACCTCGGACAAGAAAGCCTAATTTCTGCTGTTCAATACTGAAGAAATTTAAACTTCTTAAAATTATGCAAAATTGCAGAATATTTTTAAGGTTATCTGCTATAAAAAGCCAGACCAGGAAAATCTCCTTCATGTTTTCCTGTGTTTTATTCTCAGTTACTTTCACACAAAGGCATCTGCTGTGATTTTCACAATTCTGATGAAGTCTCATGTGTATCAGTACTGATAAATGATCAGAATTATAATATTTCTCACTGTCTGAGGCTAAATTGAATCAAATCAGGACTTTGAGAACCGGAATTGAATGGATTATAGAAAGCAGTGATGATACCCAGCCCTAGTGAGCAGCCTAGGCCTGAGAGAAGTGGATGTAGCTGTGGGTAATAAGAAAAGATGAAAAGAACTATTGATAACTTTTTTGTTAAGTTAAGGCCTGATCTGTCTGAAATTCATAGCCAGTGCTCTGACACGGTGCCATCAATATTTGAATGCTGAAAAAGCACAGTGTATCCAGAAAACACATTATATGCTGCAGTAAATGCACTGCCCAAGTGTCCCCTCTCCTCACGGCCTTTCAGCAGCAGACAGCAGCAAACAGGTCGTCAGAGGAGGCCAAGATGATGATTAAGTTTTTAACATTTTCTACAATATTGACAAAGCACTTTAAGCACAAGTTTGTTAGTTAATAATTTAGAAATTAATATTGTCTGTATGGACTTCCCCCCCCCAAAGAAAGTGCACATGTAAAACTGCGGTGTTAAGCGATGCGGTTGAAAAATTTGAGTGCGCCTAACTTTTGTGCCGGTACGCCTAAATTTTTAAAGTTAGGCGTACCGGTGCGCCCATGTCAAAAAGTTAGTCTAGAGCCCTGCACACACACGTGTATTCAAAGCCTCGATTTGTTCATATTTCATCTGTTGTGTTTTTATCTTCAGCGTTTTCAGTGTTGCTGCATTTACACCAAAAATGTTTCCATTGATGAATCAGATTGATTTGAATGTGTTTCATCCATACAAATCCCTCCCTGGTGGTCACATGACTCTATAACATAACAGGAGTCATGTGACAAGAGTTTCATGCTGTAAAATGTCAAAATGGTTGAATGTGGTGGAGTAAAAATGTGAGATGTCAACGACTTTTCTTCAATATGAAATGTTTGCAGGGCCTGACAGGAAGTGGACGGACGCTCTGATCACTTCCTGTTTGCTGAAGTGGGTTTTCAGTTGTTTAGAAACCAAAGGCTTGTTTAAAAAGACAGTTTAAATGGGACTGAGGGAATGACGTGTTTGTAGTTTATATCCAACAACATCGAGCAGTTTAATCAAAGAGTTCATGTTGCTAACAGCTCACCTCTCTGCAGCAGACACAGGCTGGACTTTAAAATCAATGGGAAGATCTTTAGACGCGTCACTCTGTAAGGACACAGAGCTGGGTGGAGGTCCAGGCTGGTTCCTGTGAATAATGATGGAGCAGTGATGTGAGTGCTGAGCTGTGACATGGAGAAGAGTCATGGACAGTTAGAGATGGTCATCTCACCTCTGAGCTTTGGTCTGGCTCTCATGTTCCCCACACAGAGTGCTTTTAGAGGGAGGGACTCCCTCCTCTCTGTCCTCACACTGATCCATGCTGCTCAATTCAGCTCACACACACTTTCTACCTGCAGAGGAAACACAAATCATTCATGTGCACATCAGCTGAAATCCTCCTTTCATCATGTGTGCTGTCCAAATATCAGCTGCTTCTTTCCTGCTTCATCTCAGTGTCAGCTGGATGCAGTCAGACAGCAGTGTGAGGCAGAGGAAGCTGCCATCAGCTGCTCTGCTATCAGTCCACTAGATGGAGCCTGAAGCACACACGATGCATTCACTGACACACACTGATTCACTGTGACTGGAAGCTTCAGTCAGTCCAACACGTGTGAACAACATTTTAAACATTTCAGCTGATCCAGGATTCAAAGAGGATCAGCAGAGTTAAAGCTTCACACTAATTCTTGCTGCTGAGTTTGCAGAGAACTGCACACACACTGATTCACTGCTAATGAGAAGCTTCTTCCATCCAGTAATTCATCATCCATCAGCTCTGCTGCTGCTCTCACTCCTGGACTCTGATCACAAACTAAAAGCAGCTTTTTAACTCGTGTCTGTAAGAACTCTTAGTGTTAGCTTAGTGTTAGCTTAGCGTTAGCTTAGTGTTAGCATGCTGTGTGCTAGCTTAGCGTCAGAGCTCTGCAGGTGTCTCGTGTGTAAATATTAATCACAGTGACAGTAAAGGAGGTAAAGGGCTGTGACGTCATCACGTACGCTGCGTCCTCTGTGGGCTCTGACTGAACTCAAAGTACAAACTACAAGTACACAAACACGAACGTAGCTCAGAGTGGCGGACACACTCGGCCTCGTTGGTCCAGCTGTGAGTCCGTTACCGTGAACTATGGAGCGGCAGATTTGTGCTGAACTAAGCTGCACACAGCTGATGTTAGCCAGGAAACATTACACACTGACTTTAATGGAGAGACCGGAAATACAAACACACACAGTTTGTTGTGTGAAGAAATCAAACACGAGCTGAACAAACAGTAAAGTTCCTAAAGACAAACTGTTAAAGGAGGAAACAAAGCAAACTTACAGTTTCTTCACACACCAACAACAAGCTCCACTCCACACCTGGACACTAAACACGGACACACAGGTGAGCTGCTTCCTGGAAGGAGGCGGGGCTCCACCTGAAACTCAGCACAGGTGGGAGGGGCTCAGCTCTGTGTGTGCTGATGTGTTAACTTTAAAAATATGCCGTCTGACTGCTCAGACTGAGTCAGAGTAAAGTTCACATGCTGACGTGTGGAGACATGAAACCTTGTTGTAGCTGCAGGTGTGAACACACTGATCCCAGATCAGCTCTGCTGTATTTGTAACATGAACATTTCTGCTGCAAAGCTTCAAATGTTCAGCATGTTTCTCTGTTTCCAGTCTATAGATCCAGTCACACTTTCTACCTTCACCTGTGCAGTAAAGACTGAGAGCAGAGCTGAAAGCAAGCGTCCAATCAGTGAGCAGCATCAACACCTGAGCTTCATTCAGACTCTGTTATTGAAGATGTTGTTGGTACAAAGTTCACCTGCTGCTCACATGAATCCATGAAAGATTTATTTCACTGAATGTTTCTTCAAAGCTCATTTCAACCTGTTGAAGTCATGAATGAAAGTGCAGACTGAGAGTGGATCACATGATGTTTGAGGTGTGTCATGTGACATGTTCAGTATTGTCACACATGTCTAGATTGTCCCTGATATCATAACTGCTCAAACACTGATGATTATATTTGAAGAATTATTCCTGATGGCAGCAAAGTTTGAATGGAGCTCTCTGTCTGTGCTGATTTGTCGCCCTCTGGAGGTCAAAGCACAAATTGCATGATGTCACTGTAACCACCACAGTGACAGGAAGTGTTTTTATGACTGAAACACTGAAATGATGCTAACGGCTGTCGTTAGGCTCACTGACAGCAGTGCTGATGTGTTCATGTCAAACACTGGCTCAGGTCAGACTCCTTCATCCTTCTCCAGCGTGAGGCCGCCCTCAGACCCACAGGAGCTCTGACCTTTGACCTCCTGACCCTAACCATTTTAGTCTTGTTGCATCTTTAAATGCAAATCCATCCAAACTGTAGCCGAGCAAAAGAAGCTGGAAGCTGTTCTATGAATGATGTTGTTGAAGGAGCTTGGAAAGAAAAGCGTCTGGACTTCTTTAAGTTGCTTGAAGAGGGACATGGACGTCTTAACGCCCACTCACATCCTGGGACATTTGATCACAGGAAATCACATGATAGCGTGGGGCTAGATCTCACAATGGGTTCACCCAAAACCTTGGCTGATTGAGACCCACACCCGTTCTCACACCGTGGCTCGTGTGATTAGGTAGAGGATCAACAGGGGCTCCATGTCCCTGAATTTAAACTGAATCTAAACACACCGTGCACAATGCCAAGTTAGATAATGGTTAAAAGAACAAGATAAGAATAAATAAAAAGATAAAATAAGGATAAAAAATAACTTAAAAAAATAAAATAAAAAGATAAATAACTGCAAATAAGTACAAATAAGTAACTGAAGACACGTGTGATCTGCAGATGTCGATGTACATGGATGTACATGGAGTTTAATGTGCAAAATGAACTTAGTGTGCAAAGTGACCTGATGTGCAAACTGCAGTTTGAGGTCGGTCAGCTGTTCAGGAGTCTGATAGCAGTGGGGAAGATGGAGTTGTTGAGTCTGGATGTTCTACATTTCACACAACCTTCGTCTCGAGGGCAGAGGTGTGTCTCTCCTCTGGACTCTGTGATGGTAGCTGCTCTGCAGAGAGGGCAGCGGGGTCCTGATGATCTTCTCCACAGTTGTTATCACTCTCTGCAGGTGTTTGCGGTTTGCAGTAGTGCTGCCGTACCATGCAGTGATGCAGCTGTCAGGCTGCTCTCCACAGTGCAGCTGTAGAACCTGCTGAGGATCTTGGCCAACATACCAAATTTCCTCAGCCTCCTCAGGAAATACAGCAGCTGCTGAGCCTTCTTGAGCAGCTGTGTGAGTTTGAGTCCCTCACTGACTCAAACTCCTTCAGTGACACTTGCAGCCTTGCAGATTAGTTTGCTGATCCTGATGCATCTCTGGAGCTGATGCTGTCCCCCAGCAGACAACAACAACATAGATGCTCTCACTAGTCCACTTTACCCTCTAATCACATCTCTGACATCTGCAGGTTGCTCCATAGAGACTCTTGTGCAATGCCAGGTGTTTGTGTTTGTCTGTAGGTACACATTAGATATGACCATAGAC
Source organism: Mchenga conophoros (assembly GCF_057382185.1). NCBI lineage: Eukaryota > Metazoa > Chordata > Actinopteri > Cichliformes > Cichlidae > Mchenga > Mchenga conophoros. The sequence continues at coordinate 2,089,535 of NC_140528.1, read as the reverse complement.
GCACACACACAAGTGAACACAGCAGCACAGATGGTTTCCACCTGCTTCCCTCTTTCTTCACACAACTGTGAGGATGATGAAGAGGTTTCAGGACGAGGTGGTCAGCAAGCACAGGATAAAGCAGGGCCATGAAACTCTCTGGTGCAGCAGATGTTTAATCAGACTCAGCTTTAGGCTTCTTTTCCCACCTGGCAGCAAAGTAACAGCTTCACTAATGTGAACAGTCACAATGTTAAACGTTTCTATATTTTCATATATTTTTATCTGTTGATGCTGCAGAATAAAGTCTGTTAACAGAGTGCAGGATGTGTAGAGCAGGTCCAGCTCTCCCTTTACTGTGTCCACTTTCATCAGCCCCTGTGAAGTGACACAGAGTGCATGTGTGTCTGTCAGCTGTTGTTTATTGTGAAGGATGGAACAAATGAACACACACTTTTAGAGAAATCTGAAAAAGCAACACGTGCTTGGGCTCCTTCTGTGCTCGTCTTCATTAATGCTGATCTTTCTTTCCTGTTTGTTCTTTGGCACAAGCTTCAGTCTTTTCTCCCAGGGCTCCTTCACACTTAGAAACACACCTACATTCATTTATACACAAACATCATGAAACAAAGGCTTTGTAAAAGAGGACATGAGATCCTCTCTGAACAGCACATTCATATCAAACACAGGACTGAACAGGATATACTGAGTCTGTGCTGTTTTCATTGTTACTTGCTGAGTATTTTTCCAGTGTTTGAAATGTGACTCAAGTCTGATTCTTCTACTGTGTGTGAACTCTAAGCAGCTGCATTAAACAGCTGCTTTTCAAACGAGGCTCAATCCTATGACTCTGTGAATGTAAACTTTTGTCACCTGCATGAATAACAATCCTTGATCTAGTCAGGACTGCAGTGCTCCTGTGATCCCAGCTTATAGATGGAGGCTAGCATGAGAGGCTCAGCAGCTAAAGCAGCACACCTGGGTCTCCCAGCCTATTAAAAGCAGCCCTTTGCTTCACCTGCTTCACTAAACATTATTATTATTATTTAAGCAGAGTGGTGTGATTCATGTAGGCATTGCTGTGTGACAGGAGGACTTTTCTTGAAACAGCTCGTGTGACGTGAGCTGACGTAAAAACAGTGATGTTAGCTTGATTCTCTTGGCTAAAACTATTTTAAAAAGAGGGTCAATCATGCAAATCTGCCAATAGAAGCCAAAGTTACAGCCCCTCAGAGTTTAAAGAGAAAAGGCCCGTTTCCAACACTCGGTTGTGCAAAGGGAAACAGGCCCACAGTGCCTGAGTGTGTGGGTAATTCTTCAAATAATATTCAAAAGCAAACATTTTTAAGCATGTAAATAAAATTCAATCATTTCTGCTCTTCAATACCTAAGAAATGAAAACTGGCAGATGGTCCCAAAATGTGAAACGCCTGGCTATCTGTGCATTTAGTGCTGCAAGTTTTCACTGTTTACCTTCAGAAGCATAAATCTCTGCACAGATAATGTTCATATGTGGATTCCTGGTTTTCTGCAGTTAATTGTGACCCAAAGCGTATTTTTAAAGTGGTTCCAGGCAATAAAGCCTAAAAATAAATACATCTACTTCCTTTTTCTGTGTTCCAGCCTCAGTGACTCTGACACAGTGCTGTAATATTTACACCTCTGATGAAAACAGAGTTTGTAGTTGCAGAGAAATACTCGACTCATTTTGGGCATTTACGAGCAGGAACCTCAGAAAGCCCCTCGCTGCTTCACTGGTTAAGAAGCAAAGCAAACATTAGTTCACAGTGATGTTAATTAAGGCCCAAAGTTTAGGAACGAACGTCAGCACTTCACTAATGAATGTAATGCTGATTCATGTGCTTGTTTTGTAATGTGCATGTTGTGCGTTGCTATTTCCCCTATTCTTTGGCACTGATAGATGAAGAGTCTCAGGCAGGACCGAGGCTGCCAGCTGCTGACAGTGAGCAGGGAGAGAGCAGCAGAAGCTGGGCAAGAGCAGGGCACCTTCAGCCCCCTTCATCAGTCAGAAATCATTTGGGTGTCTGTGTGAAATGTCTGATTTTTAAAATCTTTTTGTAGACATATTTATTAAATGTTTAACAATTATATAGAAGAAAGACAATGTAAAGAACAAAACATGACAAAACCAAAATGAGTTGAAGTTATGAACTGTTTCTGAGAGACAAATAACACCAGGATCCTTTTTGTGTAGCTGACAGCTGGTAACTGTGCAGGGGCGGGTCTAGCAAAGTGTTGCCAGGGGGGCAGGTAGGGCATTAACAGGGAGAGGGGGGCACAAAGACATACTTTTCTTTCTTGTTCTCATTTAAAATGTCTCACTTTTAATAAATAATTATCTGAATCTTACAACAAACGTTTCCATCTGATGTAAAATGTATAGAAATCCATTATTGTACATAGTCATTTTTTTAGGGTCCCATCATAATTTCTTCAGAAGTAAGTACTGCATATGATGCCAGTGTTTCCCACATTTTCTAGATTCTGCATCAGTACTGTGTGTAAAATGCATCAAAAAGTCCGTTTGATTCTTTCTCAGCTGTCTTTCTGTCTCCTTTCACTTTTTAAAGGTTGCCATGTTGGAAAACATATTTTGCCCTGCCGTGCTGTTTATTGATGTGGCAAATGAAAGGTTTATGAAAATATATCTAAATCTGTCATCAGTAATCAGCAATGATCATGTCTCACCTCTAGTCTCTGTCTTAATGTCAGGTTTCCACCGTGTGTTGTAGATGTTCAGGAGGTTAACTCGACCAACAGTCTACTTCCTGTTTAGAATACCAGGACAGGGAGGATGGTGCAGGTTTAAGTTTATTAGACTGATGCATGTATACCAACAAGACAGCGTCCATCACTGTGACAACAGCGTTTGTTTTCATTCAAAGGCTTTATGGTTTTTCCTTTAATACCTGGGGGGCCGGTCTCCAGTCAAAATGCCCGGGACCATTTTTTGTCCCAGTCCAGCCCTGGGCCCTGTTTCAGGAAGCCGGTTTAGAAAACTCAGAGTGAAAAACGATACGCAGGGTTGAGTAATCCCGAACTGTCCAACTCGGAATATTCGGTTTCAGAAAGGCTGATAACAATTAGTTCAGTCAACGCGGAGTTGCTTTAACCCCAAGTGAAGCGCGCGGACGAGGATACATAAAGCCCTGATAAGCGGAGCACAGATTAAGCGAGTCACCATGGAGACGGAGGGAAAGAAGGCGTGATCAATGTATTTTACAGCGCTTGAGGCCGAAATTCTGATGGCAGCATATGCCGATAACACGCAAATTCCGCGGAAAAAAGTAACACAGCCACAGCTGCGAAAGAAAGGGAGCATGCATGGCAAAACATAGCTGACAGAGTCAATGCGTGAGTGTTAATTTAAACATTGATCTAGGGATTTCCACCCATTTAACACGTTATTTTATCATATGTTATTTTATTTGTTATTTTATACATTTTATTTTGTGATGTGATGTGAGCGCAGGTGCAACCCAACAGGCCCCAAACGTTCCTGGCAGCAAGTAAAAATGAAATATAAAAATATAGTCCAAACAGGTGAGGTGTAATTGTATTATGAGCCATAGTGCTTGGTCTGTTTGTCCCATGTAAATCAATTGCAGTTAGAGGCTACATTAATTTCCTTTCTGTAAGCACTTATTGAAATTATCTGAGCACATTACAAGTACATATTTGCTTACTCTGTATGCTCAAATGTGGCCCGTTATAGCCAACAGAAAAAAAGCGGAGGCCCGAAAAACAGGTGGGGGTCCTCCACCACCACCACTCACAGAGGCTGAGCAGTTGGCCCTCAGCCAAAACAGTGGGCGCCCTGTGGCCGAAGGCATCTCTGCGGGGACATCCTCTGAGTCAATAACCCCGCAAGACACAAGTGCCTACATAAGGGGTAAATTCAAAATAATACATGATGTGCATACATCCTTTCTTCACAGTCACCTTTGCAGTGCTGCTCATTCATTTGATAAACTCTTTACCATAATGAATTATTTTGTAGTGAAGTTATTTTCCTACTGATTTTGCCTTCCCTCAGTCTTGGTTGTCTTTGAGAGCATAATGACAATGAAGTGTAAGGTGATTGGTATGTTTGTTAATTGCCATTTGGTCCCTTGTAAGTTATAAGTGACCTGTATAAACCTCATATTCTATCAGTTGATGGTGGTGGTGTACTGCATCTGGTGCAGCCTCCTGTTGAGCCAGACCAACATGCAGTTGTGAGTAATACTCCACAGATTATATGAGTTTACAGTAGAACAGCAATGTTGTTTATTTCTTTACTACAGGAAAATAATGAAGAAACATTGACAGCTGTTACAGAGGAGGAAGCAACAGAGACACTTTATGAGGTTTACATCTTTTAATACTTTGTGTACAGGAAATACAGGCGACCAATAAAGCCAGTTGAACAAAAAATCTGTTTATTCTTCTTTCAACATGTTGAGGTGATGGGTCAAAAGAAATGATTGTGACATATGGTGTCTCTGACTGCACTTCCATCTTGTATGTCCGTGGGAGGGTCAGGATGTTCATGGTTTGGATCACTGCTGATGTTTGGTTCAGAAGGACAGTGTTCTCCTCTAATTGTGGCAATGTTGTGAAGAATCACACATGCCACAATAATGTCACATGCCCTTTCTGGGGTGACCCTGAGTCTTTGCAGGCACTGGAACCGGGCCTTAAGCATTCCGATAGTCATTTCAATTCTGGCTCTTGTCCTGCAATGAGCCAGATTATATCGCTGCTGTGGGCCCGGTTCAGGGTCAGGGTAAGGGGTAAGCAAATAGGGTAAACATGGATACCCCCTATCACCAAGCAAGTAGCCAGTGAACTCTCCTAAGACAGAAGGATACACTTCAGTTCAAATGTCCCTGAAGCAATTGGTCTTTATATATTTTAAAGTATTCTCAACTCACCATGTCCAAATTTTGTGCTCAGTGTACATTCACGGAATATTTGTGAGTCATGAACAGAGCCTGGCCACTTGGCTTCCACATTTGTGATAATGTTGGCAGCATCATATATGATCTTCACAGTGCAGAGAACACAAATTAGCATCCATTACTATGATAAAATAATTTGTTAGTTTGAAATGCTACAGGGAACTATGTACCTGTACATTAATGCTGTGGAAAGACTTCCTGTTCACATAGTCTCCTTCATTTACTAAAGGAGCAATGATTGGAATGTGAGTGCCATCTGTACAGCCAATCACGCCTGGGAACCCTGAAAATAAATGTAAAATTTAAGTAGTAGTTCAAGTATCACCACATCATGAATTAAGTTTTGGTCATCCTGATACCTGCAATTTTGTGGCATCCCTCTTTGATAAATCTTGTGGGTCTATGACCGGGGAACACCACAAACGAGTACAGGAGACGTTTCAGTGCAACTGTAACATTCCTGACTGCCCGACAGACGGTAGCCTTGGAAACGTGCTCAGCGTCACCAATATTATACAGAAAGCTCCCGTTTGCAAAAAAACGAAGTGCAATACAAATAATATGTACAGAACTGAGAGCATGTCCGCGATGTGTCACATGCGTAATATATGGCCTGAGGATGTTATCCAAATAAATTATAGATTGTGCTGAGAAACGGTAACGTTCGCACAGAAAATCATCAGGAAATGATAAAATGTCCAAACGCGCTCTGATCACTCTCTCCCGGCGGAGAGCTCTGCGGAGAATTTGGGCTTCAACATCTACTGGCTCTTCAAGGAAGGGGCACGCCATGTCTGACACTTCCTACAGTCAGGTTTCCGACACAGAGGCGGAGAACGTCAGGGTTAGTTGAAGTAAACCTGCTAGGGGGCAGGTTAGCTTCACGGCGTGTGTCGTCATAGTGACTCACTCAGGCTTCAGCTGAACTCGCTTTGTGAAACCGAAAACCCAGAGTTTTCGTTAACTCAGGGTGTACTTACTCAGTTTTTCCACTAAACCGGCTTCCTGAAACAGGGCCCTGGTGTCAGATCTGCATGCAGTGTCAATGAGACGATCAACAACAGATCAGACAAAACACTCAGGCGGACACTCCTCTGTAGAAGGAAACATGGAGAGTGTGAGGTAATCAGTGCACAACATCACTTTGTATTTCAGGCTGTTTTTATATAGAACTTCAGCACCAATGTAAAAGTTCTGGTTTTAGGAAGATGTAGAACATTTTCAGGAAGGATGCCGTCTGCAAGCAGAGCTGCTTGAACCTCAGCGCTGAGGTCCAGACTACTTCCTGTGAAGCCACGTGATGTAAATCTGCTGCTGTAACTTCACAGTTTACTGAAGCTAAATGCAACGTTACCATATAATCTGTTTTCAACAAAGGTTTCACTCCGTCCGGTGTTGATGGAATGATTCAGGCCGTACTCGTCAGGCTTCCCGTCGACCACACGCATTTCAGTCACAAACCCCGTGACTGACAACAAGGGAAACAGCAGAAGAAAAGATGTGAAAAATACTGGATGATGATGATGGAGGATTAACCGCGGTGGCTAAACTGTTTCCTGTCTTTGTGGGCGTACTCACAGGGAAGTTTCCAGGCACGTCAGTCTTGGTGGCTAAAGTCTCCATTTTCCAACATGTATCGCTACAGGTGCAAAGACACAACATTAATCATCAGTGTAAATATTTTAATGCTGTCCAAACGGTGTTTGCTTTGTCTGTCCTCTCGCACTCACAGAGGAAACGAGGACGCCACCTTCAAACCCATCTTCAGTTGGCTCAACCATGGCCGGACTTCCTGTTGGCTTTGTGACAGCAAACCACTTGAAATGAGAGCAAACTGCAGTCAAGCACCACTTACAGCAACCTGTGGACACGCAAATGGAAAGCACTGAGAATCATACAGAAGCATAAGAGCTGTTTATTGTAACATGTGTGTGTGTGTGTGTGTGTGTGTGTGTGTGTGTGCACATTAATAATACACTGATGTATGTTAGTTTGATTTATGCTATATCTGAGAAAACAACTGCAGAATTTTACATCAAAGTTTCCAAAGCTGATGTTTTGTTGTTCACTCTGTTTTATATTCATATAGTTTGTTGTTTTTAAATCAGTGGACAAAATAAATATTATCACACAAAATCCAGGGTGAAACATAACCAAATAACCTAAATGGTGAAGTCATTATAGAAGTACATGTTGCAAAGGTCAGCCTCCTGTATAGACTGCTAAACTGTCTGGGGGGGCCCTGCCTGTCCTCGTTGGATAAGCTCCACCCCTTTTCCATAAGACGGAGACATTTGTATGAAAATAGATGGGCAGTAAAATAAAAAATAAAAAATATTATGGATGACTCTGTAAATCAAAGTCCGGCTGAGGCAGAAGCAGAAACCATGAGGAGCACAGCACCACTCCCAGAAGGGCACGAAGTGAAGCCATAGCTGCTGAAGAGTGAAGATGTGATGATGGAGGAGATCACAGATGAAGATCTGCTGCCTGGTGACTCTTTATATAGAAGAGTGAGACTATCTCCCCACCAGCAGCTGCACTTATACAAACCCCAGGTGCTGGGATGGCTTTGAACATGTGACATTTTCTGCAAACACATGGACAGTTTCATAACCACAAAGATTATTCCTGCAGCGGCAGAATCGTATCCACTGTGTGAGAGGTGAACGTCAGACAGTTCTTAGAAAATGTAGTTTCTCTTTAAGGTTTTAAGTTAAAACCTTAAAGAGAAACTACATTTCTCTTTAAGAAAGAGAAATGTAAAATGTTATGATATTTTGATACCATAGTAGCATTTACAGGATATTGTTTTATACAGGAAAACTGTTACTCAATATGGCCCATCTACTAGTTGTTTTTCTCTTTCTCTGTGACCCAAGAATTAATGTGTAAGACTCACAGGCTGGTACCCCAAGGTCGAAAACACCACAGAGATGAGACCACTTCCTTACTCCCATCCTCCCTTTTTCTTTATCTCCTGGAAAAGGCTCGTTAAAGGCTAGGTGGTTTGTTTCAGAATTCACTGATGAAAGAACTCTGTATTTTATGTCTAGGAGTGTATTTTGCTGGGATGATCATAAATTATAGCTGAACTGATAAACTACACAAGGGATACTTTGCTCACAAGGCAGGAAGACGTTTCCTTATTTGGTCTGTACCGGTTTGAACTGGGAAAGCTGACACACGAACCTTTTTTTCCTCTATATAAACTGCTGTGTATCAAATAAACCTTTGAGTCGATTGGGAAGGCAACCTAAAGCAGTCTCTGTTTTCTTGTTCTCCCAAGCTGCTCCCGAGCTCGTACTAACACGCTGAATGGCATACCTGAGTGTTACTTTAAATAATTAGGAATCTTAGAAGGAAAGGACAAAACTCTGCTTATCGCTCACGCCACGGAGGAAACCCGGGACGGCAATTTCCTTCAATTTTGGTGTCAGAAGTGGGATGGACTGACAGAAGGTAAATATGCGTCTTTCATATTTATATAAAGACCTATTATACCTCTCTCAGTGATCGATCCATAAAAAAACGGGATATGCTGACGAAGTTTCACTTAGTGATCCAGAGAGATACACTGACGACTTCCTCAGTCCCCGAATAAAGTAAATTAACCCTTGTGTGGTGTTGGTGGACACAGGAAGTTGCCTGTTGTCTTGAATATTTTAATTTTGTTTAAAAAAAATAATAATAATAATAATTAATTGTTTAATTAAACGTACGTTAAAAAGTGAGAAGTTGCTCACTCAGAAAGAGTGACACAGGAAGTTGCCTGTTGTCTTAAATACTTCTCGTTAAGTGAGAAGTTGCTCACCAAAGAGTGACACAGGAAGTTGCCTGTTGTCTTGAAACGCACGTTAAAAAGTGAGAAGTTGCTCACTCAGAGAAAGCTAGTAAATAATTAAATTTAATTTTGTTAAAAAAAAACAAAAAAACAAAAAAAAAAACGAAAGAAAACTGAAAACGGGTCTCACAGACCCGATTACCATACAAGGGTTAAAAGCAGTAAATTAAAAGCAGAAAGACACAGGAAGTTGCCTGTTGTTTTACGAGAAGTTGCTCGTTAAGCGAGAAGTTGCTCGCTAAGTGAGAGTTGCTCACACAAACAAAAAATTGCTAGCAATAAATTTAAAGTGACCTCAGCTGTGCCGCAGCGAAAATACTAACATAAATCCTCCTAGCGTGTAAACCCCTCTGGAAATCACTGAACATGGGTCAGAATTATTCAAAGACCACAGACAGGTCCGATAAAAAATCTAAAGTACCTGTAAAACCAAAAAATTAATAAAATACAAAATAAAGTCTCAAATAACGGCTCAGTATAACTCCCATTTCCGGTTACGTGTAACCCACGTCCGCGAATCGGTGAAGACGTCCATGATCACGTATCCAGAACATGCGGAAGTGCTTATGTGACTGACTTTGTTTACAACTTAAGAAGTTCAATGCATTCTAATTTCTTTTCGGAGCCTTATCCCGAACGATTATCGCCAGAAAACAGGTCAGTAGAAATGTTGAATATCATTTGTGATAAGAAAAGTAGTCTGCTTAAAAAGTCCTGTAGAAAATATATGATAGAATGCTGCGACGTGATGCATCAAATGTTACCGCTATGGACAAAAGGAGGGTAAATAATGACAAAGTCGCCGATTTCTTTAAGAATCTAAAGAAATTCCTGCTAACAATGTCCAGAGACAAAAGTGACTTAAATGCAGTAACTATGTGTAAACAGAAGCCTGATGAATCTATCCTAGTATTCATAAAACGCTTTATGCACTGTTGGACAAGCTAGAGGTGCAAATTTAGCTCAGTTTTCCAGCAGCCGCAGACACCCAAAGCAAAAATGAATTTGTGTATTTCATTTAACATAAAGGGTGAAATGTTTGCTGACACTGATAACAGCTTATGTTTTCTCTGCCCTATGTACCGACATGATGGAGAAGGAACATCCTCTGTGTCAGCTGGACCCTCAGCAGAGAATGAACTCAACATCCTTTTTGTCCGGTACTCTATGTCACACACTGTGCCAAAAAAAAACGTGTACAGACGCCACTACCAGGTAATCCCATGACTGGGAGCCACACTTTTGTTTCTCTAAGGTCAAACAGTGATTTTGTTACATAACTCAGACATAGGTTACGAAATATGTCGTCACATAGATCTAACCTACCCTATCCACTGTACTATTTCTGCAGTTACATTGCCAGCTGAATACCAGAATATGACATTGTGGTCTAAAAGTGAGAATGATATAGGATTTATTGACTGCATACCTTATCACGCACAGCTAAAAAACAAAAAGCGAGTATATGTCAGGCAATGTCCCCTTTCCACGGAAAAAGCCGCAGCTCTAGATGTCATCATAGGAGATTTATTGACTACAGGAGCAATAAAGCCCACACTCCTGTCAATCCTGTGCCAAAGCCTAACAAACCTGGCGTATGGCGTTTCATACAAGACTTGAGGCAAATTAATGCAGTCAACATTCCTCTGCCACCTCTCGTTTCAGATGTTCACAGCATATTGACATGCATTGCATACACACTTTACCGTGGTGGATTTATGCTCCGCTCCTTTTTCTCAGTAAGACACACAGCCGTTATTTGCATTCACACATAGAAATAAGCAGTACACTTGGACTCGTTTGCCCCAAGGCATGATAGACAGCTCTGCTGCTTTCTCAATGGTGCTCCACTCCTCCAGGGCTGCACCCTGATCCACATGTGGATGACCTCCTCCTCTGTGCTGAAAGTGAAAAACTATGTCGAACTGCTACACACATGCTTCTCCAGCACCTCCAAAAGACTGGCCACAAAGCATAAGCAAAGAAAATGCAGTACTGTCAGACTTCTGTTCAATATTTGGGATTCACACTGTCTCACGGAAAACGTTCCATGACTGCAGACAGGGTCAAAGCTGTGACCTCCGTCCCTCGTCCCACTACACAGAAGGACATGTTGTCCTTCCTGGGCATGGTGAACTATTGCAGACAGTGGATACCAGACTGTTCTTTTCATGACCACATTCTGCGTGACTGTTGTAAAAAAAGACAAGCCTCCTCGAATACTGTGGTCCACAGAAATGACTGCCTCTTTCAATGCATTACAGGGAGTGCTGATCTCCGCCACTCAAAGGTGCTGTCCGTGGTTGTTCAGGAATGCCGGCCTGCCTGAGGGCAGTAGCAGCTTGCTCTATCATGATAAGGGACTGCGAGAAGCTCACACTCTCACATGACACTATTCTACACACCAATCACCAGGTCACGACCATTCTAGCAAACATAACTACACAACATATGCAAATCTCACCATAAAAGCGAGCAGCACACCCAATTCGCCAGCACATTTATTGATCCTATGCTGTGTTCTTGTGACCGACAGGATGGCTCAGACAGGCTTGATGATCATGACTGCATGACACGTATACAGGAATCCACAGCACCATGTCCAGATTTAGAGCAAACACCTATCCCAGACTCAGCCACGGTTTATGTGGACGGGTCCTGTTCAAGGCCGAATGACAACTCATTTCTTTGTGGCTATTCAGTGGTAACAGTGCCTGACATCATACTAGAGGCTCACTCATTACCATTTCACTCAGCACAAAAAGCAGAGCTCATGGCTTTAATACATGCCTGTGAGCTACATTTGGATAAGCATGTGACGATTTACGCAGACAGCCGCTATGCATTTGGCGTTGTGCATGACTTTGGCACATTGTGGAGACAAAGAGGATTTAGATCTGCTGATGGAAAATAAATTGCTAAATTCTGATTTTGTTCGAAGACTTTTTCAGGCTATACAGCTGCCATCGGCCGTTGCAGTTGTAAAAACGAATGGACACAGTACAGCTGACACAGACGAAGCAACAGGTAATGCCTTAGCAGACGTGACAGCCAAGGCTGCAGCTGCATCACAGCTCCCACCTCCGCAGGAAGTATTATCTGTACCCCTACAGCTGCCACTTGTTACACTCCCAGACTATTTAGACACAAATGTTGATTTAAAATTCATACAAGAGCAAGCATCTGCATGTGATTACACCTATTGGGAGAATAATGACTGTACCTTAGATGACAGAGATGGCTTATACAAAATCTTAAGGGTTTGATTGCCCTCCCATATTCCCTGATGCCAGTCCTTGCCCGACATTTTCACTGTGTGAGTCATGTCGGACAAAGAGGGGTAATAGGGGCAATAAAATTAAGATTTGTAATTGAGAAAACATCACATGCAGTAAAAAGCATATTAGCAACCTGTCTAACATGTGCGCGAACTAATGTAGGTAGCTCAAAAGCAAAACATCAGCATTTACCACAACCAGATTTTCCATTTCATACATTACAAATTGATTTTACACACATGCCAGAGCAAGGAAGCATCAAGTACTTACTGGTAATAGTGGATCAATTTAGTAAATGAGTAGAAGCTTATCCAACCTCAAAAGAAACTGCAGAAGTAGTCTGTCAAAAGTTGTGCAATGAAATAATACCCAGATTCGGAATACCTCACCAGATTAACAGTGATAGAGGATCTTCATTCACATTAGAAGTAATTCAAAAGTGTGCTAAAACTTTAATGACCTGGGTCAAATTACTTACTCAAGTCCTGTGTGAGATTAGAATGACTCAATCTGCAGTAACCAAATTATTTCCATTTGAAATAAGACTATTTCCAACACCATGGTCAGCTTCCAGAGGGGCACCGCTAGTAGAAGGTGATGTATATTGCATTGTCCACTGATGTTCACAACCTGATAGAAAAACTGAATAATAACTATCAGAAAGTTTGTCTCTCTCAGCCTTTCCCCTCCACAGTTCCACCAGTGGAGACAAGGAGATGCATGTTGGAGAAGCCACTAAAACCAAGGACTCTCTGGGAGGCCGCGCGTGTTCCAGCCCCAGACTGTACTGGCAGTGACGAAGAACCAGCATCCTCACAGACGGACAACCTCAGTGGGTTCATGCCAGCAGGGTTAAGACCAGCCCAATCGGACCATCTCAGGCGTCGGATCAAGCAGACGACATCTCCGGCGAGCCAGCGCCAGGATCCAATGTACATACACACACAATCACTGATTAACACACAACGCCTGAAAGAACAACAACAAGGTACTCAAACATCCAGCAGGAACAGAAAGCCAAAAGTACCACATGATGTCTAACCTGATAAAGCCAGACTCATTCCATCCTGATAATGGAGAAAATGAAATGCCCATTGTCATCATACGACGCTTATTCAATGTCTCTCGAACCTGGGACCAGGCCAGGAGACGACTGAAGAACTGTTTTTCTTATATATTGTCTTATATATTTAGGTTATCTATCATATCTATCGCATTAACCTTAGGATTTTTCTTTGCTATTTTGTATTGTAAACTGCAACCATGTTCACATTTCTGCAGGTCATATTTTGCTGACTATACCTCATGCTCCATTTTGCAAGACACCTACTTAATGCACTCCTCACGCTCCCTAAAATCAGTAAATAGCAACATAGACGCCACTAATAAACCATTTTATGCACCCTCTAGAACAGGAGCTAACGCCTGGTATGAAAATGCCAGAACAGCCGCTCGTGATTTAGGAAACAGTAACTGTTATGTCTGTTCAAAGGCTAATCCAGAACAGGTAATAGTAGGATACCCCATATCCGGTTTCCCCCTCACTGAGGGACTAGAGAAAATCGGTGGAAATAATGCTCTCTTTAAAGACGCTTTACAGTTGACTCTGAGCCCTCTCGACTGCCTACTTAGACACACACACACACCAACTAACCCTGAGACTCCATTAGGCGAATTATTGAAGTTATCTAATGACACCGCAGGGACCTGCGCCCCAATGAAACGCCCTAAGAATAGGTTAAAGCCCTCACTGCCCTTAGGACAGATCCCTCTCCATTTTAATACTAGTATGATATGTCTGCGCAGACTAAAGTTAACTGGCCCAGACACACACATAGATTATACAAAGGATAACTACATATTCTTCTCTGACTCCCCAGGTGCACGCTGTAATGAGACATGGCTAGCTGTCTCTGTGGCTGAAGTTGTATCATATCTGGAGGAACACACACACAGTTCAAGTTCGAGCAGAGACTCGATCATTGTTCCCCCAGACGGTGTCTTAAATGATACTGACTGGGGGGAGTTAGTTAAATCACACATGGTCACGCGCCTGACCAGACCAATCCCACATGCTTATTGGTTGTGCAATAATACCCTTAGATTAGCTTTACCTGTTAATTGGACCGGTACCTGTGGTCTAGTGACCGTTGATGTATGCTGTACTTTCATTCCCAATAATACCGCTCCTAACGGTTCATTCACACAAGCTATGAATAAACTTGAAGCATTGCAGATAGAACTAATTGCCAATACAGGTCACGGTCAGTGGCTACATAAGTGGCTACAGGACACGTTTGGAAGATGGAAGGAACTAATTGTAGCCTTTGTAACCGTTGCAGCATGTTTTTGATGATTATTGTCTGTTGTGTGGTACCCTGTGTACGTTCAATGATAACCCGTATAGCTACTAGTACAGCTACTTCAATGTATTTGCAATTGGCACAAATTGACCCAGATTATGTGTCAGATGTCATCGATGATGATCCTGATGTATGTATTGAGCATTAGATTGTGAATTACTCGATTGTTCAAGAAGAGGATGACGTTTTCTTCTCTTTCTTTTCTTCTTTTTAAAATTTTGATATTAAGCTTCCTCAAAGGACTAGTTACATTTATGATTTGTTTCACATTTATGATTTATCTTTATATTATGTTATTACATTCTGTCTTTATACTATGTTATCATTTCATGATAAAAGGGGAGAACTGTTATGATATTTTGATACCATAGTAGCATTTACAGGATATTGTTTTATACAGGAAAACTGTTACTCAATATGGCCCATCTACTAGTTGTTTTTCTCTTTCTCTGTGACCCAAGAATTAATGTGTAGGACTCACAAGCTGGTACCCCAAGGTCGAAAACACCACAGAGATGAGACCACTTCCTTACTCCCATCCTCCCTTTTTCTTTATCTCCTGGAAAAGGCTCGTTAAAGGCTAGGTGGTTTGTTTCAGAATTCACTGATGAAAGAACTCTGTATTTTATGTCTAGGAGTGTATTTTGCTGGGATGATCATAAATTATAGCTGAACTGATAAACTACACAAGGGATACTTTGCTCACAAGGCAGGAAGACGTTTCCTTATTTGGTCTGTACCGGTTTGAACTGGGAAAGCTGACACACGAACCTTTTTTTCCTCTATATAAACTGCTGTGTATCAAATAAACCTTTGAGTCGATTGGGAAGGCAACCTAAAGCAGTCTCTGTTTTCTTGTTCTCCCAAGCTGCTCCCGAGCTCGTACTAACACGCTGAATGGCATACCTGAGTGTTACTTTAAATAATTAGGAATCTTAGAAGGAAAGGACAGAACTCTGCTTATCGCTCACGCCACGGAGGAAACCCGGGACGGCAATTTCCTTCATAAAAGATGGGGGTAAAAGAGATGTTAAAACTTTTAACATCTCTTTTACCCCCATTTGTCTAAAACTACTTGACAGCCCTTCATGTCAGAGGTTTATTACCTGTGCAGGATGGAGCACATGGTCTCAGTCAGGCTGGACACGATCACTCCTACAGGAAGTAAATTACTGTGATTTTATTTCACCTGTGAAATGATGAAAAACAGCAGAATAGCTCACGCTAACAAACGGGTGTTGAAATGTTTCATTTTCTGCTGTTTCACAGGTCAAAAAGGGCGTCGAAGCAAACTGAAGCTGAGCTGCTGCTGCTGTTGTAGTGCAGCATCTGCTGTGTGCTTCATCAGAGAACCTTCTGTACACAGCAGACAGAGGCTGCTGCCAGTGAAGTCCATCTGCTAGAGAGCTTTAAACACTGGTTATTGAAGTGGCTTTGATGATACTGATACACAGTCTTTGCTGCTGTCACAGGACAGGGATCCACCAGGGAGTAGTTGTCAGGATAAAGAGCCTTCGCTTCTCTAAATATAAACTGGATACTTGTAGGAAACTTTGGGAAGCAGCATTTTTCCTCATATCGTCTAAACTGAAGTTAGCTCAGGTGCTTCTTCCATACTTGCTCTGCAGAAAGCCAAAGAGTTTGGAGCTCTGCAAACATTTGCAGCACAGCTGGATGTTTGTAACTTTGGTCACCTCTGTATCATCCCTCAGATTCTTTCTGCACAGCTTTGAAACCATGACAGCACGAGTGATGCTGAGGAGACGTCCAGTTTAAACAGACCTTTATTCCTGGAACACAAACACATGAAGTGATGCTGCTAAAGAAGAACATTTAATCGCACTAATGAATCAAGCATCTGTTTGTCTGTCAGTCTGTCAACAGTTCCTCTGATCGACTTCAGACTTGGTGGGTATTTTGTTTTTGCAGCGGTCAAAGTCGATCAGCGTGTTGCTTTGTCTGCTGTAAATCTGCCTGTACAAAGGGAAACATGCATGTTTTAGATGCAAACTCACAACATGGCTGCATTTTTGTGGTTATGTGTATTTTATATTGATTTATTCTATTATGTTTTGTATATGAATCTTTACAAGTGTGTCGATACAAAGGCTTGATTAAAACAAAGGTCTCAGCTGTGCTGTTAGGGATGCTCTCATATTTGTTTCAAATGTAATAAATCAAAGGATTTCAGGCTTTTCATCCTTTTTATTTGTTTGGTTCTAACAGCAGCTGGATAAAAACATGCAGGTGATGAATATAATTGTGTGATATTATGAGCATTGTGAATAAAGAAAGAGCAGAGATAGTAAAAAGGAAACAGGTGATGGACGTGAGATTTTCAGAACAAAAGCTCCTCAGTGAGACGATCACCTGGACACAAGGTCAGGCAGCTGACTCATCTAGAGAGCAAAATGGAAAAGTGATCTGTGCAGAACATCACTGTTGATTGCAGTTATTTACATCAGACTTCTTCTCTGAGATAAGAGCACCATTTGTGGGAAAGATGACAGTATTTCCAGGCTGGATGCTGTTTGCAGGGAGAACTGAATGAAAGTCTCCTGCACCTCAGCGCTGAGGTCCACACCTGTGAACACAGATGAGCTCAATCTGCTGCAGCACGTAGAGCTTTACTGATCAGCAGGTTCAAAGGATTCAGCAGAGCGTAGAGTCAGAGCTAAATGCCACATCACCATAGAGTTTGTTAACAACAGCTTTCTTTGCCCTTTGTCTCGATGGACTGAATCAGGGATACTCGTCATACTTCACCTCAACCACGTCACTGAGAGACCCCAGCCTGACACAGCAGCAGAGATGATGAAAGCAGAAACAGCAAACAGATGCTTCAGTTGTGTTTCTCTCTGTGTGTGCGCTCACGCCCACTTGTGTGTGTGAACTTTCCACGTACCTCAGCTTGTTTCTCCAACATGAGCCATCAGGGCTGAAAAACATCACTAACACATGAATTCTTTCTCTTTTTGTTATCACCTGTGATCATGTGTCTCATGTTTCTGTCATTCACCAGTTCTTGTAGAGTTACGTGTAACTAGACTTCTGTGGGACGTAAATGATTGTTTTGTATGCAGATCTGTACAAAGGATGTAAACACTTGATTACAAAGGAGATCTCAGCTGTGTTGTTGTGGATGGACTTCAACGTATTTGTTAAAAAAGAGAATAAAGCAAAGTGTTTTAGCTGTTTGGGAGTTTTTGTTTGATTCGATTCAGTTTTATTTCTATGGAGTCAAATAATAACAAAGGCTCTAGAACAGCCCTGAGTTTGTCCAGGTGACACTCCTCTGAAGAACAAAGACAAAGAGGAAGAAGGGGGTTCGTTTTCAAGTCTTGTTTCTTTCAAAATAAAAGCTGAAATGTTTTGGAAGCATGATAATATTTCAGCCAGGATGCCGTCTCCAAGGAGACCTGCACCTCAGCGCTGAGCTCCACATCACGCCCTGTGAAAGCACAGATATAAATCTGCTGCAGTGAGAAGAACTTTACCCAACACAAGTGTAGAAGTAGACATTTGACTTTACCTACAACCTGTTAACAACAAAGCTTTCATTGCCTCTGTTGTTGATGTCATGTAGGACTAATCATACTTCACATCAGCCATGCACACGTCAGAGGATCTCCAGGCTTTCAGTGATAAAGCCAAGCAGATGATGTGAACATAGCAATAGTAAAACATGCATCATAATCAGCTGTATGTGTCGACTATGTGGCACCTCAGTCTTGTTGGCATGAAGAAAAGTTGTGTAACATGTAGCATAAGGGCTGCAAAGACATCATGTAGACAGCAGTCGTCTGTTAGTCGTAACGTATCTCCTGTTAAAGAGTTAAATGTGCGTTCTCCATCTCTGTCCTCTCACAGCTCGCCGTACACCAACTCCAGCTGTGGTAACCGTGGCTGTGCCCATCAACACGCTGAAGCTGAGACGCCACCCGTCACTATGGCGACTCCAATAGGGTTACCTGTCAGCTGTGGACGCATGAAAGGAAAACAGCAGAAACACAGACATGTTTACTGGAACATTTCCTATTGACAGCTTTATGGAAAAGTGGGTTTAAACACTTTTCTATGTTTTATTTTGTTTATTTATGGATTTATTGTGAAAGGAATTTCAAAGGTTTAATTTGACCTTTCCCCTGTTTTTCATACAGACTGGAGACGAATGGATGGTGCTTTCTTTGTTTGTCTAAAGATAATGAATAAAACTCTACACACATCTTAAACCACCCTCCTTTCTATATATTTTGTTATATAAATGGAAAGTATATAAGACACAAACTGAGCTTATATGATACTAAGGACCCTGGAGGTCAGTCCACCTTTATAATTCAGCACAGCCTGGAGTCTCTTAGTCAAGCTTGTTTGTGTTTTCTGTGAGGAAGTTTTCAGCAGCAGCTCTTTTCTTGGATGTTGGTTCCCTTTGTTTCCATCCTCTGTTAAGATGTTTCAGTAATGTTGAGGTCTGGGGAGGCCAATCCATGGCTGACGTCCTGTGATGCTGCATTAGCAGTTTGTTCATAGTGAAAAATGAAGCCACTGCCAATCAGACATTTGCACAGTGGATCAACTTCTGATGGTACTGTCCTGAATTCCACACCTATAATATGTTTGCACATACTGATGAATATGTGCAGCTGATTTTCAGTCCAGTTCCTGTGTGACAGACGCCAGTCTTTCTGCCTGTGTCCTTCCTTAACAATAGAGCCATCCTTCCACTGAGACTGTTTCTGATGAGGCTTCACTGAGCAGTAGATGGATCCCTCAGCTCATCTAATCGTCCTATTTCTAACACATGACTGTCAGAAACTGTTAATCTGCTGCAGCTCTTTAACTCCTCCACTTCTTTTTTTGTAATCTCTTAGTTTCCTCATCTTTAAGGTGGCACTGCACACCAGATCCAAAGTCAACATGCTGTTATATGATGGAGTTGAACCTGTAATGGAGTTTGATTTAAACCAATCAGCAATTAAGTGAATGATGATGAGCAAAGATGGTGGAGGTGGTGGATGAAGACCCGGACAGCTGTGGTTGGCTCCTCGTATAGAGCAGAGTGAGGTTGTGTTTGCACATTATTATAAAACCATGTTCACCATATATTTTAGCTGCAGACAATAACATGATTTCTTTGCTGTGGTGATTTTATTCCACTTTGGTAAAATGGAAAACCATCATTTCTTGCTGTAATTCACACATTATTCCAAGAGCCTCAACACGAGCCTTGTAGTCCGACCATATATAGACAAATCAATAGTTGTGTTTGTAACAGCTCACGAACATGAATCGTTCCACATTACTTTGAAATCATTGCAAACTAAACTGGAATAAATGAGTGTTTATATATAGTTTTGTCTCAGCTGTTCATACACAGTGTTTCAGTTCTTATCAGAGTCCCACCGTCTCACTGTGGTGAACCTTTAGCTCTGTTGTAAGCGTGTTGTTAGACCAGGTTTCCCTCATTTAAAAATAATCTCTCATTAGAAATGGACATGATGTCTAAGACATAGAAATGCTTATTATGGGTTCACTTGATGTCACTGAAAAGATGCACATGGGTAACGTGCAGGCCGTCCAGCTCCGAGGTTTATCTCCTCACCTCGAGTCTGCGACACTCTCTCCGTGTCCTCTCAGATAAGGGCGCGCACATTTCTGCACGATCTTCTAAATTACAAAGAGCGACTCACAAAACAGAAGCTCACAAAACACTCATCACAAACCAAAAATGGCTCCACTGAGCGTCAAACTGTCACCAGAATTTACTGATAATCTAAAGACTCACAGAACTCATTTTGTCTCATTGTGTCTTAGTTTGAGACATAAGTGCATGATCATAATACTGTGTAGTTAGATGAGACAGAGCTGATGCTTGCTCTTAATTATCCTCTTCATGTTTCCCGAGCCTCAGCAGTGGAAGCTACCATGGATAGAAAGACTATGACTCATCTTAAATCTCAAATCTTTGTCTCCAAAGAGCTGCTGATGTGTCCGATATGATCCACAAGCTTAAACTAGGATTATAAGTGTGTGCAGTGATGTGTGTGAAACCTCTGAGGACTCACACGTGTGTGCTTCAGCCCACACACACATATGAAGCACTGCGACCTCACACAGAAGTGTTTTACACATCCAACCTGAATCCTGATCATTTCTACAGTTTATTAAGTTCAGCTTCACCTGAACATCAGTGATGAAGCTGCTCTGACTCCATCACAGCTCACAGCTGTTGGAATGAGTCAAACAATGAAGAAGGTTCAGAAACAGCTGATGATTTTACAGAAACATGATGCAAACATGAAAATGGACACATGATTTTTTATTAACAGACACCGTTTATGTTTCACTGTGCATGACGTCATCAACACTGACACCAGGGGGCGCTCATCACCAGCCTGAGGAAGTGTGATAATGGGGGGAGACGCAGTGTTGTGTGTACTGCAGTCGGACAGAAGGAAAAACTTCCTCCTGAAAACATTTTCATCCTTCCCAAAAGTGTTTGAGTCAAATGTTACAAATATATAAATACAATAAAACACAGGGTCTTACATAAAATTAGTGATGCAGTTGTGCACTGAGCACCTTTCCAATGTTCCTTCCTCAGATGAGTCCAGCTGCTGAACACATTAACATCTGTATGTAAATGTAGCCGAGAACCAACCTGAGCACTGCTGGGAAAATACAAAGGCAACCATCAAAGTGCTGTATTATCTTATTTATGTTGAATGTTGACTTAGATCCACACCACGATTTATGAAACTATAGAACTAAAATAACAACAATCGTCTGCTTCTTTAAAATTTCTTTCATTACATCAAACCAGTGAAAACTGAGAAAAACAAAGAGCTGTTAGCATGTTCAGACCAACTTTGAGACAGAGACTGTAAAGTTCTGCACTTTAAATCCTGCCTATGTTCCTGCAAATGATTCACACTGAAAGTATCTTAGTTTAGTATTGAGTGAGCCACAAAGCAGCCTGATAGCTTTAAAACAGTAAAAGTAAATGAAATTGACAGTTTCAGTGTAGCTGGATCTATTATTGGGGGGTCATGGCCCCCGTAACCCCGCCTGGTCCTGAGGTCAAATCCACCATCTTTGTTTCAGTGCTTCATGTTCTCCCGTGTTTGTGTGCGTCCTCTCCGGTACTCCGGCTTCCTCCCACAGTCCAAACACATGCAGTTAGTGGGGTCAGGTTAGCTGTGAGTGGTTGTGTCTCTGTGTTATTCCACCTTAATCAATGACTTCCTGTTAGCATGAAGTGCTTCTGTAGGACTGATGTCATTTTCATGGTTGGATCATTTAAATGAAGCTGGACTCAGATGCAGTAAATAAGCTGATTGATCATTAATGAATAAAGCTGGTCAAACACATCACGTGGACACATGTGATTGTGTGTTGTAGTATTGATCCCAATGCTGGTATCAGTCCTGGATCAATAACACTGGATGGATGCGTTCAGCATGGAGCCCCTGAGCTGTGTTACAGACAAACATGGAAACTGACAGGTCTGTGTCATTCACAGTCTGTAACACTTCTAAACAACAGAGGCTGACCCAAGTGCCTCAGAGCCAGGCACGCTCACATCACAGCTCTCTAAATAAGCCAGTTTCAAAATAAGAGCTGAAAGCTGTGTTTGCTTGTGTTAGCTTATTATTGTGGAGACTAACATTCAGTGATCATGTGTTCAGACTCATAATGATTACTCTCAGAAATCCTGATCTTTGTATTTACTGTGTGTTGGATCAATAACTGAGATTCATGGTATCACACAGCTGTGCTGCTGCTGATGTCAGCACATCTGGAACAATACGAGGTATCTGCTACCAGACTGAGCAGGACGTGAGACCTGTGGACTGTTTAAAGCTGTCCCTCCACAGCTCACTCAGACCTGATCCACACCTCAGTGATATTCTCTGACTTCCTCAGTAGAGACAGAAACCATTCAGATCTGGGACCATCAGCTGACTGATGATGTCACACAGACTGTGTTTTTCAGGAACAGTGATTCTGATGTGAGCCTGCTAGCTGACAGCAGACCTGATGAAAGCACATGTTCACATCTGTGAGGACAGACTGGACTCTTTGACTGCACCTTGGTTCTCCTCAGAGGTCTGTACAGGAGCATGTCCACCCCCACTGAAGATCTCAGTCACTGTGAAACATAGAAAGCTGCTTGTGTGGCCTCTGCCTCACATGTAGATACAGCTACAGGTTTCTCTGTCAGTCAGACTGAAACAGTGTCCTGATGCTGCATCATTCAGCTCTGTGCCCCAGTCAGCATCACTGGGAGCTACCAGTGTTTCTGCCCTTTTCCTGTAACACTACACTCAGCACAGGCTCAGCTGGTATCCAGTGTTGGACTTTGGCTTCAGCTGCTGTGATAGATCCTCTAACATAGATCAGCTCTGCTACATGTT
>NC_140528.1:2016690-2061690 GCF_057382185.1 Mchenga conophoros | reverse complement strand
AGAGGTTTGTTGGAATAACAACAGATGGAGCGCCATCAATGACAGGGAGGGAAAATGGACTGGTGGCACAAAACAAACTGGAAGAGGAAGGCGTGGAGGAGGCCATTGCTCTGCACTGCATCATCCATCAGCAGGTCCTTTGCAGCAAATGCCTGAAGTTTGACAATGTGATGTCTATTGTTGTGAAATGCATCAACCAAATCAGATCCAGGGGCTTAAAGCACCGAAGGTTCTGTGCTTTTTTAGAGGAAATGGAGTCAGAATATGGGGATGTGCTCGACTTCACTGAGGTACGTTGGCTCAGCAGGGGAAATGTATTAAAGAGACTTTTTGAGTTGAGAGCAGAAGTGAAGCCTTCATGGAGAAGGATGGAGTTAGTGTTCCTGTGCTAACTGATCCCAAATGGCTCATGGACTCAGCTTTTCTTGTTGATATGACACATGAGCTTAATGTACTGAACAAGACGTTACAAGGCCAGGGGCAACTTGTCAGTGCTGCCTATGACAACGTGAGAGCATTCTCCACAAAACTGGCGCTCTGGAAAGCTCAGCTCTCTCAGACAAACCTTTGCCATTTCCCAGCATGCAAGGCACTCGTGTATGCAGGCACACCATTCAGTGCTGACGAGTATGTTGATGTCATTTTGAGGCTACAGGAGGAATTTGATCACAGATTTGCTGACTTCAAGACACACAGAGCCACCTTTCACATTTTTGCAGACCCCTTCTCCTTTGATGTGCAAGATGCCCCTTCTGTGCTTCAAATGGAGCTCATTGAGCTGCAGTGCAACTCTGAACTCAAAGCAACGTTCAGGGAGGTGAGTGGAAAAGCAGACAAGCTTGGACAATTTTTGAGAGACTTGAGCCCTAGTTTCCCTCGGCTTTCCCGAATGTTCAAGCGGACCATGTGCCTTTTTGGTAGCACATACTTGTGCCAAAAGCTCTTCTCCACTTTGAACTTCAATAAGTCCAAGTACAGGTCCAGACTTACGGATGATCATCTTCAAGACATACTGAGGGTCGCAACTGCTTCCTCCCTCAGGCCAAATCTGGCTCGGCTATGCGAGAGGAAACGCTGCCAGGTCTCTAGCAGCAAGGAGTAGGCAAGAGAAGCCATGTTCAGAAGAACAGTTCATTTTCTACAGTGTTCCATTCATGTTCAGAAGAAGGTTATAGAACTGTTAATACAGACATTTCAATCTAAATACAGCAGATATAGAAGACTGAAAAAAACACACAAGTTCACTGACTAAAAATATCTTATTATTATTTTATTTATGTATTACAGATTGATTTATTTTCTTAATAATTCTTAATTTGTTTATTTATTTTTCATATTTTGTATTAAAAAATAAAAATAAAGAGATTTGAGAGGATTGGAATTTTTCAACCATGCCTTTCTTGTGGAAAACCTAATGCGGCCCAGCCTCACCCAGACTCTGCCTGCAGCGGCCCCCAGCTAAATTGAGTTTGAGACCCCTGTCCTACACCATAAATCAGTAAGAGAGGGTACGACCTCTCTCATGGCCCCAAGTGCATGCCCCAATGCCAGAGCACTCTGGAAGGCACACAGAGTCTTTACAGACTACTGAGGATCAAACCTCTATCATCATGCAATCGATTATACAACTCTAAGCATATATGAGTAAATATTTCTAAGCATAAATGACAATCAACAATATAAACCTTACAGCTGGTTTTAATAACAGAATTCATTTGTTTCTCAAATGAGAAAGAGCTATCGAGAAACACTCCTAAATCTTTAGTTCTGAACTTTTCCAGTGGGCCAAGGTCGACATTATCTGCTAATGCTAAATAGGCTGCCGTTATTAACTAATGCTAATTTGATGTGAATTAGCATTATGCACTAATGCTAACACTTTTTAACAATGTGAGTAGCTAATGCTAACACTATTTCCCTTAACTTCATAACAATGTGAACGGCTAATGCTAACACTCTTTTTCCTAGCATTACAACATCTGAGCTGCTAATGCTAAGTAGTCCGCCATTAGCACCTACGTCTAATTTAAGGCAAATACGCATTAGAACCTAATGCTCATATCGTTTTCCTTTGCTTTATAGCAATGTGAGCAGCTACTGCTAAATAGCATTAGCTAATAACAGCAGTCTAATTTAATGCAAGTTAGCATCATTTGTATTATGACGATGTGAGAAGTTAATGCTAAGTATGCTGCCATTAGTGGCTAATTCTAATTAGGGGTGAATAATTATTACAAGCTAATGCTAATATCGTTTTCTCTTCCCTTTTAACAATGTGAGCAGCTAGTGCTAGGTAGGCTGAAGCTAGCCGCTAATGCTAAAGCTAAAGATAATTTGATGTGAATTAGCATTACATTAGTGAAGAGTTAATGCTAAGTAGACTGCCATTAGCAGGTAATGCTAATTTTAGGTGAATAGGAATTGGCAGCTAATGCTAATACCATATTTTCTTGCTTTAACCCTTTAAAACTGGTCAGAGTGGGCACACTCCGTTTTGTGCAACTATTTTTAAATCCCCGTAGCACTGTAACCACGTGAGCTAGCGCAATAATTTTTTTTGCATATGAAACCTGAGGAGTTGTACTTACATCTTATGCCATCAGCTTGTCCTAGGTTACAGTTTCCTTCCACATATGCTTAGGACTCATATTGCACTGCTGGAAATAGTTTATTTTGATGCATATGCTGTTATTTTGCAAATTTGCAGTATAATATTTATTTTCGTTTTTCCTGCAGTATATAAAAATTGGTGTATTTCAAAAATAAAACTATGAAGGCACTCAAAATAAATTTCCTGTGGTGGGAAACTATTTTGTGCAACTTTTTTGTATTTACAGTTTTGAGGGATAAGCCTCTTAAATTTCTCTAACTAGAAATATATGTTAAAAAAACAAAAACGATTTTCAATTTTTTTGTAGTTTATTGCACTTTTTTGCAATTTATGTAATTACTATGTACTTAATACATACATATTATTAAAATTTAGTCTGTAATGGTTGTATTGATGTATAGTAACTTGAAATGCTCCCAAAAATGGCTCTACAGCATGTAAAAATATAATATAAGCTCTGGCGGACTTGGTTCTATGGTAGGTCTTAAAGGGTTAAATCAATATCAGTAGCTAATCCGATTGTTCAGTCTGACGTCAGGTGAAGTCATTTTTATGCATTTAAGAGCTGTGTTGAATTCAACATTACAAACTGAACATTAGAACTATCCTCTTCTCCAGGATTTTCCTGATTTAACATTTCAATATGATTCATTTTTGTTCTCTACACCTGCCGTCATCACTTCAATTATTCCCACTGTGGATTTGATCATATTGTTTGCCCAGCATCTCTACATTTTCCCATCCATACAACCTGTAGCTCATTAACACTATTAATACTGGAAACTGCTGTTGAAGCCTGATGGTGACACTTTCTGGTGAAGAAGTGAATTGCAGTAACAGGACTGGCTGGCTTATGATACACTGGACATTTCCAGCGCTTTGTTTTCTCTGCTCACAGACAACACAGATACACGCATGTATATACAGCCCACGTCCAGCTATGCATGCACTCCTGCTGCTCCATTTCTATAGAGAATAAACAACGTAACACAATCATTCTCCATTGTTTTCACTCAACCAGCTGCATTTAATGAAGGAGTTTGAATTTACTTTACAAAAACTGCTGTTGTTTCCTGTCTGCATTCATGTTCTTAACAGTACTCCACACATTCTTAACTGGTGTAGTTCTTCCTAAAGTACTGCAGTATTCCTGCCAGTACATCCTCTTAGTTTTCCTAACTGTTTCCTCTGATGCTCGTTGCTATTCTTTCCTCAATGCAAATTCATGCTAAGCTCCTTCATATCCATCCCTGTTTCTAAACCTGTAATAATTGCTTTAATGTGTCTTTGGCCTAATTATGAGTCTGTCCACATGTTTTTAGTTCCCCACTTGCCCCAGTATCCTACTGGCCAATGTACAATCCATGGAGAACAAGCTCGATGACCTAAGAGCAAGGGTCACCTTCCAACGTGACATGAGGGACTGCAACATTCTGTGCTTCACGGAGACATGGCTGACCCCCACCGTGCCGGACCAGGCCGTAACTCCGTCGGATTCATTCTTTGTGCTCCGCGCGGACAGAACGGCAGAGTCGAACAAAACCAAAGGTGGAGGAGTGTGTTTCATGGTAAACAGAAAGTGGTGTGATGCCAGGAGCATTTCTACTCTCTCCAGCGGCTGCTCGCCACATCTGGAGTTCCTGAGCATTAAGTGCCGCCCTTTCTATCTGCCCCGTGAGTTCACCTCAGTCATCGCCACGGTGGTCTACATCCCACTCCAAGCGGACACAGGTATGGCTTTGTCCGAATTACATGATGTGCTAAGCTCGCTTCAAAACAAGGACCCGAGCGCAGCCCTCATTGTAGCAGGAGACTTTAACAAAGCGAACCTCAGACAAGTCATGCCAAACTTTTACCAGCATGTCTCGTGTCCAACGAGAGGGGATCGGATTTTGGATCACTGCTACACGCCATACAAGCAGGGCTACAAAGCTGTCTCACACCCGGCTTTTGGGAAGTCTGACCACAACGCCATCTTCCTCATTCCCCAGTATAAACAAAGCATACGGAGGAAAGACGTGACCACGAGGGAGGTGAAACGGTGGACTGCCCAATCAGAAGCTACGCTACAGGACGCACTCAACGACGTCGACTGGGACATGTTCAGAGCATGCGCAGTCGACATCAACGAGTTTACGGAAGTAGCAGTATGCTTCGTCAATATGCTAGCGGAGGAGATTATCCCCACTGTGAGAGTCACCACATTTCCAAACCAGAAACCGTGGATGGACAGATCGATCCGCACTGCAGAAAACGCCAGGACTGCCTCCTACAACACGGGTCTCGCCACTGGCGATATGAGCGCCTACAAAGTGGCCTCATACGGCGTGCGGCGCGCGGTGAGAGATGCCAAACGCCGGTACCGGGAACGTGTGGAGTCCCGCTTCCACCAGGGAGTATGTGGCACGGACTATGCACCATTACGGACTACAAAGCCAGGGACACTGCGCCGATCAACGCTGACTCTGCATTCACCAACGAGCTGAATCGGTTCTACGCCCGTTTCGAGGTTAGCCAGGCGGCTAATGCTATCTACCGCCTGACTACCGAGGACAGTGACGTCATCAGCGAGAGACCGGTGACCAGCATCGCGGAGCATGACGTCCGAGCGGCACTGAGGAGAGTGAACACAAGGAAAGCGGCGGGGCCAGACGGCATCACCGGCCGTCTGCTGCGCTGCTGTGCTGACCAGCTAGCAGGTGTGTTCACTTACATCTTCAACGAGTCCCTGGTGAAGTCTGTGGTCCCCACATGCTTCAAAAGATCCACCATCATCCCTGTGCCCAAGAACAGCAAACCCTCATCCCTGAACGATTACCGGCCAGTTGCACTGACCTCGGTAGTAATGAAGGTGTTTGAGAGGCTGCTGAAGAACATCATCTCCTCCTCCATCCCAGACACCATAGATCCGCTGCAGTTCGCCTACAGATCCAACAGATCCACAGAGGATGCCATCGCCCACGTCCTACACACCACACTCAGCCACGTGGACAAGAAACAGGGTAACTATGTGCGAATGCTGTTTGTTGATTACAGTTCAGCGTTTAACACAATAGTTCCCTGCAGTCTGTTCACAAAGCTCAGGGATCTGGGACTTAACAGCCATCTGTGTGCATGGGTGTTGGACTTCCTCACTGGCAGAACTCAGGTGGGCAGGTGCTTCTCCAACAGCATCACCATCAACACAGGAGCACCTCAGGGATGTGTCCTCTCGCCACTGCTCTACTCCCTCTACACTTCAGACTGTGTGGCCACCCATGGCTCCAACACCATTGTGAAGTTTGCTGACGACACAGTGGTGTTGGGTGCCATCTCCAACAACGATGAGGCGGCCTGCATGGATGAAGTGAAGAATCTGGCATCGTGGTGCCAGGACAACCACCTCCAGCTGAACGTCAGCAAGACCAAGGAGCTGGTGGTGGACTTCAGAAGGGGTCAGCACAGAGACTACAAGCCCATTATCATCAATGGAGCTCCAGTGGAGAGGGTGCAGTCCTTCAAGTATCTTGGTGTCCACATCTCCTCAGACCTGACATGGGCTGCCCACATTCAGGTCCAGACCAAAAAGGCTAGGCAGCGCCTGTATCACCTACGACAACTGAGGAAGTTCAGGGTCTCTCCAAAGATCCTCAGGATTTTCTATACAGGCGCTGTGGAGAGCATCCTCACAGAGAACATGACATTGTGGTTCGGGAACAGCTGTGTGAAGGACCAAAAAGCTCTCCAGAGAGTGATCCGTACAGCAGAACGCTGCTGCAGGATTGCTCTCCCCCCGCTTCAGGACACCTACACCAGGAGATGCCGGACTAGAACATCTGTGCCGAGTATAACCTGGAAGTCCCGAGGTCAAAATGGGAGATGCCCCCAAGGGTGGTGGAGAATGACCGAGCTAAGATCCTGTGGGACTTCCAGATACAGACGGACAAAATGGTGGTGGCTAACCAACCGGACATAGTGGTGGTAGACAAACAGAAGAAGACGGCCATAGTGATCGATGTAGTGGTTCCGAATGACAGCAATATCAGGAAGAAGGAACACGAGAAGCTGGAGAAATACCAAGGGCTCAGAGAAGAGCTCGAGAGGATGTGGAGGGTGAAGGTAACGGTGGTCCCCGTGGTAATCGGAGCACTAGGTGCGGTGACTCCCAAGCTAGGCGAGTGGCTCCAGCAGATCCCGGGAACAACATCGGAGATCTCTGTCCAGAAGAGCGCAGTCCTGGGAACAGCTAAGATACTGCGCAGGACCCTCAAGCTCCCAGGCCTCTGGTAGAGGACCCGAGCTTGAAGGATAAACCGCCCGCAGGGGCGTGCTGGGTGTTATATATATATATATATATATATATATATATATATATATATATATATATATATATATATAATGTTCTTCCTCTACACCCCCCCCCCCCCCCCCCCAATTTTTGCACATGTCGAGGAGCGTGTCAGGCTACATTTCACTGTGTGTTATACTTGTATAACTATGCATGTGACAAATAAAGAGCCTTGAACCTTGAACTATCCCCAGAACACCAGAGTATTCATCTCCTGGCCTCTTTACATTTTCTCCAATCATCCCTGTTTCTAGAGTCTCACCCCATCTGCAGGCAGTCCAAGAGAAACTGCCTCTGCCATTTTCTTCTTCTTAATCTTTGATTTTTCTCTTCACTTTCTCCATTGGGTCTTCTTAGACGCACTTTCCAGAAAGCAGCAACATTTTTTGTGCCCCATTTTTAAAATTGTGCATCTTACTTCAGCTTAATATGTTTCCTGTTTTGTTTTTACACAGGTCATGTAAAAGAAATCCTACCAGAGACTCGACAAAGCTGAACTGAAAGACAGCACGGGCAATAAATCAGAGCAGCACAGAACTTAAGCACACATATATATGGTGATTTAACAAATCATGTCTGTTGTAAATGAGTAAGCCATTTATCGACCTGACTCAGGTTTTAAAATCATCATCAGAAAAGACTGAATCCTGACCTGAGAATCCCAAGTGTACACTTTGGACTCTCCACTGCAGAAAACAGAAGCTTCAGTCCTGAATCCTGCAGGTTGTTGTTACCCAGATCCAGCTCTGTCAGATGGGAGGACTGGGAGCTCAGAACTGAGGACAGAGCTTCACAGCTTCTGTCTGACAGGTTACAGCCACTCAGTCTGAAGAAAGGATGACAAGAAGACATGAAACACTTGTGTTAAAGTATATTCATGGTGCCATGAGGAGCTACTATATTTACAATACTTCAACACTGTTTCAGGACATGCTGGAATCCTTATTGCCTCATGTTACAAAAGACAAATGTGGCAGTTTACTGTGACTTGCATGGATTCATTAAAAAAACAAAACATACGACATTCTCGCCTGAAAATATGTTAAAAGTTTATTTTGTGACCCAGAAAGAGTAATAAGAGCAATATTAAAACTAAGTAGCTGCAGCCATTGTTGGAAACTGGAATTGGCTGGGCCGCGCTATGAATTCTGGGATATGGTTTTTCTATTTTGTTTTCCTGGTGGAAAATCAGGAGAATTCCAGGAGAATGGTGGCTCCGGGAGATTTTCGGGAGGGGCACTGAAATTCAGGATTCTCCCGGAAAAATCGGGAGGGTTGGCATGTATGTTTCCAGGACATGCTGGAATCCTTATTGCCTCATGTTACAAAAGTCAAATGTGGCAGTTTACTGTGACTTGCATGGATTCATTAAAAAGACAAAACATACACACAATGTTAATTTTTTCCAAATGAAATTGATTAAATGATGTTAATTGATGAAAAAAAATCGATATTGCTTGATCTGACCTCAGCGTTTCCAGTTTGCAGTATTGACTCTTCATCCCAGCAGACAGAAGCTTCACTCCTGAATCCTGCAGGTTGTTGTTACCCAGGTCCAGCTCTGTCAGACGGGAGGACTGGGAGCTCAGGACTGAGGACAGAGCTTCACAGCTTCTGTCTGACAGGTTACAACCACTCAGTCTGAAATCAAGCGGGAAGGGAGACAAGATCAACCAAACAAATCAGAGCTTTATTGCCGTTTTTGTTGTTTTTAAGCAGAAATCAGTGAGGTGCTGGTAGATTCTGTTCTTTTGGTTTATTACCCAACAACACACACATACACTAATATTTGTGACTTTTGTAATAGTAGCATTTACAATGCAAAGCAACAGCGATCACAGATTGAAGGGGCCTGAATAAAACTACAATGCAGTGATTTTTAAGATGACCTGTTCTTCCAATTTCCAACAACAGATTTCTCCAACCTTACAGTTAAAAATAATTCTTTATCTCATACTGAATCTTGGTGCACCTCCCCACAGTTTATTAAAATGAAGTGGTACTGAAGTTGCTGTAAGTGATGTGTGATGCCACTGATTTCCTTCCTGATCCAATACAAAGTAAAATTCAGGCTGGTATCTGCGATACTGATGAAAACTATTCCTTCAGAATCAATACAAGACATAAGAAAATATGTTTTGTATAACATAAAAAGCCTGAATTTTAAAATATTCAGTTAATAATCAAAAACAGATGTGACTGAAAATAATAAAACTGAGAAACATTTAATGGCCATTGCTACGGGCCATTCGATCCTTTTACAACCATTGCAAGAGCTTGGTTGGCATAGCCGGCAATACGTTGGATAGTAATAAGTCCGGTGGGTGATGGGCTCCACCAGGGCTGCCCTTTGTCACTGATTCTGTT
Organism: Mchenga conophoros; assembly: GCF_057382185.1. Taxonomy (NCBI): domain Eukaryota; kingdom Metazoa; phylum Chordata; class Actinopteri; order Cichliformes; family Cichlidae; genus Mchenga; species Mchenga conophoros. The sequence goes on along the minus strand of NC_140528.1, from coordinate 2,052,385 downwards.
CATAAATTTTATGTTTAAAGGCTGTATCAAAAGTTCATTCAAGTTACAATATTGTGGTCAAAAGTTCTCCTTTTTTCTTTTATACTATACAACTACGCTGGCTCGTGGTTTTAGGACATGGATCTGTCATGGAAGAAATCTAGGACCACTTTTAATCAACATTTTAAAAATAAACATGATCACAGATTTACTCACAGAGCTTTGTTGGAGGCTTTGACCACTGGCAGCAGCCTCAGAAGAGCCTCCTCTGAAGCAGAGTATTTCTTCAGGTCAAACACATCCAGATCTTCTTCTGATGACAGTAAGATGAAGACCAGAGCTGAGCACTGAGCAGGAGACAGTTTACCTGTGGAGAGACTTCCTGATCTCAGGGACTGTTGGATCTCCTCCACTAGAGAACGATCATTCAGTTCATTCAGACAGTGGATCAGATTGATGCTTTTCTCTGCAGACAGATTCTCACTGAGCTTCTTCTTGATATACTGGACTGTTTTCCTATTGGTCTGTGAGCTACTTCCTGTCTGTGTCAGCAGACCTCGTAGGAGACTCTGATTGGTCTGCAGTGAAAGACCCAGGAGGAAGCGGAGGAACAAGTCCAGGTGTCCATTTGGACTCTGTAAGGCCTTGTTCACAGCACCCTGGTGGAGAGATTGAAGTTTTAGTTTGTTAAATAATTTAGATTTCTTGGATGTTGTTTGTTGTTCCAGCAGATTGAGTCCAGAGTTGATGAAGGTCAGATGGACATGAAGAGCAGCCAGAAACTCCTGAACACTCAGATGGATGAAGCAGAACAACTTGTCCTGGTACAGTCCTCTCTCCTCTTTAAAGATCTGTGTGAACACTCCTGAGTACACTGAGGCTGCTCTGATATCGATGCCACACTCTGTCAGGTCTGATTCATAGAAGATCAGGTTTCCTTTCTGCAGCTGATCAAAAGCCAGTTTTCCCAGAGACTCCATCATCTTCCTGTTCTTTTTATTCCAGTGTGGATCTGTCTCAGTTCCTCCATCATACTTGACCTTCTTCACTTTGGCCTGAACCACCAGAAAGTGGATGTACATCTCAGTCAGGGTCTTGGGCAGCTGTCCTCCCTCTCTGGTTTCCAGCACATCCTCCAGAACTGTAGCAGTGATCCAGCAGAAGACTGGGATGTGGCACATGATGTGGAGGCTTCGTGATGTCTTGATGTGGGAGATGATCCTGCTGGCCTGCTCCTCATCTCTGAATCTCTTCCTGAAGTACTCCTCCTTCTGTGGGTCAGTGAACCCTCTGACCTCTGTCACCATGCCAACACAGTCAGGAGGGATCTGATTGGCTGCTGCAGGTCGTGTGGTTATCCAGAGGCGAGCAGAGGGAAGCAGTTTCCCCCTGATGAGGTTTATCAGCAGCACATCCACTGAGGTGGACTTTCTAGGGTCAGTTAGGATTGTAGTTTTGTGGAAGTCCAGAGGAAGTCGACACTCATCCAGACCATCAAAGATGAACACAACCTGGAAGTCTTCAAAGCTGCAGATTCCTGCTTCTTTGGTTTCAGTAAAGAAGTGATGAACAAGTCCCACCAAGCTGAACTTTTCCTCTTTCAGCACATTCAGCTCTCTGAAAGTGAATGGAAATATGAACTGGATGTCCTGGTTGGCTTTGTCTTCAGCCCAGTCCAGGCTGTATTTCTGTGTTAAGACCGTTTTCCCAATGCCAGCCACTCCCTTTGTCAGCACTGTTCTGATTGGTTCGTCTCTTCCAGGTGAGGCTTTAAAGATGTCTTCTTGTCTGATGGTTGTTTCTGGTCTGTCTGGTTTCCTGGATGCTGTTTCAATCTGTCTGACCTCATGTTCATCATTGACCTCTGCAGTCCCTCCCTCTGTGATGTAGAGCTCTGTGTAGATCTGATTCAGGAGGGTTGGGTTTCCTGCTTTAGCGATGCCCTCAAACACACACTGGAACTTCTTCTTCAGGGTGGATTTAAGGTTACGATGACAAACAGCAGCTTGAAGTTCTGAATGAGAAGAAAAATAAACACTCAATTTCCAAAAAGAACTAATCTTTAAAACATGTTGCTCCATCTTCCATCTCTGGAAAATGTCTCATTTATCCAGCAGCTTAAATCTTTAGATAAATCCTCTTACTGCTCTGCAGATGGTCAGCCAGCTCCTCCTGCTTCATTCTCCTCAGGAAGTCCACTGTGATCTTCACAAATGCCTCTCTGCTGCTGCTCCTCTGACTCTCTAAGCATTCTGGGTAATCTGGACTCAGAACCTTCTGGATCTTCTTCAGCTCATTCTTCACAAAAGTGATGATGTTGTCCTCCAGCAGCTGGAACAGAATATTTATGAATGAGCCAATCAGACTGAAATCATGGAGCCAAACATCAGATCCATGTTGGACACACTGACGATCCACTGGTCTACAAAGAGCAGCATGGAGACGACTGTGAACAGAACAGATGTAACAGTAGTTGTTGTACATGTACAGACCATAAATATGGAGTCCAGCTGTGTTTGATGCTGCTGGGCAGACTGACCACTGGGAACCTCTGAGCTCTGCTGGTCCACTCTGTGGAGGAACCATGAAGGATTAGATCAACACAGGATAAAGATCCAGGAGTTTCTGCTCAAATAACTTCATCTGAATCAACTTTGTCAAGTTTTAGACTCTCAGATTCTGAAGATTTCTATGAACTTTCTTTCATCAGTGATGGAAGTGATGATGTTGCAGAAGCTCAGAGGAAACTTTGAGACTTCATCAAACTGATAAATTCCCTCACTGGAAGGTAAAACTGTGATGAACCATCAACTAATGCTCTCAGGAGGCCAAAGGTCCCTGAATGTAACTGTGCAGTAGATTCATCGAGTGTTTGAAACCTGACCACTTCCATATGTTTTCATTCTAACACAAGAAGTCCTTTTCTCATTGCTTTGATTTGAGTTTTCATTTGAGTTTTCTGAGTCTCGTATTTGGAGTCGAGTCTAATCAATGATCTGACAGAAGAACATTAAAAAGGATTTAGCAGTGCTGTCAAAATTAACATGTAGGGTTAGGGGTTCATCTGTTATCATGATTAACATGATAAAAACCTTTAACACGACACATCTGGAGAGCAGAACAACTCAAAATCCCTGAAATGTTTCTATCAACGCACTTCAACACATGTGCAGATGTGCAGCACATCTGTTAGTGACGGCAGCTGAACCAATCAGCTCAATATGGAAGATGATAAACACACACTGACCTCTCAATGGAAAGTTTGAGCATTAAAAAAATAACAAGACGGACCAGCCGACCAACATGAAGGATTCTGCACATCGTGACAGAAGGAATTTTCTTTTCACCGAAGCACTTCCAGCTTAAAATATCACAACAATGCAAAGCACTGATGACACAACTGCCAAGTGGACAAACTGCAGACCTGTTAGTGTTGTTAATAACATAGTTTTGGTTCCTCGTGTCAAAGACTTGAAGAAGAGTGACAGAGAGTGTTAGACTGCTGCAGGATCAGTGCCACCTCCACAGACCTGTGAAGAAAATGATTGTTTGACAGATGGGCTCAGATTCAGGATCAGCTGAGGAGTTTGTGGCTGACAGAATCCTGCAGGTACAGAGCAGAGCCCATCATTAGCATGCAGGACTGTCCCTGGGGGGGTCGGCTCATTCAGGAGGTTAATCAATGTTTACATGTTCAATAAACATGTTAAGTGTGTAAATTTGCCCTTTTCTCTCGAGTCTGTTTGCTCATGAAATGAACTTTGATTCGTTTACATTAAAAATGATGTTTAATGGTGATTAATCCAAATGAATCCACAGTAACCCTGTGATGAGTCTGATTAAACATTTTCATTAACAGCAGTAATATAGATTATATATTATTATATATTAGTGCACACTTAGCTTTTAGTATATATGTTTGTTACAAAGTTGTATTTACAGCAGAGAAGCTGAGTTAAAGACTGAAAACTATTCAAAGTCTCTTTGAATTGAAGCGTTTAACATTCTTTGTGTTTATTCTGCATTGACTTCATTATATGGTGTAAACGTCTGTTACAGGCTTAAATATAAAGTTGGAAAAATGTAACTGCAGCTATTGATCAAGTAATTGTGATTAATCAGGATTAATGACAGAAGATTGTGTCATTAATTAGTCATTTTTAATCTACTGACAGCACTAGTGTTCACTCTGGTGCCTCCAACTGTTTTACGCCCTTTCAACACCTTCGTGGTCAAAAGTGTACACGCACAAAATCTACAATAAAACCCTCATGCAGCAATAGGACAGACACACAATCCATTTATCTCTGTGTCTCAAACACACACACGTGTATTCAAAGCCTCGATTTGTTCATATTTCATCTGTTGTGTTTTTATCTTCAGCGTTTTCAGTGTTGCTGCATTTACACCAAAAATGTTTCCATTGATGAATCAGATTGATTTGAATGTGTTTCATCCATACAAATCCCTCCCTGGTGGTCACATGACTCTATAACATAACAGGAGTCATGTGACAAGAGTTTCATGCTGTAAAATGTCAAAATGGTTGAATGTGGTGGAGTAAAAATGTGAGATATCAGCTACTTTTCTTCAATATGAAATGTTTGCAGGGCCTGACAGGAAGTGGACGGACGCTCTGATCACTTCCTGTTTGCTGAAGTGGGTTTTCAGTTGTTTAGAAACCAAAGGCTTGTTTTAAAAGACAGTTTAAATGGGACTGAGGGAACGACGTGTTTGTAGTTTATATCCAACAACATCAAGCAGTTTAATCAAAGAGTTCATGTTGCTAACAGCTCACCTCTCTGCAGCAGACACAGGCTGGACTTTAAAATCAATGGGGTGATGTTTAGACGCGTCACTCTGTAAGGACACAGAGCTGGGTGGAGGTCCAGGCTGGTTCCTGTGAATAATGATGGAGCAGTGATGTGAGTGCTGAGCTGTGACATGGAGAAGAGTCATGGACAGTTAGAGATGGTCATCTCACCTCTGAGCTTTGGTCTGGCTCTCATGTTCCCCACACAGAGTGCTTTTAGAGGGAGGGGCTCCCTCCTCTCTGTCCTCACACTGATCCATGCTGCTCAATTCACATCAGCTCACACACACTTTCTACCTGCAGAGGAAACACAAATCATTCATGTGCACATCAGCTGAAATCCTCCTTTCATCATGTGTGCTGTCCAAATATCAGCTGCTTCTTTCCTGCTTCATCTCAGTGTCAGCTGGATGCAGTCAGACAGCAGTGTGAGGCAGAGGAAGCTGCCATCAGCTGCTCTGCTATCAGTCCACTAGATGGAGCCTGAAGCACACACGATGCATTCACTGACACACACTGATTCACTGTGACTGGAAGCTTCAGTCAGTCCAACACGTGTGAACAACATTTTAAACATTTCAGCTGATCCAGGATTCAAAGAGGATCAGCAGAGTTAAAGCTTCACACTAATTCTTCCTGCTGTTTGCAGAGAACTGCACACACACTGATTCACTGCTAATGAGAACCTTCTTCTATGGGCTCAAAATGTGGTCATAAATATTTTGTACTTGTAAAAAAGATTTGTGTGCGTAAAAAAGATTTGTGTGTGGACTTAGAAAAAAAACCCCTGCAAGTTACAAGTACGGATTTTGACCCTATTTTTCTTCCTTTCATCTGATTGGTCAATGTCATGTCAATCACAAATGTAACAATCCCATCAGAGAACAGATGGGTTTGGCTGTCGAGGGGCGCTTTTTTTGACGTGTGGAGACATGAAACCCGAATATAACGGCGAATCATCTTCAAGCAACTTATAGAAGTCCAGATGCTTTTCTTTCCAAGCTCCTTCAACTATGATGACCTGGATGACTGAGAACCTTCACAGGAAAAATGAAACACACTGAACAAAGAATGAAAGACTTTCACAATAAAACAGCAAACAAAGGAACACAACACTGACACGTGAGCTTGACAGAGGAGTGGAGGAAAGGCAGACGAGAGCGAGTGAGGGAAAGAGGAGACAAGAGAGACATGACAGGCTGAGGAAATATAGAATGGAGCACCAGGCCTCACACAAACACACACAAACACACACAAACACAGACACACACAGACACACACAAACACAGACACACACACACAGAGACACACAGAGGCACACAGAGACACACAGAGGCACACAGAGACACAGAGGGAATCTAATGATCAAGGAACTAAACAGGAAGTATAAGAAACTCAAAGAAGCATAAATAAGACTGTAAATGAACCAGAACATAAACCATAATACAAAACATCACCAAAACACAAGAAACGCAAAGTGGTCAAAAGGACCCAGAACCATTAAAGTTCTTTTCTCCGCTCTTCACTGTTTGAGTGCAAACAGACTCCACGTTAAACTATGACAGCACCGTCCCTGCTGCTGCTGTCAAACCTGTTATTCACTTACTGCTCGCCAGTGTTTCTAATGAGTTTTACTCATCCATGAGAGTTTAAAGCTTGCACTTACAAGGTGACTACCAATAAAAATGAGTGTGCTTCACTGTCAGAGCTACGGTGATTCATCCAGTAGGACTTGATAATAAAAATATTTGTTTGATGCTTTGCATTGAGGTGCATTGTTGAATTTGCAGGGACACAATAACCACAGATCAGTTGTTCAAACCACTACAGTAGGGAGCCATGTTATGAATAATAAACCAATAATAATACTAATAATAATAATAATAATAATAATAATAATAATAATAATAATAATAATAATAATAATAATAATGTTAATTTAAGTAATTGTTTTCGACTGAACATCACATATAATGTAACAAGCAGTAAATTCAGGTTAAGTGCATTATTAGCATTTGGAGGAGCTCTTTATCCTTCTTTTTACTGCTCACCTCTTACAAAGTGTTCACACAGTTTGCTAGCCTCTTTTAGCCTGCTAGCTACTGTAGGATTAAAGAAATTATTTTGCTGCTACTGTTCATAACCATCATCTTTATCATTCCATTAATCATCATTTCATTAAAGCATTTATTGAAGCTGTTGACATTACATTAAAGTCTGTATTACAGGTGTTATCATAATCATATAATAATCTTTCATTGCAGGAGCAACTGTAATCATTTTATATGCACCTTGCATTTTGTGCTTATTAAAGAGTTGAGCTCAGTCAATTAATTGGAGGTTTCAAGCCTCGGTCGGCGCGATGTCCGGCCGATCTATTGAGTAAAGTGACTTGGAGCTATGGAGGATTGCATACACGCTTATAATCTAGAAACAGGCCTGACTGTATTCAGCAACCTTCTGCGTTTGAGTTTGCTTGGTAACAGATGACTCAGAATAAGTCAGGAAGTATACTTCTAAAATGTCTTTGTTTCCTCTGTAAAGTGTGCATTTTTTGGTTGTTATTTTGAGGAGCTGTCTGGATGAGGCTATTTGAATAACCAGGTTATTCATTATTATCTTTTATTAGTTTATATCCTTTTTTATTAAGCTTGTAGTAGTGGTTCTTGATTAAAACATTTATTCAATATATTACATGTATACTTTCAGTTAGGTTATTACACACATGAGAGCTGGTGAGGTGAGAGGTGAGATAGAGTGCAGTTGAGGTCATGACACACACACACGCACACATACAGAGTAGGTGAACTTAGGTCTAGGTAAGAGTTCAGACATATTTTGCTTGTAACTGCATTTTTGTGCCTGCATAAGTGATAGTTTGTTGTAGGACGTGCATCTGATGTTCCAGAGATAAGCGAAGAAGATGAACAGGAAGCACCTGCCGTGGAGACGGAGAGAGTGTGCTTTTCTGAATATCTCAAAAGTCGTTGAACAGAACATTTGTGATGTAGAGGTGATGTATCTGCTTTGACGCTTTGACGCATGAGGGGGCGTCATAAATAATAAACTAATAAAATAATAAACCCTGATGCTATAAAAACAACTGCTGGTGTATTTTTGGGCTGATGTTTTGCAGTGTACATCTCCCCACGCGTGTGTTCATTAAAATCATTGTTTGACCCAAACTCTTCTGGACCAGTGTTGTTTTGTAACTCATCCTCAATATCTGAAACCCTTATCATTACGCTAACAAGTCTACTACACACACTAGCAGAATTTAGTTATTCAGCATAATATTTAATCCTTATTATCTGCTCCTCTCACCTCTGTTTACATCTGAAAACAAGAAAATTTAGCCAACAGTTTATTAGCTTCGGTGAAATTATAAACAGGTATCAGCGCGGTCACCTATACTGTGCTTTAATGCTGGAGCAGCAGGAACACCAGTTAATCTAAAATCTCCTTTTCTCTCTAAAAAGTGACAGCAGACTGAGTCAAAGACAGAAACCTTATTTAAACACCAAATATTCACTTCCTGATCCAGGATTCAAAGAGGACGTTGCACTTACTCAGCTTCTTCCAATGAACGTCTTCACTCTGCAGCTCTCTGCTGTCTGGACCAGGTCTGTGTAGAAACAGAGAAAATCCTCTGCTTCTTCTCCGTCAGCAGTCCTCTGTGTCTGCAGACTGCGTCAGATTAAACACTTCACACCAGCAAAGACTCTGAAGCTCACAGGTCAAAGGTCAGCTGCCACACTGTGTATAACAATTCACTTTTGAACAGTAGATAGCCTGTAGGCGTCTCTGCAGTGATAAACAGTTTACACATTAAACACTGAACCATAAAAGAAGCTTGAGCTGCAGCTCACAGGTCAAAGCTCAGCTGCTGCACCCAGTTATGAGTTTAAATAAATCATTAATCATGATCTTTTCCCTCTCAGCACTTTCACTTGGCCTTGGGGTGTTTTGACGGAGCTACACTGTATGTTTCAAATGTTGTAAATAAATTGGGAGTTAGGGCTGGGCAATATGGCCTAAAATCCATATTGCGGTATAATTTGAAGCACGTGCGGTAACGATATATATCACGATATATTCTTTTCTTCTGTATAACGTATTTTCCACACTATAAGGCACACTTACAATCCTTTAATTTTCTCAAAAATCAAGAGTGTGCCTTATGTATGAATTCTGGTTGTGCTTACTGACCTCAAACCGATTTGGGCGTGCAGAAATCTGTTAAAAATGTTTTAGCACAACTTTGGTAAGCTACGAAGCCGCATTGCTTGATGGATTGTCAGAGCATTACGGCTGCCGTGGTGAGGAGCTTCGTGGAGTAATCTGGGTCTAAAACTCTGTCCGCTTCAGGTCCCAAAGTCAAACGAACACTAAGAGTTAAAAACGGTCTAAATTCTTTCATCTTTAATAAAATCATCAGTGTTGCTGCTTTACCAGGTGTAACAATTAAGTTTAACATCCATGAAAACAGAATTTATTAAATTTAACGGAGTTAGAAGTTAACAGGAAGTTAGCTCGCTAGTTTCCACCTAAACATTTCATAGCATGTTCTGACTGAGAGATTTTTGAAACTAATTCAAACAGCTCTACTACCACTTCCAACATAAATGAAGACAGAAAACTAAACAGCAGTGGCGTTTGCAGGGTTACTGAAGTTGGACTACCTGGTATATAATGTTGTGCTACGTGATTGCTAGCGACACAGCTATGTTAGCATAACATTAGCACAGTGAAGCTGGAGGATGAACGCCAACTTTTTTTCCACTCGATAAAAGTTAACGTGAGGGATTCTGGTGGTCAGGGACAAATGCAATCGCATAGCAGGATGCTGTACACGGGCCAAACTTCAGTCAGGAGAACAACTGAAATCATCCATCCACAATACGAGGTTAGTTATTATTCGTCTCGGAACTGAGGACGCCATCATCTACCTGTTCAATCGTGTCTACACCCATCTGGACCAGCCGGCGAGCACTGTGAGGGTCATGTTTTTTGACTTTTCCAGTGCTTTCAACACCATCAGGCCGACCCTCCTGGGTGATAAGTTAGCAGCGATGCAGGTGGATGCTTCTCTGGTGTCCTGGATTGTTGATTACCTGACAGGAAGACCACAATATGTACGTCTCCCACAGTGTGTGTCTGACAAGGTGATCAGCAACACAGGGGCACCACAGGGGACTGTCCTCTCCCCCTTCCTCTTCACCCTCTACACCACAGACTTCAGCCACTGCACAGAGACCTGCCATCTTCAGAAGTTTTCTGATGACTCTGCGGTGGTTGGATGCATCAGCAGGGATGATGAGACAGAGTACCGGGCTGTGGTCGACTCCTTTGTCACGTGGTGTGAATAGAATCATCTGCAGCTCAACGTGGCAAAGACCAAGGAACTGATCGTGGACTTCAGGAAGACCAGGAAACACTTGACCCCTGTTTCAATGCAGGGGGTCAGTGTGGACATTGTGGAGGACTATAAATACCTTGGAGTACACATTGACAATAAACTGGACTGGGCTAAAAACACCACAGCACTTTACAGGAAGGGCCAGAGTCGTCTCTATTTCTTGAGGCGACTGAGGTCCTTCAACATCTGCCAGAAAATGCTGAGGATTTTCTATGAGTCTGTTGTGGCCAGTGCGATCCTCTATGCTGTTGCATGCTGGGGGAGCAGGCTGAGGGTCGCAGATGCCAACAGACTTAATAAACTAATCCGTAAGGCCAGCAATGTTGTGGGGATGGAGCTGGACTCCCTCAAGGTGGTGTCGGAGAGGCGGATGCTGTCCAAGATAAAGACAATGTTGGATGACACCTCCCACCCCACTCCATGACATGTTGGTCAGTCACAGGAGCTCGTTCAGTGAGAGACTGAGATTACCGAAAAGCACCACTGAACGACACAGGAAATCATTCCTGCCTGTGGCTCCCTGTACAACGCATCCACTTAGCACACTGTTTGCTGCTACAACTACACATGTTTCTTTTCCAGCTATTTATTTATAAGTGACTTATGTATGTATGTATGTATGTATATATATGTATATATTGCACTATTCTTAGTTAGTGTATTGTCTGTCTTGTCTTAATGTTGGTTTAAAATGGAGCACTGTAACAAAAAATAATTTCCCCCAGGGATCAATAAAGTATTCTGATTCTGATTCTGATTAATATACTGCAACAACATGGCAATAGAGCAGCTGCGAGAGAATTCAACATTAATGAATCAATGTTACGGAAGTGGAGGAAGTGCAGTTTTTGGCTTTCCCCGTATTTCAAAAGTGCTTTATCTCTTTGCTATGACTGTCGCCCACCATAATTGCAGATGATAATTGTTGTAGCCGCTGCGATGCTTTCGACCAAAAAAGGCGCAGCTTGATGACATCATCAACATGCGCTATCGCGATAGAGCGATATAGTCAGAGGCCCTTTCTCAATTCTAAGTACGCAAGTATGTACTCGCGTTTTCGGCGAGACCGGATTTGCCGAGACCGCACGGACTTGCCGGAAACGCGAGCACGGACTCGCGATTTGTACAATTGGAACACCGGCATACTTGATGATGTCACAGGTCCAGAGTTTTTACTGCCGTCCCCTCTTAATTTAACTGTGAGTACTATGTTATGAAGCTTAACTTTAATCACAGCCAAACCGGTTTACTCAGGAACAAATAAAACACTGAAATAAGCCAAACATTAACATTTAGAAGTGATCTAAGTGACATATATATCATGTTTAACCTCAGTGGTGAAATCTCTATTAATAAAAATAGTGTACATGTACATACGTGTACATACCTTAATAAAAACAAGCAGGTGAGATGTTACAATGCTTTTATTTTTATTTTAGTAGACACTCAATACAATAGACAGCTGCTGGGGTTTGGGGTTTGTTTAACCTGAGTAGCGAAAAGACCGCGGGGGGGGGGGGGGGGGGTTGAAAACGATGCGCTGTTCTCGCCAGCTCTAATGATCCTCGACCTCGCTGTCTGCTATGGAGCTGGCGGGTCACAGATGTCTCCGAAAACGCCGGAGCGTGTTTGGAAATAAATGATATCTTGATAAATTGAGCAGATATTTGAAGTTTAAACGTTTATTTTGTGACCCAGAAAGAGTAATATTTAAAAGTTTTCAGCCCCGCTCGTCCACCATTGCCACGTTTGAGTTTTGGACGAAATGCATTCTGGGATATTTAGCTGTACAAAGTCCACACAAGTCACCACCGATGCATGCTCGATAAAAAGGGCGGAGCGAGAACTCGGCTTGATGCGTACTTCGAATTGGAACAGTACTTGGTCTCCGACTGATGACGTATCCCGAGTAGACGAGAACGCAAGTACGCACAAGTACGCATATTGAGAAAGGGCCAAAATCTCTATCGTTGACCAAGTTTAATCGATTCTATCGTATATCGTTTATATCGCCCACCCCTACTGGGAGTGATTTTGTTGTATTGGTTTGTTTTTTGGTTTTATGTTTCCAGGTACATGAATGAAGACAGATTCACTCTTACCTTTTCAAAATGTCTATAAGGTAGACGAGGTCTATGCTTTTCTGCCCCTTCACAGATAATCCCAGTGATTTTCCTTTGGTCTGAAATCTCACCTGATCTTGTGATATTGAGAGTCATCTGCCTTTGAGGCAGCTAACCAAACAGTGTTCTCTAAACTCTAACTTTAATATACTTTGATATATTTCAGATTTCTGAGCTCTGCTCTGACTCCGTGCCAGTAGCTCCTTAATATGACTTTAGTTTGATCAATAATTAACCTTCAAAAAGTTTCTGTTCCCACCCCACCACGCCGAACAACCCTGAGAACAAATAATATGATGTGGGTGTGTCGGCAGGCTTCAGCACTGTGAGCATTAAACACAATAAAAGACCCACAAGTTCCTGCTCAAAGGTCAGCTGCCTTCAGATCAATCATTAACCTGCAGCAGGTTGTGGCCTGATGTGTTTGTAAGAGTTTCACTTTCAGGAGGAGAAGATTTAAACGAGTCACACAAATGTGAACTACAAAGTCTGTGACACACAATTTATGCAAACTGCATGAAATCTGACCTGAAGAAATCCAGTCTTCTGCCTGTTGTGGTTGTGACAGCTGCTCGTAGGAGAGTTTGTTTGTAGGAGGTGGAGATGTTCTCAGATCAAGTGCGTAATCGTCTCTTTGTGTAGACGCTAAAAGCTGTGAGCCAAAACTCTCTGCTCTGAAACTCTTCACTCAGTCCTCACGCTGAGAGTTTAGAGGCTGAACTTCTTGTTCCTCCATAACACTTTTCATGAAACAGCAGAAATGAGCTTGTGTTTCTCAGCAGTGCGCACACAGAGAACCGATCCTCTCTGCTCAGTCTGAACAAATCAAAGTGAAACGTCAGTGAAAACACAGCTGCTGATCAAACTGTGTCAGATTAATGCCTCAATGTTTCACTGTGAGGTTAAAAAATACATAAAAATGATTTAAAGAAGTAGGAGGCAGATTTTCACAATAAGAGCACTTTGTTTTTAATTCAGTTAATGTCAAACTGTCATCAACACCTCTGTGTTGTCTCCGTCTCTGAGCAGATTCAGGCATTACTCAAATAATAAAGGCTTTTTTTCACTATTATACTTTTCATTAGTCTCCAGGTTGATGATTATAAACAGAATTATTAAAGTTTTTATCATTTCAGGCTGAAAATCAACATGAATTTGGTTCTAATCAAAGAAGCTCCTTTAATGTGTGTCATTAAAATCCTCACACAGACTTAAAAAGGCGACATTAACATTAAAATAAATGAAAGAAGCTTCAGCTGAGAGCTTCATGCAGTCATCATCAGCAGCTCATAGCAGTCACAGCTCTTTATTACGCAGCTTTGCAGGAATTAAAGTGGCTGAAGTGTCAGAGTTTGTGTGAGAAGCTGCTTCATGGACAGCTGTACACACGTCTTTATTATTTCTTCATAAATCAAACACACAGGTTTGTCTGCAGATGATTTAAAGTGTGTCGTTGTGCAGTTAAAGCTGTTTGTGTGACGCCCTGACCTCCTGTGAATGAAACAGCCAATCAGATCCATCAGAGAGAGAGCAGGAAGTGTTGTGTGTTTGTGACAGAACAAGGAAACAGTGATGATGATGAACATAAAGATCCTCTGATGACGTGTTTGTGTTTCCTGTTACAGTAACGCTTGTTCATTGGTTGCCAGGAAGTCAGAGGTCAGCTGATGCTGCGAGCAGGAAGTGAACCAAGGGAAAGGTTCACTCTACTCAATCTCAAAGAAAATATGCTGGTATTTGTTGATGTTGATGGTACAATAAAAATATATAATATAATAAATAATAAAATATCATGTGATGATGAGATGTGTTGTTGGTGTTTGTATTTTCTGTAAATGTCTTTTTTAATGTAAATGCTTTGTTCCAGACGGACAGGGAATCAGTTGCTGTACGATGACATCATCTTGATGTTGACGAGGAGGGCGAGAAAAACTAGTTTTGTCCTGCAGATGGCGATCTTGCACCGTGTTCAGAGAGCCGACACTTTGATGGTGCTGCTCTACTCAGCTTACTTTAGCCTGGGTTGGACTCTATATGAGCAGCTTCCACTCTGGTTTCACTCTTAAACACACTTGTTTGATTTCGCTTGTAAAAGTTGAAGAATAAATATTTTATTACAAAATTATTTGTTGATGCATTTTTTTAGGGTCAAATATCTTGTTTGATTTGAGGAATGAACTGTTAGGGTGGAAAAAGTGAATCAGGGTAAAATAGTGGTGCTTTATATCAGTGAAGATGTATAATGTAATTTAAAATGTTGATGATGGGTTGTAGTGGGCTTGTACTTACAAAACTGCCTCATTTTATTGGAACGATCCACAGTTGCATCCATTCACGGATGACATCTGACATCATTTGACATCTGGTCTGAACACGTTTGTACACAAGATGCCTCAGTTCTGGATGTTCCCACAGACTCCTCTGTGCACCTAAAGGAAAGGTCAAGGGTCAGCAGCACATGTAGTTGGGACAAGTCTTCAGTCGCACAAACTACACAATCATTTTCCTCCAATGACGACTTTTCACTTGCAGAAATGGTCCTGTGTGATTTCCAGGCTGTGATATAAAAACTAGTTCCTAATGGCAGCGACTCACTCAGTAAACATGTGTTTCCTTCACCAACCTCACACACAGATCCAATAAGATCAGGAAGTGGGCAGTATAGTACAATATGTGTTATTCTGTGCTGCACTGCCCAAACTAAAGATCTGCTGAAGTGTTGGAAATGATCCAGATGTTTATTTTGGACGATACAGCAGAAGATCAGACATGAAAGTGGAGATAACACAGAAGACCTGCAGCAAAGGTCAGAGGTCAGACTGGGCCCCTGGATTCAACAATGAGCCAATGATCATCAAGCAGTGACTAAAGCAGAGCCCTGACCTTCTGACATTCATCACACAGTCAGAACAAATGTCTGCTGATGACTTCATCTCATGAAACGACTGATAGATGTCAGTTCATTGATCAGCTGAGCTGCTGATCTTCATCGTCACAGAAACATTCAGCTTGTTTCAATCAGTAAATAACTCCCACTACTCCCAGTTTGAACTGTTCCCACTCAAAATGCTGTGAGAACAATGATCATTGTAGAACTTCACAAACATCACGTGTTGTTTTCCACATGTAAGATCAGCAAACACACAGAAACTTCCTGTTGCCACACACGGCCTCTAAAATCTCTTCCACGCTTTCTGTCTGAAGTCCACTCTCTGTGTCGGATCCACAGGAAACAACAAGATCTTATTAACATGGTTTTCAATGTGTCTCCTTCCAAACAGTCCAACCAATGAACAAATGTGTGTATTTGTGGAGGCCGAACAAAAGCATGACACATTTCTCTGTTTCTATAAACTGGAGTCAAACACAAACATGAAGAGTTTCACTGACAGACTCCAAAATGCCCCCACAGTGGATCAAAGGGAAATCCTACAGTGTGGCCAGAGACTTTTAATGGCTCCAACATCAACACATCCACAATGTTGGATCCAGTTGTGCCTCACAGAGTTACTAAGACACACCCTCTGCCAGCATCACAACAGCTCCACCTGCTTCACCTGCCTCCTCAGCATCTGTACACCTGAAGAGAAAAGAAAGGCTCCAACAGCTCAAATCTACAAAGGATTCATGAAGTTTCATCCAACAATAACATGTTTGCCTTCCACAGTGTGCTGTTAGACACCACTGTACCTCTGCCATTTCAAAAAGAGCAGCTTGGGAACATTTTGGCTCCAAACACTTTGTGTTTAAGTTCTTTGTTTTCTTTGTGAAGCCGACAACATCTGGAGCTTTGTGACTCATAGAAACATCATTTTGTTCTTTAGATGACAGCAGATTGGGACTGAATAATCAATCACTATCAAACCAATAAAGACAAACATGCTGATTTTACAGGAACTTTGTTGGAGAAGCTGCAAAGACATGAAACTGGTGGAGATCCCAAACCAGTTGATAGTGCTGGTTATTCCAAATAAAGCTGTTTCCCTTTGAGATGAAATGACTTTCTGTCCTGATATATAATAAAGATGTTGTTGTTTTTGAGCCCCTGTATTAAAAGTAGTTTAAAGTCAGCTTGAGTTTGATGTCTTTATGTCAAAGCTGCTCATGATGTTGAGCTGCTGATGGAATAAAAACAATATAAAAGCATGTAGTCCAGACTTAAATGTAGCCTGTTGTTAGCTGAGGTCCACACACAGTGTTTGACAGTGTAAAGTGTGTGAAAGGGCTGCTGGTGGAGCTCACTAGGATGAGCAGGTGACCACGAGGTGGAGAGCAGCTGGCCTGGCTTTGACCCGGGCCACGCCCCCTTTCTCTCTGCTTTGCTGTCACTTATCTTCACTGCTCTGTCCAATAAAGCTGAAAAAGGCCCCGAATCAAAGAAATCTGCTGCAGCCTCTGAAACGTCTTCTGTTTCCTTCCCGACGGCTTTTTCACCGTCAGCCCATCAGACAGTCCAGCAGCATTTATGATGATGTCATGATGTTGAAGAGGCTGCTACGGTGGCCTCCCATGACCCCCAGCCTCATCACAGCTGAGATGCAGACATTTGAAAACATTCAGCAGACAACTGAATAACAGTCCAACACAACAGTCTGTGTGCAGACACACACTGACCTTTCATATAGTCAAACACAGCTGGTTGAGTCATTTCTCTGTGAGTCTAAAGTGAATCTAGTATTTGAAAGTCCACTTCCTGTATTTGTTGTTGAAGACTTCTTCAGCTTCTTCTCAAGGACATCAGCTGCTTGTTTGGCAGCAGAGGCAGTTAAGAAGCTTCCTGAAAAACACTGAACAGTGAGTTCACTGTGGCATATGACAGATTCAGCTTTCTGTGTGCAAATGTGTCTGTGTCGACCTTTCAAATGCTGTTGAATCCAAAACATCAGCGGCTCCTCGGCTGCTCACTTCATGCACTTCTGTCTGTGTGACAGTCCAATGACATCACAGCTGTTTCCAGCCCCAGTGTCTCAGGACTGGACACCTTTAAACATGTCGAGGATCAAACAGCGTCCAGCTAAACACACATGAAACTATCAGAGCTGACAATCATTCCAATAACATCTAATGGTTCATGTATGTAGACACAGGACTACAAGGAAATGGCTCTCAGCATCTGGCTGTGGGAACACATGAGTCCCTGTTTGTGTTCAGATTGTGTGCATGTTTTAGACGTGTGTCCCATGTAGAAACACAACAATCCCACAATGACACACAGATGTGTTTGACACAGCTGTGCAGCTGTAAGTTGTTTCTAATGATTCATTGAAGCTCTTCTAACATTCTGGAGACGATCAGTACATGAATCTGTTCAACACGACAACAATTTGACTTCAGTGTGAACGTTTGCATTAAATAACCTTCTTCATCCAGCTGACAGCATCTTCATCCTATGATGTGAACAGTTCCTCCTGTTGATGACAAACCTCTGACAGGATCTGCTTGAGGAGCTTTTTCATGTGCAGCTCTCTGAGCTCAGGGCTGAGCTGCTGTTTCATCTTTAAGAGCTGCTGCCTCCTCGCCGGACTTGTTCTCCTCTTCTTCTCCTAATGACGCCATTTCTGCTTCATATAAAATTCAATAAAGATGCTGACATGTATCTGTAGCAACAACATCATTGAATCTAGAACAACTGGAGCCAAACCAGTGGCTCTGCTGGGATCACTGGTGAGCCAACACTTCCTTGTTGATGCAGATTTCAGGGCTTCCTTTTGCTCCTCCGTTATAACTGTTCTCTCTTCTCAACACATGATGACACAAAGGAATCAGCAGTGACAAAGATGATGCTGAAGAGAAGCACACACTTCACACATATAACAGACCAGTGCAGTTACACACACCTCTGCTCGACATCAGGCCTCAAACAAAGACACAAAACACTAACTTGACTCTAAACAGAAGAAACCAGCAGCTGTTTCTGTTCTGTGCTTATTTATATTTGACACACATGCTTCTCTTTGTGCAAACACACATCGCACTATAAGGGTAACCTCGCACACAATGATTGGACAGCACAGTGATGATGCTGGGAGATCCTATACGCAGCAACACAGAAACACTGAGAACTTTAAACAATGATGGAAAGTGTTATAAATGACTTGTTGGCCTCTGATCTGTCACAAACAGCTGAAACGTGTCTCTCATGAGTCACATGAAGGTTTTTGACAGAAAGGACAAAAAGTAGCTGCAGTCAGTTTGTGTCATTTTTAGATTTATTCATCTGGGAGAAAAATCTGAGGGACATTAAAATGTGTTTTCAACAGAGACAAGAACATGAATATAACAGAACAGGTAAATGAACATGTTTCAAGTAAACAGCTGGACTGATCAGGTCCAAACACAGAGTGATAAACTTGTCAAACAGCTGTCATATCTTTATATAGAAGCTCTTTATAAATGCTGCTCACTGCAGTCTGTTTACTAATAATGTCAAAGTGTTAGAAACACAGAAACATCAGAATGGTCTTTGTTCACAGAAACCTGTCTGGGATCCTTTGTTGTTCTT
The DNA here is from genome assembly GCF_057382185.1 of Mchenga conophoros. Taxonomy (NCBI): domain Eukaryota; kingdom Metazoa; phylum Chordata; class Actinopteri; order Cichliformes; family Cichlidae; genus Mchenga; species Mchenga conophoros. Next base: position 2,033,549 of record NC_140528.1, on the reverse strand, counting down.
TTGATGCAGAGTTACATTATAAATATAAAGAGTTATTTCAGAGTCTCATCAGTTTTCCTGCATGTCTTTATTTAACACATCAGCAGGGCTGAAGCTCTCATGTTAAACACACACTGATCTATGGACACGTTCATGTGTTTCTAACAGAACCAGGCTGTTATCAGCCTGCACTAACATTATGTCACACACACTGAATGTAACAGTGACAGTTTACATCATCACACAATCAGCTGTGATTGTTTCACTGTCATCAAACGAGTCAACAGGAAGTAGAATCAATAGAAACCAATCATTTCCTGACAGCATGTCTGATGGAAATAAGTGCAGATTATGTATGAAGTCTAACTGCACACAGTAACTGTGTTACAATAAGGACTTAACAGCGCCCTCTGCTGGAGTGTTTCAGTACTGCGTTAACTAGAATACACCACCTCCTCCTCACACCACCTGCTACAGCTCTACTCTTCTATGACTACAGTCATCCACAGCACTGATGTGAGGTCACATGGTTCATATGTAAGGAGCACAGCTGACCTCAGGTCAGTTTAATGACTGTGAGCAGCAGCTGTGTTATTGTCACTGTGACAGGGAGACACTCTCAGACACAGCGCTCATGTCAGCTTGTTCTCATGCAGGAGGATCAGGAGCTCCATGTTTGTCTTTCTGTTTGAATCATGATGTGTTTGTGCCATCAGAGTCTGTCATGAGTACTCAGGGTTTCACAGCAGCTCTTCTGGATGCTGACGAGGACTCCAACCTCATGTTTCACCTCTCTGAGCTTCTGATGTCTGTGAACACTCGTGTTTCTTCTCTGGGCTCATCTGGACAAAAACACCTTTCTGTGTTTGGCTGCAGCCTCATTCTGACTGACAGGAAGTGTGTTATCCATGAGCTGCACTTCTGTGAGGAAGTTTCCTGCTGTGTTTCCTGTCTGTGGACAAACACGAGTGTTCCAGCTGAGGACTTGGTTCCTTCCACCTGTCCATACAGGACATCACGCTGTCTGCAGCTCTGTAAATGCAGCTCCAGGTCCTTCCACGTGCTGCTCTGTATTTGTGCAGTTTGTAGTGTGTCCTGGGAAACGTAGCACACATGGTGTTCTTCTGCTGTTTCCTCCTTTCACTGAGTGTGAAACACTGACGCTGTGCTGTTGTTCACAGAGGGGAGCTGATTCTAGCTGCAGCTGGACTCTGTCATCTAACTGAATGTGTTGGTGCTGATCACGGGGCTCTGAGGGGGGAGCAGCAGGAGGACTCTGGATGCTGACGTCAGTGTATCTGTGGAAGCTCCCACAGCGTGTCTGTCATTCAATATTGTGCTGTATATTGTATCTATGCAAAGATGAACAGACTGTGTGTTCACTGGTCTCTGTGCTGCAGCTCTGATGTCATCATCACTCCCTCCTCCACCCTCAGCAGTCCCAGCATGCTGCTGTGGTGCACCCCACCCTCACTCTACACCTGAGCCACAGACCACACCCTCCACCTCAATATACACCACAGTTTTCTCTGCTGTGGAAATGAGATCAGGAGGAAATCATCATTATTATTATTTAATAAACGCTCACATTAATGTGGGCTTATTTGTTTCATATTAGAAACATTAGTTGAGTGTTTTTAGTATAAAATGGTCAAAGTCCCTCTTTTTGCTCCTCCCCTCACCTGTGGATGGACGGTGCTGTTACCGTGGTGACAGCTTGGATGTGTTTCAGTCCTGCCTGGTTATCACTGCAGGAATCTTTCACATTTATTACAGGTAATAACTCTGATTTTTCTGTGTATTATGAACTAAATGTATCCTGATACACACAGAGATGGATGAGCAGAGGTCACATGATGAAAGAACAAACATGGAGTCTTTGATTTATTTAGATATTTATTGATGAATGCAAACAAACCTGACACTGAACCATCGTCCAGCAGAACAAACCTGATCACATGACCTGCTGACCCAAACAGTGCAAAGCTCCATGGCAACAACAACAAACAGCCTCACATATGTTAACAGAGGCTGTTAGAAGCACAGAGTCTTTACAGTCTTTCTCCTGTTTGGACACAGATCTCTGCACATCTTCATCACAGTTACTCACAGACGTGCAGAGTGTGTGGATATCAAAGCTAAGTTTCCACCATGTTTGTAGTCTGTACTGGGACTCATGGAGCATCTCTCTATGAGCACTCAGTGCTTTAAACAGTGAGTCCCAGTTTAACCAGCAGCCTTCACACCACACATCACACAGACATGGAAACTTCAAACCTCAGACTGAAGACACCATCAGAAATAAACAGATTGTGATGAAGATGAAGAACTGGACCAGTTTGCTGTGGTTTCTTCTGTTCCTGTCAGAAATAAGAGTCTGGCAGCACTTTGCTCTCCTTCCACATGTTTAAGGAGGAAGTGAAGAAGAGCGAGTGAGTCGTCTTCCTCTGTGGGCCCAACATCAGGCAGCAGCCACGGATTTTTAAAAACCCAACACACTGCTTCAGAAACACTGAGTCCAGGTGACCAGAGTCATGTGATCAGTGAGGTCTTCACTCAGGACGTCACTGCTTCAGGACCTGATTCAGAGGTTTATAAGGACGTGGATCATTGGTGCTGATGTTGTGTGAGAGCTGGTGAACCATGGGGAACATAAATAACAACCAGGCCATCAGCAGTTCTACCCCCAGCTCTAACACCTACATAATACACTATACATATAGTTATTGTTAAGGTTCAAATATTGAGGAAGGAGAGTACAAACAACCAGGTCCAGAAGAGCTTGGTCAAACAATTGATTTTAATGAACACACGCGTGGGGGGACCAGCGCCGTACGCAGACAGCGCTGATCTCCGACTAATCAAAGCATAAACAGATATTTTATACCATCGGGGTTTGGATTTAATGACGCCCCTTCAACGTCACACAGATACATACATACATACGTCAAATCAAAACCACAATGACTTTTAACACAGTTTGAAAAGAACATTATCTCTATCTTCATGGCAGATGTTTCCTGTCAACCTTTTGACTGCCGCTTCTCCAAAACCACAGACCATGCTCTGCAGTAAGATACCACTTCTGCACGCCCGCAGTTGCAAACAAACATGATTAACCTCTCACCTATAACTGAATGTATCTACTATGTGTGTGTGTGTCACGACCTCACTTGGCACTCTGTGTCACCTCTCACCTACTAACGCTCGCAGTCAAACAGAGGCCACTCTCACATGTGTCAGCAGTTTACTAAAACTATATATGTAGTATATTGAATAAATGTTTTAATCAAGAACCTCTACTAGAAGCTTAATAAAAGAATATAAAAGTATAAAAGATAATAATGAACAACCTGGTTATTCAAATAGCATCATCCAAACAGCTCCTCAGAATCAGCTGCACTTACACTCTGCTTTTAGTTTCACTTTTGCAAAAGCACGCTCTGCAAACCTGCAGTTTCCTGTCAAGACTTTGCACAGAGTGTCCTCAGAATCAACAGAATCAGCCCATACACACTTAAGATTATAACAAGCATTCAAAAGCATTTAAGATCATAGATTCAACTCAACAGTTTAAAGTGGTTATAACTGCACCTGTAGTAAAGGCTAATTGGGTACCAAAATGTTTAAACATCTGAATGCAATATCAATGCTGTAGATTATATTATTAATGCAATGGTAATGATGATGATTATTAACAGTAGCAACAAAATAATTTCCCTGATCTCCACATTATATAGGTTATAGTATGTTATATATAAACGTAGCTGAAGCAGTTTCATTTGTAGCTTCACGCTGCACTTCACATGTTTGTCCACCAGATGGCAGCACAGAGGCCTGTGTTGGAAAGCTTTGAGTAATGAAGCGTTTTCAATCCAAGCTTCAGAAAGCTTCATGTGGTCATCAAGGAAGCAACCAGGAAATATCTGCTGTGTGTAAAAACAGCAACACAAGAATCCAGGATGAAGACAAGAAACTCAAAGCTCACAAAACAGGTGGAGCTAATTTTGTGACGTGTTTCTGTAAAAACACCACAGAAGTGAATCATCAAAGTTTCCATGTGAGCTGATGATGCTGCTGCAGAGTTTCTGTGAACCTCCTGTGACCCCGCCTCCTCATACAGAGACATCTGATTGCTCTTCAAACTGCATCACGTGGACACATGTGATTGTGTGTTGTAGTATTGATCCCAATGCTGGTATCAGTCCTGGATCAATAACACTGGATGGATGCGTTCAGCATGGAGCCCTGAGCTGTGTTACAGACAAACATGGAAACTGACAGGTCTGTGTCATTCACAGTCTGTAACACTTCTAAACAACAGAGGCTGACCCAAGTGCCTCAGAGCCAGGCACGCTCACATCACAGCTCTCTAAATAAGCCAGTTTCAAAATAAGAGCTGAAAGCTGTGTTTGCTTGTGTTAGCTTATTATTGTGGAGACTAACATTCAGTGATCATGTGTTCAGACTCATAATGATTACTCTCAGAAATCCTGATCTTTGTATTTACTGTGTGTTGGATCAATAACTGAGATTCATGGTATCACACAGCTGTGCTGCTGCTGATGTCAGCACATCTGGAACAATACGAGGTATCTGCTACCAGACTGAGCAGGACGTGAGACCTGTGGACTGTTTAAAGCTGTCCCTCCACAGCTCACTCAGACCTGATCCACACCTCAGTGATATTCTCTGACTTCCTCAGTAGAGACAGAAACCATTCAGATCTGGGACCATCAGCTGACTGATGATGTCACACAGACTGTGTTTTTCAGGAACAGTGATTCTGATGTGAGCCTGCTAGCTGACAGCAGACCTGATGAAAGCACATGTTCACATCTGTGAGGACAGACTGGACTCTTTGACTGCACCTTGGTTCTCCTCAGAGGTCTGTACAGGAGCATGTCCACCCCCACTGAAGATCTCAGTCACTGTGAAACATAGAAAGCTGCTTGTGTGGCCTCTGCCTCACATGTAGATACAGCTACAGGTTTCTCTGTCAGTCAGACTGAAACAGTGTCCTGATGCTGCATCATTCAGCTCTGTGCCCCAGTCAGCATCACTGGGAGCTACCAGTGTTTCTGCCCTTTTCCTGTAACACTTGTCGAGAAGGGAAATTATTTTACGGCTATTGTTAAATAATTGTCATTGCATTAATAATATAATCTGCAGCATGGATATTGCATTCAAAGGTTTAAACAGTGTCTCTTTCAGAAAGACTGAGTTGCAGGCTGACAGGAAGTTGTATGCAGAAGTGAAAGCAGGAAGTTATTTTGAGCCGCAGGCTAAGACGAGGCTTTAACAATGTAACAGATAGCTTTAAGAAGGCCTTAAGCAGTTATGACTATTTTATACACAATGCATATCTGTGCTTATTAAAGAGTTGGAGCTCGGTCAATTAATTGGGGGTCGGAAGCTTTGTTCGGCGCGATGTTCGGACAATCTATTGTGCAAGTGACTTGGAGCCATAGAAGGAATCGCAATACATGCTTACAAAACACTTATATCAGGTCATTTTATATTAAGGTTTAAGTAGAGGTTCTTGATTAAAACATTTATTTAGTAGAAGACATACACATAGTCTCAGTGAGCTTCTGGTCTGGTAAAAGGTCAGAAGTGCAACAGGTGAATTGAGAAAGAGCATTTGAGGACGAGACACAGACAGTAGGTGAAGAGGTGACACAAAGAGCATGTGAGGTCAACACACACACACACACACACACTTTAAATTAGATTTATTTAGAGGAGAGGTTAGTTATGTTTGGCGGTAACTGCAAAATTGTCTTGGTAAAAGAGGAACCGTTTCTTGGTGTCTCGGCAAGAAAGAGGAACAAGACAAGAACTGAAAGGTAGACAGGAAGGGCTAGTCATGAAAATAGAAGATGATTTTCTAGGTGAAAAGTCATGATGATGTTGATCTGATCTATGTATAAAATGTATCTGTGACGCATGAAGGGGCGTCAGTAAACAAACCCTGATGCTATAAAATATCTGTTCATGCTTTGATTAAGTCGAAGACTACTTCCTGTCTGCGTACAGAGTTGTCTTCCCACGCGTGTATTCATTAAAATCATCGTTTGACTTCACCCGGCCGGATTGGTGTGGTTATTCTTCGATCACCTCTTGTACCCTTCCTCAATATTGAATCTTAACATTTGGGGGCTTCGTCCGGTTATTGAGGAGGGAGAGTTGGAGGTTTGGACGGAGAAATCCGGGGTCTTGGGTGGTCTGACGGGCAGACATGAATTCCAGTGGTCTAAGTGAGTGGGCATAAGCCGGCTTATCCAAAAGGTAAGGCACTACCTGTTGAATTATTTCCAAAGTGTGCCAAATTGGACATGATAAAATTTAAGTCTACTCACTGAAGTTACTGGTGGATGTCTGTTTTGATTTTGATGAAAATCTCATGAGTTGAAGCAGTTAGAGTTCTGCTAAGAAGAAATGAAAGTAGTTAAGAGTCTGATAAGAAAAGTTTAAATACTGGGTTGAAGTCCCAAAGAAATTGAGTTAGAGTCTCAAGTAGTTTGGTAGGGAATTGGTTATTGTGTTGGTTAGAGTCCAAATTTGGTCATAAGAGTGGACCTGAGCGGTCATTTTGTGAGTTGGAGTCTCCATTTGACCACTAGGTTGCACCTGCTTCAGTTATACACTTGTTTCGGGTGTTGATTGTTGTTTCAAAGTATTATAAATTATTCTAGAACGGCAGTTCGAGTCTGCTAGGAAGCGCAGAGCCCGGAGGTTACGCTCCCTCCTTGTCGTGGACGCGCGACATTGACCTCTCGGCGAAGAGGGTTAGTTCAGTGTGGTTTAGCTGTGGGGTACAGGGCATCCCGGAATTAAGCTAGGAGTTAGAGTCTCCTTACCGTTTGCAACGGTATCTGCGCTTTTTTGGCCAGCAGAAGTGGACTTCGGGCGTGTAACTTTAACCTAAAACTTCAAAAAGTTTGGGTTGGTTGACGCTTTTAAATTGAGTTAGGGATTTTAGAAATGAGGCCAGAAACAGTTAAAGTCTTGATACTGGTTAATTGATCGCAAAAAACGGTTATGTTAAATTTGTCGAAATTCGATAGGTGTTAAAAGGTTTAAAATCTGTGCAGTTGTAAATATAAGACGTCTCTGTAATAAAAAAGATCTCTGTGGGTCGAGTCAGCAATGCACTGACTGCCTGCTGCTATTCTTAGATGAAGAGTGTGTGTGCATGCAAATGAGGCAGCTGATGCAGAGCGCATGAGAGGACTATGCTTTCGGTTTTGTGTGTCATTCAGCTCTATAACTATTGTTTGCAAATGTGGATAAATGTCTGCAATTAAAATGCTGGCTTAGTAAATAATAACATTGTAAATATATGAATGGTGACAGCGTTTCAAAATAGAATATAAGAATTGTTTGTGTTTAAAACCAACGTTTAGGTAAAGAAGATTTAAGGTGGATTTGAAGGCATAAACAAAAAATAAAAGGGTTACAGTCTGCAAGGGTTGTTAATTCATGAGCTGACTGGATGCAGAGTAAGTGGAGTGGTCATCCTGAGAGGATTGAATGATGCTCTAACTCTGTGGTCAAGTCAGACATAGGCTTTAAGCAACCATGAGCCACTAATAAGCGTGACAAATTAATGAGTATGTGTAAATTGAACTTGTTAAATAGCTTTGATAGGAGTAACTCAATGAGCACGCAATAAAGTGGACTTTTTAGGGGCAGTTTATCACTGACACCATAAAAAGCAACTTAATTAGTCGTTCAATAACAAATTGTAAAGATAACCTTTGTTATTTGATAAGAGAGAGAAAATTCAGGTTACATATAGTGAATAAATAAGGAAATGTTAATCTCTGCGTCATTCCACACTGAAATTTCAATTGTAGGGGATCATTTGGAGGTGAATTGTGTAGGACACGGGGAGACACAAGAATCTCCCCATGGGTTTTCGGTGTGCATAGAAATTGAGGAGGCTGAACTGGAAGCCTGCCTGGGTCGTTGTTTTTGTTTATTTGAGGGTCTGCTGGAAGTTTGTGAAAACGACCACCTTGATATGTGGGAGCCTTCTCGGGCAGCGATTTTTTGTTAAACCTGTGGCAGGCTGTGCAACATGGAGAAAGCTTTGACATAATGTCATAAAGGTGATTTCTTGGTTTTAGACTTATTAGTACGGGACAAGTTGAGGGACCCTTGAGGGTGTGTTGCTGTAAAGTATATAAGGGACGCGCAGCGCCGTTAATGGGTTTAAAATAAATGAAAAAACACTAATCCGAGGAACTATTGGAGAGGTAAGTATACGGAGGTGAGCGCGTTGCGCATAAGGGTTGCTGGTGTCATATATTAACACTTTGAGGGCGAATAATTTTGATTGAGTGTCAACGCTTGAGAACGCGAGGACAGCGTCTAAAGTGCTGGGTTAAACTTTGTGTGTCACCGAGCAGGGGAAGAGGAGCCAGTGGTTGCGAGAACAGCGAGACGAAGACTGAAACCGAAAGTTAAGCGTGTCTGGGTGACCTAGACCAAGAAGGTGGAGTCGACCAACGCCATTGGAAGAGGTAAGTCTGTGTTTCAGAGAATGGCTGACAGCTCGGGTGCGACACCTAGTGGGAAAAGGGGATGCAAACCTCTGAAGGATCAGCTTGAACAGCTTAAGAAAGCTATTCGTTTGGCTTCACCTGGAGCATTAAAATCAGCAGAGAAAGAGTGCCAAGCGATGGAGGTTGAGGTAAGCCAACTTATTACATCCCAACAGAAAGGGCTGGGTGATAAAATACCTCTGAGCTTGGTGTTAAAAACTGAAGGAGAAGTGTATGGACAAATGCATGAGGCCCTACGTGCGTCCATAGAGGCATTAACGGCATTGGAGGTTATAAAACAGAGAGTAATGCAGGGAGGGCCAGAAGAGGAGAATGAAGACCGTGCGACGTCATCAGAAGAAGAGGACGAAGATGGAGGACCTGAGCCCCAACCAAGTACAAGCCTAATTTTGAGGAAAAGAAGTGTGAAGAGAGACCAAGCACAGAGACAGCCCATATTTAAGAGCTCAAAGGGGAAAGGAAAGTTGAGGAAGAGTAGAAGAGTGAGTTTTGAACAAGGAGCTCCTGACCCTGGTTTAAGTCTGCCTCTGATAGCAGGTCCAAAGAACGAACCAGTTTATCGCGCCTATAAGGTGAGAGATTTGGAAGCATTGGTTAAACAACTTCCACCAATAACCAAGGGAGAACATTGGGAAGGAGAAGAATTAGCGCTGGGCGACTTTCGCACTTTGGCCGGACGTTGTATGCTGGGTGGTGGGTTAGCAGATGTAGAGCAGATAGCTCAAACAACCAGATATGCAAATGACCTGAAATATCATGAGGTGCAGAGTGACTTAGCAGATGCAGTCCGGGAGAAGGACCCAACTCCTAACTCTGGAGCCATTCCAAAAATTATTTGGGATCCCAAAAACACACCCAGAGAGTGTTTAGCTAAAGCAAAGGAACAATGGTTGTTAGGAACAGGAATACATCCGGGGAAGGAGGGTGAAAGTAGAGCGTGGTTTCGTTCGGCAGTGCTGGCAGGGCTGCCCAACCAGGTTGCAGTTGACTTGGAAAAGAACCCAGATTTTGCCGTTGCAGACTCGGTGCAGTGGGAGAGACATGTGACCCACAGACTTCAGCAGGAACAGGATTTGACGAACGAACAAAAGAAAGAGTTAGATGAAGTACAGGCGCAGCTGCTTAGGCTGCAGCTGGGTGAGGCTCGCGAAAAATATAATGCGAAGAAAAAAGAACCGAAAGAACTAAATAAGACTATAATGGTGGCAAGGCCTCAGCCCGATCCTGTGCCTGACTGGCCAGATCAGGATCCGGGTCTCTACCCTGATGACCATTGGCCCGCCAATGCACCAAGGCAGCGTCAACCCGTAGGGAATTGGGGGACCGGTGGACCGCAGAGAGGGCGTGGTGGATCCGTGAGGGGAGGACAAAGGGCTCGGAATCCGGGGAATCCTGGCAGTGTGTCTTGGACTGGCTGTTACAGCTGTGGAGCAGAAGGACACTGGTCCCGAGAATGCCCTGAATCGCAGCGAAATTATCAGAGGCGAGGCTATCAACCCCAGGCACGAGGAGGCCCAAGACAAAGAGTTGCTTACAGGGGAGCACATCAAGCTCCAAACCCGAATGCAGCACCAGCCCCCCAGTACCCAGTAGCCGACTGGGGCTGGGAGGGGGAGCAATACTGATGGAGCCCGGAGAAACTGAACAGCGTGGGGACGGCAGAACCTATGCTGTCAATGATGATGATCCAGCATTGACACAGCTGGGAAAACAGACTTTGAAGCACCAATATGTGGTGTCCTGACAGGTGCCTGGAAAATCTCATGGGCAGGGACCTGCTTGTGAAACTGGGATCACCTTCAAAGACTCAATATCTAGTCCAGAACTCTGAACAACCCACTGTCGAAATCTACTGGGGGAGGCTAGTGGAAGAAGGCATTTTGAGACATTATCAGCTATGGAAACCCTGGATAATGAGCCTGGCCGTCTATTCCCCCCCGCGAGATCCTTTCCACGTTACACTCTTTTATGATAGGGAAGATAATGATATCTATCGGGAACAGTTCCAGTCTGATCTTGAGGGACAGACGTGGAATGTGCAAACACATAACATTTATGTTGGACCAGAAGGTGTGGCCGCGGCTGTGAAATTTACTGATGAACAACTGCCTTGGTACAATGTGGGAGAGGATTCAGCCCCTCACATTACATTGGCGGTCCACGAGGGTCATGGGCCAAGAGATCTGGGACCAATGGTCAAGCGGGCGCTGGACAACGCATGCTGGCAAGGCACCCAAATTCCAAATGTCTGGTATGCACCAAAATGTAAAATATATCGCATAACTTGTTTGTCCAACGATGCAGTGATCTTAGAACATAAAGAAATCTCCAGAATACATGGCAGGGAAAGAATGGATCATCCTGATGCAGTAGCTGAGCTCTCAAAATTGCCTGGTACTTTGTGGTCCGCAGGGCCCACAGATGTAGGTCTAGCTAACTGTTCGCCTGTCCTGTTCCAGCTGAAGTCTGACATACCATTTAACAGACCATAATAGAAGCACAAAACTGAAGACCAAAAGTGGTTCACATGTATTGACCTAGCGAATGCATTCTTTTGTCTCCCACTGCACGAGTCACTCAGAGACATTTTCTCATTCACATACAGAGGCCGCAAATTTAGGTACACACGCCTACCACAAGGCTTTGCACTCTCACCAGGAATTTTTAATCAGGTGTTGAAAGAGGCATTGTCCCCATGTCAACTGCCAGGGGGCTGTACATTAATACAGTATGTTGATGATCTTCTTATTGCAGCCCCGTCAGCAGCGGCCTGTACGGCAGCATCGCTCGTGGTGTTGAACAGATTGGCGGAGTGTGGCTTCAAAGTGAGCAAAGAAAAACTGCAGTTGGTCCGGCCAGAGGTAACATTCCTGGGCCGGGTGATCGCACACAGATCAGTGGGGTTAATGAACACACACAGAGACCAAATTCTGACACATCCAAAACCGAGAACTGTGAAGGAGTTGCTTTCCTTTCTTGGCTTGACAGGTTACAGCAGGCAGTTCATTCCGAACTATGCGGGTAAAACGGCCCCTTTAAGGGACCTGATCAAGAAAGTTGGTGTTCGAAATCTGAAGGCTGAATTGCCTTGGACGCCGGACACAGAGACAGCGTTCATTTCACTAAAACAGGATTTGTCAAGAGCCACAGATCTGGCCACACCTAACTATGATGAGGCATTTTATCTTGATGTTTCAGAAACAAAGGGAGTTGTGAATGGTGTGTTGTTTCAGAAAAAAGGGGGAGGTAGGGATGTACTTATGTATGTTAGCATAAGATTAAATTCAACAGAAGCAAGGCATCCCACATGCACACAACACGCAGCAGGAGTAGCAAAGATAATTCAGAAAACAGCACATATAGTGAGGGAACACCCACTGAAAGTGCTTACTACACACAGTGTAGTGGCCTATGTGAACTCACAGGCATTCACAATGACTCCACTGACGCAACAAAGGTTCAGCAAAATTTTAGAGGCGCCAAATCTGATATTCACACATGAAGGAATAAATATGGCAGACCTAATGGGGTCAGGAGAACCACATGACTGTATTAAGAAAGCCCAGGTTGAAGGAAAAATCAGGGAAGACCTAAAGGCAGAGCCCATATTTGGAGCTGAGGATTGGTTCACAGATGGATGCTGCCACAGAGATGAAGAAGGATTGAAAGCCGGCTATGCTGTAGTCTGTAGAGTAGGAACTGAGTTTCAGGTGAAAGAAGCAGGAAAAATCGAGGGACAACAGTCGGCCCAGAGAGCTGAAGTGATAGCCCTAACTCGAGCCCTGAGGTTGGCTAAAAACATGAGAGTGAACATCTACACTGACTCAGCATATGCGTTTGGAGCAGCTCATGTGGAACTGGCTCAGTGGAAGAGAGCCGGGTTCAGAACGGCCACTAATGCACCCATCTGTCACAAAAAGGCCCTGGAGGACCCAGACGAGGTAAGTATTATAAAATGCAAAGGCCACTCACAAGCAGACAGTATGGTGGCAAGAGGAAATCAGAAAGCTGACGAAGCCGCAAAGGAAGCAGCGGGCTACAAAGGACAGAGACAACTGGTGCAGGTAACCCCAGAAGAGGAGGTTAGCACTAACAGCATGGAAGAAGTTAGACAGGCTCAGGAGGAGACATCCCCAGAGGAAAAGGGGGTGTGGGAAAACAAAGGAGCCTGGCAAGATGGCGGTTTGTGGAGGGGGCCAGATGGGCGTCCCGCTTTAACGGCCAAAATGGCGGAACAAAAGGTGAATGAGGCTCACGGGCTTGGTCACGTGGGAGTGAAACAGATGGAGAGAAATTTGTGCCGATGGTGGCATCCTGATTTGAGAAGGATGATACTGGAAAAGGCCAGAACGTGCCTAATTTGTGGGGTACACAACCCAAAGCCAGCAGTAAAACCTGAAGCTGGTAAGTTTCTCATGCCAGAAAGGCCAGGAGAAGAGGTCGTGATTGATTATACCGACATGATTGATACAGGCCCAGGTGGGGTGAGGTATTTGTTGGTGTGTGTGGATGTTTTGACTGGATGGCCCGAAGCATGGGCGACCAAATGTGAAGACGCGAAAAGCGTGATTAAGTGCTTAATCAATCATTACATTCCAAGGCATGGGTTTCCCAAGAGAATTAGATCAGACAATGGTACTCACTTCAAGAATAAAGATTTGCAAGAGGTAGAGAGGATGTTGGGAGTGCAACATAAGTTCGGGACGGTCTTTCATCCTCAATCTCAAGGAAAGGTAGAGAGGATGAACCTAAATTTGAAAAACAAGTTGGCTAAAATTTGTGCGCAGACAGGGCTAAATTGGGTCGCAGCCCTGCCCATTGCTTTGATGACCATAAGATGTTTATGATGATGTTAACTTTGTATTTCAGGTGCAGTTATAACTATTTTATACATATTGCATTTTGTGCTTTTAAAGGAGTTGTGGCTCAAATTTGTCTCTGGAGGGTCACGAGCCTTTGGCTAGCGCTATGATTAGCCAATCTACTGTGAGGATAATATGAGTTCATGAAGGATTGCACACGCTTACAGACACAGAGTTAAGAAACACACATGACAGTATTGATTCCAGGCAAAAGGCCCTAAATTCATTTAGCTTTTAACTGAACTTAAAGAAGGACCAAAGAGGAAGGAAAGCATATATTTTGGTTAAGTCTGATAAACTAGAATTAGGAGGTATTGTTACATTAAAGGGAGCAAAATGAAATAAAAAGGCTATACCAAAACAGGTGATAACATAGGAAATGAGAGGTTTTAAAATGAAGTTAGTGTTAACACATAGGAGTTGTTTCAAGGCAGCATTTAGCTATGATGAAATGTATACAGGAGTAATTGCTTATATGCTTAAACTTAATTGATTAAAGTGGTTGTTTTCTTTTGGAGTAGATTAACTTGCAGCAGCGACAATTTGTGCACAGGATGTTGATGATCAGATAAGGGAAAATAGAGCGAGCAACCGGACGTGAAAGCAGGGCTTAAAGAGTTCTAAAGGGATGAGTAACGTTGAAGAGTATACATAAATACAAGTCAATAAGTTAAGAAGATAATTAGGATCAGGCTTTTGATTAAAGAGTCCCAGATAGGATAAGTTAGGGAGATGCAGGAAAGGTGTTTTGTTTCTTTTGCAGAAGATCGATCTCGGCGACCACAGGAGGGGCGAGGATCCTGGAGATCTCGAGGTTCGAGACCACCAGAGAAGGGTCTGCGTGAGGACACAATGTATTGTGACCTCTGGTGTTCCAGAGGTCAAAAGAGGGAGTGTCGAGAAGGGAAATTATTTTACGGCTATTGTTAAATAATTGTCATTGCATTAATAATATAATCTGCAGCATGGATATTGCATTCAAAGGTTTAAACAGTGTCTCTTTCAGAAAGACTGAGTTGCAGGCTGACAGGAAGTTGTATGCAGAAGTGAAAGCAGGAAGTTATTTTGAGCCGCAGGCTAAGACGAGGCTTTAACAATGTAACAGATAGCTTTAAGAAGGCCTTAAGCAGTTATGACTATTTTATACACAATGCATATCTGTGCTTATTAAAGAGTTGGAGCTCGGTCAATTAATTGGGGGTCGGAAGCTTTGTTCGGCGCGATGTTCGGACAATCTATTGTGCAAGTGACTTGGAGCCATAGAAGGAATCGCAATACATGCTTACAAAACACTTATATCAGGTCATTTTATATTAAGGTTTAAGTAGAGGTTCTTGATTAAAACATTTATTTAGTAGAAGACATACACATAGTCTCAGTGAGCTTCTGGTCTGGTAAAAGGTCAGAAGTGCAACAGGTGAATTGAGAAAGAGCATTTGAGGACGAGACACAGACAGTAGGTGAAGAGGTGACACAAAGAGCATGTGAGGTCAACACACACACACACACACACACTTTAAATTAGATTTATTTAGAGGAGAGGTTAGTTATGTTTGGCGGTAACTGCAAAATTGTCTTGGTAAAAGAGGAACCGTTTCTTGGTGTCTCGGCAAGAAAGAGGAACAAGACAAGAACTGAAAGGTAGACAGGAAGGGCTAGTCATGAAAATAGAAGATGATTTTCTAGGTGAAAAGTCATGATGATGTTGATCTGATCTATGTATAAAATGTATCTGTGACGCATGAAGGGGCGTCAGTAAACAAACCCTGATGCTATAAAATATCTGTTCATGCTTTGATTAAGTCGAAGACTACTTCCTGTCTGCGTACAGAGTTGTCTTCCCACGCGTGTATTCATTAAAATCATCGTTTGACTTCACCCGGCCGGATTGGTGTGGTTATTCTTCGATCACCTCTTGTACCCTTCCTCAATATTGAATCTTAACACACTACACTCAGCACAGGCTCAGCTGGTATCCAGTGTTGGACTTTGGCTTCAGCTGCTGTGATAGATCCTCTAACATAGATCAGCTCTGCTACATGTTGTTAGATAAGTGCAGCTGCTGTCATGTCCTGATGTTTCTCTGGCTCAGCAGCTTCTCCATCAGAGGTTCACATGGAGCTGATCCAGTATCTCCAGTAACTGTGTTCTGTGCCTCACTGGTTCATCCTTCTGTCTGTGTGACGTCAGTCAGATGTTGAAGTTAAACTCTGTAATCTTCACTGTGTCACAGAGTTCAGTGAGTCCCGTTATTCACAGTATCAATCAGATCATCAGAGAACAGCTGATCAGCAATCAGTGGTGCCAACAGCGCCTCCTGTGGTGAGAGGATGCAATAATGCAATGTAGCATTTTTCCACTCAACACTTGCAGTCATGGAAACTGTCTGTTGGATCTGTGTGACGTTGCTTTCTTGGTTAGAGTTCCTCACAAATGTCCAGATGATTCTTCTAATGAGGCGTCGACCATGTTTGCAGCTCTTTGGAAGAAAACGTCGCCCTTTGCCATCCTTACTTTTCTTTGACTTCTTCAAATGCAGCTGAACTCCAGCTGGTATTTTCTTGGACTTTGCAGCTGTTTCTGGTCATCAGTTCATTCCTGCAAACCTCTGAAGCTGAACAACAATGATGCTGCATTGCTGGCTGATCCCAAAAGGTTGATTCTGTTCATCTGGACGTTTTCAGAAACGTTTGCTCACTGATCAGGTGACTTCTTCAGTCTCAGCTGACTGCAGCTTTACAAGCTTACAAACAGCACATTTGCACAATGACTGAAAGCAGCAGCACCTGATATATATGATACTAATATAATACATATACATATATAATCCATACTAATGATGAAGGAACTGAGCTCACAGTCCATTGTTCATTCAGTGAACTACTCAGTTTATTTTGGGCCTCAGAAATGCTCACTCTGTTTGTACATCACTGTCAGCAATAGACTCATTCTGCTGTGTGGACAGGAACACATGTGACATCACTTCCTGTTTGTTTGTGACTGAAGAAGTTTACAAGGAATCATTTAGAAGAGTTTCAAACATCAACTGATTGAATCCATGAATCTGAAAACGTGTTTGTGAGTGAAAGAGACAGACATGTACAGACTGAACTATCTGTTCAACAGTCAGAGTGTTTCTGTAACAGGAGACACTCTTTACACTCCACTCAGCACAGGGACACTGAGCCACCAGGAGTCCAGAGAAACCTAAACCCAGGATAAAGAGTTTGAGTGAATGTGGTGTTGAAGGTGTGGAGGTGGATCAGAGTGTCAGAGGAGACTCTGTAGAAGGACAGAGTGCCAGCAGGACAGTCCACATACACTGCTGCTCTGTTAGAGACAGAGGAGGAGGAGGAGGAGATGGATGTTACTCTGTTATTGTGCCAGACATAACGAGGACCATCATCAGTGCACTCCAGACTCCAGGACTGATCATTGCATCCAA
>NC_140528.1:1969190-2014190 GCF_057382185.1 Mchenga conophoros | reverse complement strand
ATGAGCACCGACAATTTCAGGAAAAGTGGGAAATGCAATATTTCTTTGTTGAGCACAGGGGCACCCCGACCTGTCTTATTTGCACAGAGAAAGTTGCGCTGCACAAGGAATACAATTTGAAACGTCATTACACAACTAGACATGCTGAGCTGGATGCAAAATACCAGGGAGACGAGAGAGCGCACCGGGTTGCCAGTCTTAAAACAGATCTACTGAGGCAGCAAGATTTCTCCAAGAAAGCAACCAAAGAGAATAATGCAGCAGTCGGAGCCACGTGGTTAGTGAGATGATTGCTAAAGCAGGGAAGCCATTCACAGAAGGTGCATTTGTCTAAAAGTGCATATTGCAGGCTGCAAATATAGTCTGTCCGGGAAAGAAAGGTCAGTTTAGCAACATCAGCCTTTCTGCCAACACCGCAGCAGATCGCATTTCTGACCTGTCAAGTGACATTTATGACCAACTGTGTGAGAAAGCCAAATGTTTCAGTGTATACTCAGTCGCTCTTGATGAGACCACAGACATCACCGACACTGCCCAGCTCCCAATGTATGTCCGTGGTGTTGATGACAGTTTTGAAGTGATGGAGGAGCTGCTCACAGTAATTCCAATGCATGGCCAGACCACCGCTCAGCAGATATTTACAAGCTGTGTGATGCCATTGAGAATGTTGGTTTGCCATGGAAGAGGTTTGTTGGAATAACAACAGATGGAGCGCCATCAATGACAGGGAGGAAACATGGACTGGTGGCACAAAACAAACTGGAAGAGGAAGGCGTGGAGGAGGCCATTGCTCTGCACTGCATCATCCATCAGCAGGTCCTTTGCAGCAAATGCCTGAAGTTTGACAATGTGATGTCTATTGTTGTGAAATGCATCAACCAAATCAGATCCAGGGGCTTAAAGCACCGAAGGTTCTGTGCTTTTTTAGAGGAAATGGAGTCAGAATATGGGGATGTGCTCGACTTCACTGAGGTACGTTGGCTCAGCAGGGGAAATGTATTAAAGAGACTTTTTGAGTTGAGAGCAGAAGTGAAGCCTTCATGGAGAAGGATGGAGTTAGTGTTCCTGTGCTAACTGATCCCAAATGGCTCATGGACTCAGCTTTTCTTGTTGATATGACACATGAGCTTAATGTACTGAACAAGACGTTACAAGGCCAGGGGCAACTTGTCAGTGCTGCCTATGACAACGTGAGAGCATTCTCCACAAAACTGGCGCTCTGGAAAGCTCAGCTCTCTCAGACAAACCTTTGCCATTTCCCAGCATGCAAGGCACTCGTGGATGCAGGCACACCATTCAGTGCTGACGAGTATGTTGATGTCATTTTGAGGCTACAGGAGGAATTTGATCACAGATTTGCTGACTTCAAGACACACAGAGCCACCTTTCACATTTTTGCGGACCCCTTCTCCTTTGATGTGCAAGATGCCCCTTCTGTGCTTCAAATGGAGCTCATTGAGCTGCAGTGCAACTCTGAACTCAAAGCAAAGTTCAGGGAGGTGAGTGGAAAAGCAGACAAGCTTGGACAATCTTTGAGAGAATTGAGCCCTAGTTTCCTTCGGCTTTCCCGAATGTTCAAGCGGACCATGTGCCTTTTTGGTAGCACATACTTGTGCCAAAAGCTCTTCTCCACTTTGAACTTCAATAAGTCCAAGTACAGGTCCAGACTTACGGATGATCATCTTCAAGACATACTGAGGGTCGCAACTGCTTCCTCCCTCAGGCCAAATCTGGCTCGGCTATGCGAGAGGAAACGCTGCCAGGTCTCTAGCAGCAAGGAGTAGGCAAGAGAAGCCATGTTCAGAAGAACAGTTCATTTTCTACAGTGTTCCATTCATGTTCAGAAGAAGGTTATAGAACTGTTAATACAGACATTTCAATCTAAATACAGCAGATATAGAAGACTGAAAGATACACACAAGTTCACTGACTAAAAATATCTTATTATTATTTTATTTATGTATTACAGATTGATTTTTTTTCTTATTAATTCTTAATTTGTTTATTTATTTTTCATATTTTGTGTTAAAAAATAAAAATAAAGAGATTTGAGAAGATTGGAATTTTTTAACCATGCCTTTCTTGTGGAAAACCTAATGCGGCCCAGCCTCACCCAGACTCTGCCTGCAGCGGCCCCCAGCTAAATTGAGTTTGAGACCCCTGTCCTACACCATAAATCAGTAAGAGAGGGTACGACCTCTCTCATGGCCCCAAGTGGTGTGTGCATGCCAGAGCATTCTGGAAGGCACACAGAGTCTTTACAGACTACTCAGGATCAAACCTCTATCATTATGCAATCGATTATACAACTCTAAGCATATATGAGTAAATATTTCTAAGCATAAATGACAATCAACAATATAAACCTTACAGCTGGTTTTAATAACAGAATTCATTTGTTTCTCAGACGAGAAAGAGCTATCGAGAAACCCTCCTAAATCTTTAGTTCTTAACTTTTCCAGTGGGCCAAGGTCAACATTATCTGCTAATGCTAAATAGGCTGCCGTTATTAACTAATGCTAATTTGACATGAATTAGCATTATGCACTAATGCTAACACTTACTTTTTTTAAAAATGTGAGTAGCTAATGCTAACACTATTTCCCTTAACTTTATAACAATGTGAACGGCTAATGCTAACACTCTTTTTCCTAGCATTATAACATCTGAGCTGCTAATGCTAAGTAGGCTGCCATTAGCACCTACGTCTAATTTAAGGCAAATACGCATTAGAACCTAATGCTCATATCGTTTTCCTTTGCTTTATAACAATGTGAGCAGCTACTGCTAAATAGCATTAGCTAATAACAGCAGTCTAATTTAATGCAAGTTAGCCTAATTTGCATTACAACGATGTGAGGAGTTAACGCTAAGTATGCTGCCATTAGTGGCTAATTCTAATTAGGGGTGAATAAATATTACCAGCTAATGCTAATATCGTATTCTCTTCCCTTTTAACAATGTGAGCAGCTAGTGCTAGGTAGGCTGATGCTAGCAGCTAATGCTAAAGCTAATTTAATGTGAATTAGCATCACATTAGTGAGGAGTTAATGCTAAGTAGACTGCCATTAGCAGGTAATGCTAATTTTAGGTGAATAGGAATTGGCAGATAATGCTAATACCATATTTTCTTGCTTTATAACAATGTGACCAGCTAATGCTATGTAGGTTGCCGTTATTAGCTAATACTAATTTGAGGTGAATTAGCATTATCCCTTTATGCTAACAATGCTTTTTCTTACTTTTTAACAATACAAGTAGCTAATGTGAACACTTTTTTTTTTATTGAATTCTAATTTTTCCCTTGCGATGTGAAGAGTTAATGCTAAATAGGATGCCATTAGTGGCTAATTCTAATTTTAGATGAGAAAGCATTAGAAGCTAATGCTAATACCATATTTTCTTGCTTTATATCAATATTAGTAGGTAATGCTAAGTACGTAGCCATTATTAGCTAATGCTAATTTAGGTGAATTAGCATTATCCACTAATGCTAACACTGTTTTTGCCAACTCTTTTCCCTTGCATTATAACAATATGAGCAGCTAATGCTAAGAAGGCTGCCATTATTAGGTAATGCTAATTATTATGTGTGTTAGCATTATCCGCTGCTGCTAGCAATGTTTTATCTTACCTTTTAACAATATCAGCAGCTAATGCTAACACTACTTTAATTTCAGTTAAACTTACTTAGCATTAATTAACTTCATTTAGCATTAAGAAGTTTTTGCTATAGGCTACCATTAGTGGCTAATGCTAATTTTAGGTAAATAGAAATTGGCAGCTAATGCTAATACCATATTTTCTTGCCTTATAACAATGTGACCAGCTAATGCTAAGTAGGGTTGCAAAATTCCCGGAATTTTCCAAGATGGAATCTTTCCATGGGAATTAACGGGAATTTATGGGAATAAACGGGAATTAACGGGAATTTATGGGAATAAAGTGGGAATTTTCAAAATTGAAGGTTGGCTCTTCTTAGGGAACTTAAATATAGTTGAGCAAAGTATATTTTAGCATAGTATTGACAAAAACAAACAAACGCAATTCAAATACACTTGAATATCCATGCCATTCCTTAATCACATGTACAGAGCACAAGCTTGCTGCATGGCTATTGAGACCACCTACTGGCACTGTGCATGCCTCCATCACATGTACACATGGACCACACTTTTGAGCCCGAAGGACAAAGAGTATTAAAGGCACACATTTGAGCCTGTGGACTTAACAAGTGAGGTAAGTTTTGATGATATTATGGGAAAATATATTCATTAAATGTTTAAATTGTGAATATCACATAAAATGTATTAATCTGGTAGATAGCAATCTGATAAGATGCTAAATAAAATACTAGCATATGATAAGATGCTAAATAAAATGCTAGCATCTGATAGATGCTAAATAAAATGCTAGCATCTGTTAGATGCTAAATAAAATGCTAGCATCTGTTAGATGCTAAATACAATGCTAGCATCTGTTAGATGCTAAATACAATGCTAGCATCTGTTAGATGCTAAATAAGCCATAGCTAGTATAACATAAAGAAGATGCTAGCTTCCTCATTTGGTTGTTTTGTTTTGAAGATCATTCCAGTTGTTTAGCTAGCCTTACTATTTATATCTGTTTATTATCATATTGCAATTGTATTATTACGATCTCTTGCATTGCATTAGCATTTTTACAAGCTCTTGTTTTATTTTACAGAAAAATGCCACGTGCGCTATCTGATGTGTGGAGACATTTTACACCAGCTAATGTACAAGGGAAATCTGTATATATGTGTAAGTATTGTGATAAGACGTACGTGAAGAATGCCACAAAAATGCAGCAGCACATTGCAAAGTGCAAAAAAATTCCTCAAGGCCCAACACATGCAGCAGCCAGGAGTTCCACTCAAGGGGAAAATGAATCTGTTTCAGCTGTATCAGAGTCAGATACCCACTCATCAGCTCCTGGTCCCTCTGGCATCAGAGGATTCTTTGATTTTATGGATGATAATAGCCAGAAAAACGCAGATGAGTGTTCCGCTGGTGCAATCTATGCAACTGGCTCACCCCTGATGCTGACATCCAATGTGTACTGGAAGAGATTTTTGAATGTTCTCCGACCAGCATACATTCCCCCAACCAGACATGCATTGTCTACTCATCTACTGGATGAAGAGTTCAGTCGAGTTCAAGCAAAGGTGAAACAGACCATTGACCAAGCTGACTGTATTTCAGTCATCTCTGATGGATGGTCCAATATCAGGGGACAAGGAATTATTAACTACATAATCACCACTCCTCAGCCTGTGTTCTACAAGAGTGTAGACACAAAGGAAAACAGACACACAAGCCAATACATTGCAGATGAGCTAAAAGTGATCATCAATGACCTTGGACCAGATAAGGTTTTTGCACTGGTCACTGACAACGCAGCCAACATGAAGGTTGCCTGGGCACAAGTGGAGGAGACCTACCCTCATATAACTACTATTGGCTGTGCAGCCCATACACTAAATCTTCTCCTAAAAGACATAATGGCACTAAAAACAATGGACACTCTGAATAAGAGAGTGAAGCAAGTTCTGAAATATGTTAAAGGCAAACAAGAAACTTCCGCTACATTTCTGTCAAAGCAAAAGGAAAAGAACAAGAGTACTACACTGAAGCTTCCCAGCATAACGCGATGGGGTGGTGTTGTTATCATGTTTGACAGCCTTCTGGAGGGAAAGGAGTCTCTGCAAGAGATGGCCATATCCCAGTCTGTAGGCATCGACAGTGACATCAAGAAGGTCATCTTGGATGATGTGTTCTGAGAAAGAGTATCTAGCAGTCAGAAAATCCTCAAACCTATTGCAGCAGCAATAGCGAAGATAGAGGGGGATGGTGCCATCTTGTCAGATGTCCAGTGCCTTTTTGCAGAACTCAAAGAAGAAATCCAGACAATTCTGCCCACTTCCCTACTACTGAAAGCAGAGGAAACGGCTGTAGTCAAGTCATTGGAACAGTGGAGGGAGTTCTGCATGAAGCCAGTGCATGCAGCAGCATACATGCTGGACCCCAAATATGACAAGGGCATACTTTCTGGGGAAGAGATCAACGGTGCCTATGCGGTCATTACAGCCATGTCTGACCACCTGGGTCTCGATAAAGGCAAAGTTCTAGGCAGTTTGGCAAAGTATCGAACAAAGCAAGGCCTTTGGAAAGGGGATGGAATATGGCAGTCATGCCAGCACATATCTGCAGCCACCTGGTGGAAGGGACTATGTGAATCTGAGGCCCTTGCACCTGTAGCCTCCATCCTCCTCCAAATCCCACCATCATCAGCCGCCTCCGAGCGCAACTGGTTACTGTTTGGGAACACCCACACAAAGGTTCGCAACAGGCTCACAAATGTGAGAGTGGAAAAGCTGGTCGGCATTCGGGCAAACCTACGGCTCTTTGAGCCTGACACAGAGCCATCCTCAACAAGGCTGGAAAGTGACACTGAAGAGGAAGACTCAGAGTTGGATGCTGAGGAAGTGGACATGTTGTTGGATGATGATGAGGTCCAGGAAGAGTCTATTGACTGAGCAAAAATGAGAAAAGAGGATTGCTTGAAGGAAGATTTGCATGTTTAATGGGACGTTTTGGAGGATAAGTGGCATTTTTCATTTAACCTTTTGAATGGGACTTTGTGGAGATTTTTGGACAGGGGGCATTTTTGAATGAGCGGGGTTAGGGGATGGTAATATTGAACTCAACATTTCTGTTTTTATTCATCCATGAAACAAGTTATTGAAACGTGTTCTATTCTACTGTACTTACAAATAAATCTGTTTAAATATCTGTTGAAAACATTTTGCATGGAGGTTTTCTTATGATTTCTGTTTATATTTATGCTTGGAAATAATATATTCCCAGTTAGTTCTCCTAAATTCCCATTAATTTCCATAATTCCCATTATTTCCATGGACAGTTTCCAATATGGAATATTTCCAAAATTCCCAAGCTTAACTTACCATGGAAATTTACCGGAAACTTTTCGGAAATTTACCGGAAATTTTCCGCCCCTTTGCAACCCTAATGCTAAGCAGGTGCCATTATTAGCTAATACTAATTTGAGATGAATTAGCATTATCCGCTTATGCTAACAATGTTTTTTCTTACTTTTTAACAATACGCCATTAGTGGCTAATTCTAATTTTAGATGAAAAAGGATTAACAGCTAATGCTCATACTGTTTGCTTTGTAAGAATGACAGCAGCTAATGATATGAAGTCTACCGTTATTAACTAATGCTAATTTGATGAGAATTAGCATTATCCGATAATGGTAACTCTTTTCCCCTGCATTATAACAATGTCAGGAGTTAATGCTAAGTAGACTGCCATTAGGGGCTAACTCTAATTAGGGGTGAATAATTATTAGCAGCTAATACTAATACCGTTTTCTCTTTTTCCTTATAACAACTTGAGCAGCTAATGCTAATTTGATGCGAATTAGCATTATATTAGTGAGCAGTTAATGCTAAGTAGGCTGCCATTATTAACTAATACTACGTTGACGTGAATTAGCATTATGCGCTACTGCTAATACTGTTTTCTCTTACTTATTAAAAATGATAGCAGCTAATACTAATACTCTTTTCCGTTGGGTAACAACAAAGTGAGGAATTAATGCTAAGTTGGCTGCTTTTAGCGGCTTATTCTAATTAGGGGTGAATAATTATTAGCAGCAAATGCTAATACCGTTTTCTCTTTCCTTATAACAATATGAGCAGTTAATGCTAATTTGATGTAAATTAGCATTATATTAGTGAGGAGTTAATGCTAAGTAGGCTGCCATTAGCAGCTAAAGGTAATTTGAGGTGAATAAGCACTAGTAGCTAATGCCAATACCCTTTTCTCTTGTGTTATAATGATGTGAAACGTTAATATTGTTCTCAAACAACATGTAAATTAATCAGAATGTTTTTTTGTATGTAATTTGTATAGTATTTTTTTTTCCTCTCATTTCTTTTCTAAATGTACTTGTATATTGTTCACATTTTGAAATAAATTACCAATCAAAAATTACCAATCAATCAAATATTGATTCTAACAGGGCCCATAAACAGCATTAGCTTAGCAGCATTAGCTTATCAGAGTCTCCATCATGGTCACACAAATCCTTAGCGGAGCAAAGTGGCCTACTTAGCAATAGCTGCTGTAGAAAGCAAAGGGAAAACAGTATTAGCATTAGCTGCTAAATGTGCACTTGAGAACAAATCTATTGTGAATTCAGCCGTGAATGTAGTGTTTCCAGTAAGCTTCCATTTCCAAATGTTAGCTGCTCCTGTCTGCCTCTTTGTCACACACACAGACTGAAATGATTCACAGCCTTGTTTCATCCTTCTGTCAGTGTCACTGACTGTCACTGTGACTGTGGACATACAGCATGGGAAACACACACATGGCTGATACTTGTATCTAAAGTTACAAAATGTTGTCTCTGTCCAAATATTACCTAACTGTAAGTCTACTTTTAATGAAACTCTCAACATGACTTATCAGTTATCATTAATGTTCCTGCAAACAGACTCCTTGAAGACCCCCTACATAAATATCCATGTACTATCCAGCTAGACTAGTGTGTCTGTCCCTGAAAATATTCCTGCATGTGTGATTGTTCATGTCTCATCTGCAGGAAACAAACAGGAAGTGAGTGAAAGACACAGGAAATGATTCCAGCTCTTCCTCCTATATCAGACATTCTCTCCATACCTGAGAGTGTCCAGTCTCCAGCCTGGATCCTTCAGTCCAGCCGACAGAAGCTTCATTCCTGAGTCACCTGGATGATTGTAGCTCAGGTCCAGCTCTCTCAGATGGGAGGGGTTGGAGGTCAGAGCTGAGGCCAGAGAAGTACAGCCTTCCTCTGTGATCAGACAGCCTGACAGACTGCAGACACACAAAACAACAATCCATCTGTTATCCATCTCTATAGCAGCATAACTAAGTGATGGTTCAGGGTCACCTGATCCAGCTCTAACTATAAGTTTTATCAAAAAGGAAAGTTTGAAGCTGATCGTCAAAGTAGAGAGGGTGTCTGTCTCCTGAACTCAAACTGGGAGCTGCTTCCACACCCAGTCCAACATAGCCAGGCTTTCTTTGCTGCTTTGACAAAACCTCAAATCCCAGTCAGAGATGGTGAGCATCATCACAGTGATGATCATTTCTCTGTTAACCCAGGCTTTCTGCTTCAGGATCTGTGCACGCTCACAGAACAAGGAGACCTTTAAACATCATTTCACTAAATGGATGGACTGAGCTCAGCCTACAGATGAACTGGATAAATAAAGATTTGACCTCAGTGTGCTCAGTGTTCCTGTCTATTCCTAACATATTCCTAACATGATAGCTGCACTTTAGAGCTCTAAAACTGGAACTGACACATATTTAAACTCCACATGTTACTCAGTACATTCAGTTCTGACACTCGCCCACAGTCCAACAAAGGAAACATGGAGATCACATCAGTTTGTCACCAAAGTCTAATTATTCCAGAGGGCAGTGTTGATACAACTAAAGTTATTTTTAAGCAAAGTTGAGTTTTTTATTGTCGCAGTACTTCATGTCTGAAGTATCACTTAAATGCATTACACGCTGTTGATGGAAGCAAACAAACCACCCAAACAAACAGAGGTGGGAGGCTTGGGCAGACTACGTAGGATCAGCTTGTGGGAGGAGTCAGGATAAAACCAAAGAAAGACAAGCTAACAAACACCACAGTGAAGTGAGTAGCTACAAACTGCAGGCCGATTAGTGTTGTTGAAGAAGTCGGTCTGAGGAACGTTCTTAGGATCAACAAATGATGGCATGTATGAGCCTCCCTCAAGACGCACCATCACAAGAAGAACACATGAGCTGTAGAAAAAGGAGAGACTATGAAAGCCACGGCGTTACAACGTGCACCAGCTGTTGGTCTCTCTGGAGACTACTGGGCGTGGCTGGGTAACCATGGTTACTTGGGAGTTACAGTACATGATATTAATGAAGAGTGGGAGCTGCGTTCTATAGCAAACAATTTGTTATGAGGTAATCAGCTGATCTTAGTTTAACCGGAAGCCCTTCACAATAATTGCAATGCCTTTATTTTGTACAACTACCATCAGTTCGTCTGTACTGATGGTAACTTAAAGTCACACTAATGTCGTTTAGTTTCTATAGTTTATGTAGTGGAAGTATACTACAGTACCCTGATCACTGATAGGACAGATTTATGTAGATATACACCTTTGTGTTTAACATTACTGCATTATAGTACTGTGATCTTTGTCCTTATATATGGCTATATTAGCTATACTGATGTACGTACATATAACTGGATATGTAACTTATCTATTCATCTTATTTGTCATGTATTTGTATTGTGTACTTCCTTTTTGTAAGAAACCACACACATGATCACAGCCGCAAGAATCAATCAGTGAAAGAATAAAGTGTCTCAAACCAAACCTTAAGCTCTTTATTCCACATGCTGGGATCATTTGGCCTTCAGTGGTGTTCTGGCTGACACACCGGAGTGACCAGAGTGCTAAAGAGTGAATCGGACACACCAGTGTCATCTCTGATATCTCCACTACATTTAATCGTCCTTCAGCTTGTGGCTGCCGTTAGCTGGTCTGCTAGTTAGCTGATTTGCTATTTAGCCGGTGTGCTAGTTAGCTGGTGTGCTAGTTAGCCGGTTCGCTAGTCAGCTGGTGTGCTGACCAGCGAACCAGTAGGTTACAAGATGAGCTTGTCTGTCTGATGAGCCAGCTCTCTCTGTCTTGGTCATTTTGCCCTTGGGCAAAACCTAACCTACCACTACAACTGTAGCTTACCTCCACCAGTGTGTGAATGTGAGAGTGAATGAATACAGGGAGTGCAGAATTATTAGGCAAATGAGTATTTTGTCCACATCATCCTCTTCATGCATGTTGTCTTACTCCAAGCTGTATAGGCTCGAAAGCCTACTACCAATTAAGCATATTAGGTGATGTGCATCTCTGTAATGAGAAGGGGTGTGGTCTAATGACATCAACACCCTATATCAGGTGTGCATAATTATTAGGTAACGTCCTTTCCTTTGGCAAAATGGGTCAAAAGAAGGACTTGACAGGTTCAGAAAAGTCAAAAACAGTGAGATATCTTGCAGAGGGATGCAGCAGTCTCAAAATTGCAAAGCTTCTGAAGCGTGATCATCGAACAATCAAGCGTTTCATTCAAAATAGTCAACAGGGTCACAAGAAGCGTGTGGAAAAACCAAGGCGCAAAATAACTGCCCATGAACTGAGAAAAGTCAAGCGTGCAGCTGCCAAGATGCCACTTGCCACCAGTTTGGCCATATTTTGGAGCTGCAACATCACTGGAGTGCCCAAGAGCACAAGGTGTGCAATACTCAGAGACATGGCCAAGGTAAGAAAGGCTGAAAGACGACCACCACTGAACAAGACACACAAGCTGAAACGTCAAGACTGGGCCAAGAAATATCTCAAGACTGGTTTTTCTAAGGTTTTATGGACTGATGAAATGAGAGTCAGTCTTGATGGGCCAGATGGATGGGCCCGTGGCTGGATTGGTAAAGGGCAGAGAGCTCCAGTCCCACTCAGACGCCAGCAAGGTGGAGGTGGAGTACTGGTTTGGGCTGGTATCATCAAAGATGAGCTTGTGGGGCCTTTTCGGGTTGAGGATGGAGTCAAGCTCAACTCCCAGTCCTACTGCCAGTTTCTGGAAGACACCTTCTTCAAGCAGTGGTACAGGAAGAAGTCTGCATCCTTCAAGAAAAACATGATTTTCATGCAGGACAATGCTCCATCACACGCGTCCAAGTACTCCACAGCGTGGCTGGCAAGAAAGGGTATAAAAGAAGAAAAACTAATGACATGGCCTCCTTGTTCACCTGATCTGAACCCCATTGAGAACCTGTGGTCCATCATCAAATGTGAGATTTACAAGGAGGGAAAACAGTACACCTCTCTGAACAGTGTCTGGGAGGTTGTGGTTGCTGCTGCACGCAATGTTGATGGTGAACAGATCAAAACACTGACAGAATCCATGGATGGCAGGCTTTTGAGTGTCCTTGCAAAGAAAGGTGGCTATATTGGTCGCTGATTTGTTTTTGTTTTGTTTTTGAATGTCAGAAATGTATATTTGTGAATGTGGAGATGTTATATTGGTGTCACTGGTAAAAATAAATAAATGAAATGGGTATATATTTGTTTTTTGTTAAGTTGCCTAATAATTCTGCACAGTAATAGTCACCTGCACACACAGATATCCCCCTAAAATAGCTAAAACTAAAAACAAACTAAAAACTACTTCCAAAAACATTCAGCTTTGATATTAATGAGTTTTTTGGGTTCATTGAGAACATGGTTGTTGTTCAATAATAAAATTATTCCTCAAAAATACAACTTGCCTAATAATTCTGCACTCCCTGTAGTGGGATTGTAAAGGGTCTTTGAGGGTCTCGAAAAGCGCTATATAAATGCAATCCATTATTATTATTAAGAGCATCTTTAGGCCTGACTGTGCTCATCCTTCCTCCAACCTCTCCTTACCAAAGATAACAACTACATCAGTATTAGCTCAATAACAATTTCTGCAATTCAATTGTGGACATTCATTTTTAAACCTTGTGTAAAACGATAAAACCTCAAAGTCTGAGCATTATTCTTTGTGCAAACAGCTCTTGCAGGTTCCCCCGGACTTAGGTTATTTTTATTATTTAATTACTTTCCTTTAAGCAGCTGTTCAGGCTACTAAACTCATCCCAGAAATAACAAGTGACACCATTAATAGTAGAGGTGGGAATCACCATACAACTCGCGATACGATATTATCACAATACTTAACGCACGATACGATATTATTGCGATTTTTTAAAATATTTTGCGATATTTAAATTCTGCACATAAAGGTAAACTTTATCAATATTCATTTTATCTAATATCAAAGTCTCACACTCAGTCTTTCTCTCATTTCAGTCAGTTTTATTGTTGACAAACTGAACGGTTTGTATTACAGTCTAGTCCAACTTAACTGAATGCAACCATCTGGTACAATTATAGCTATTCTGAACTATGCAATTTATGAAAACTATGCAGCCCCTTCAGCAACTGAAGAATTTGAAAGTAAATTTAAAAAAATATATAATTTTACATTAAATAAAAAAGTTTCAAACTTAATTAAAATTAAACATGTCTTAAATTAAAATAAGTAAACTGTCATGTTTATTGCTGCCAAAAAAAAAGTTAAACACATTTGGACAGTGAAGGAATGTCAGGATTGTTGCTCAGAAAAAGGATCAACATGCTCTGAAGTCAACATGCTCTGACTCCAGAGCATGTTGACTTCAGAGAAAAAATTGTTTGTAACAAAATATCGATTTCTGCTGTCCCTGTATCGATACATTATTAGCAAACAAAATATCACGATACTACACAGTATCGATTTTTTCCCCCACCCCTAATTAATAGTGGAGCTAACTTTAACAGGTGAAACTGATTTGACCTATAAGGCTACTGCAGTTACTTCTTATCAGGTTTAGTAGGGAAGACATCTGGATGAGGTAGTTAGTAGTATGTAGTTAGTACCGGGCGACTCCCCTCCCCCACATCGGCACCAGAACCCTGTATTATCTACAGGGTAAGACTGCCTGTTTTATCAAACTATGGCCATTACTACTGTGATCATTTGCAGCCCAGTGTGCCGCTCTCTCTGCTGGGATGAACCACTGGAGCTCACCCAGTCATCCCTTTCTTTCTCTCAAGAAGAAGTGAAATAAATATATTTATTATGTTACGAGTCTAATATTCTTTAAATCAAACTGTAATGAATAAATCAAGCAAGAAGATTTGGTGGCTCCACGTGTTGTAGAAGAAAAGATAAACATCTCATTTTGAGAAATCAGCCTTTAAAATTAAGTACTGTGAATAAAAAACAAACAGCGAGCCAATCAGCAGTCGCCAATATCCTCCTAATTTCATTCACAAAGAAATCAAATATATATATTATGGGCCCAAAGGAGCCTAAATCTTTAAATTAGGCAGTGCATGAAGTATTTTTTTAAATAAACAAAGACATGACTATAACAACTTTTAGTAATTCAGAGTCCAATTATCCACTCAAATGTAAATAAGAGTTCACTTGACAGCTGTAAAAGTTACCTGTTTATACAATAATATAAATCACATTTCAAATGATCATCTGTGGAAAAGTTTGAATCCTGACCTGAGAGTTTCCACTGCACACTGTGAACTCTTTAGTCCAGCGGACAGAAGCTTCACTCCTGAATCCTGCAGGTCAGAGTTACTCAGGTCCAGCTCTCTCAGACTGGAGGACTGGGAGCTGAGGACTGAGGACAGAGCTTCACAGCTTCTCTCTGACAGGTTACAGCCACTCAGTCTGAAAAATAAAAGACAATCTATAAAACAAGTACTCATGTAGAGTTTGTTAATACATTTCACAACATTAAATGTTGACTTTCTATTTTTAAAGAAAACATAAAGATACTAAGATACAACATCATATGTATGAACTTTAATTAATAATTCTAAAAACTAAATGTTTTCTGATCTGACCTCAGAGTATTCAGTTTACAGTTTAAACGTTGTAGTCCAGCAGACAGAAGCTTCACTCCTGAATCCTGCAGCTTTCTGATACTCAGGTCCAGCTCTGTCAGACTAGAGGACTGCGAGCTGAGAACTGAGGACAGAGCTTCACAGTTTTCCTCTGAGAGTTCACAGATGTTAAGTCTGAAGATAAAAACATGAATAAAGATTGTTGTTAAAGTGTAATCAAGGTGCAATAGCTTATTGTCTTGTGCTGAGCAGGTTAGTAAAACTTCCGTTTAACTTTGAAATGAATAAAAATGCTATGAAACAAGGATAACTGGATAAAGACATAAACAAAAACAAACATCAAACACATAAACAAACAGAACTAAACATAATACAAATTGATCTGACCTCAGAACATTCAGTTTGGCATGTGGACTCTCCACTGCAGCAGACAGAAGCTTTACTGCTGAAGCCTTCAGGCTGTTGGTACTCAGGTCCAGCTCTCTCAGACTACAGGACTGGGAGCTGACCACTGACAACAAATTTTCACAGCCTTTCTCTGAGACGTTACAGCTGCTCAGTCTGTGAGAGAAAGGAAAAAAACAAAAACAAAAAAAAACAAACAATATATGTGATCAAATTAAATTTGTTTATATGTTGAACCCTTTTTTAAAAAAATTTATTTAAACCTATGAGACTATGAGTGCTACCAGTCCAGTGCACATGATTGGTACCTTGATGGTACCTTGCTCAGGGGTACCACAAGGTAATTATTCGGTGGATTCGACCCCTGACCTTATGATCATGGGGCGACCACTCTGCCTACTGAGCTAATAATTCTGTGTACACTATCATACAATATTAACTAAAACAATTATTTTAGAAAATTTTAGTAATTCAATAATCATGCTCATTACCTGTGTATTGTGAATAACACTTGATTTTAAACACTAGCTGTATAAAACTCTTCCTGTTAAAGGTGTGTATAAAGGAGATGAGCTGAAATGCAGACTTCATGGAGAATGTTTGCTGTCAGTAGTGATGTGCGGATCGATCCTGAAATATCGATTCCTCCGATACCAATCATTTATGTTCTAGAATCGATTCTCACATTAAAATATCGATATTTTAGTAATTTAGAGTAAATTTGTAGTTTATCATTAACAGGAACACAGTGGAAAGAAACTATAACATTCGGATTGCCTACATTCAAAGGAACTACTTCCTCTTCCGCCTTTCATAGTCATGTGCGAAATACGGCTGTATAAATGTCTCGCAGCCCCTTGGCGTGCGCACTCACAACAATGGCTGAGCGTAATTGTGCGGATGTATTTTACCTCCACAAACAGCTGAGCCGTGGTTTGCAATAAATGTGGCAAAAAAAGTGAGGTGTTGTGGCCATACTTGCCAACCTTGAGACCTCAGAATTAGGGAGACATTCAAAAGGGCTGTTTGGGCGGATAAATATATTTTACAGGGTTTATTTATCGGATAAAATACGTTAAATGTCACCGTTATTATTGGCCGGCCCGGAAACAGCGGGGGTGTCCAAATTCAGAGGCTGCTTCCACCTGAGGACCGGCCTTCGCGGTCTAAAGAAAGCCGGGTAGTACGTCACGAGCTCCCTCGGTGGAGTGAAACTCTGCCGTCTGCTCCTTGCTGTCTAAAATATAACCGGACACTGACGTAAACTCTTCTGTTTAATCAGTTTTCTGTTTGACGTTTATTCAGCTGTGTGAAAACCCCGGAGGAACCCTCCCGAGGGAATAATAAAGTTTAATTTAATTTAATCTAATCTAATAACTTTAATCTCAGCCAAACCGATTTACTCACGAACAAATAAAACACTGAAAAAGCCAAACAAGAACATTTTTAAGTTATCAAAGTGACTTGTACATCATGTTTAACCCGAGTGGTGAAAGATCGCGGGGGTGTGAAGACGATGTGTCGGCTCAGATATTTGAAGTTTACACAGCTACATTCTCACCTGAAAATATGTTAAAAGTTTTTTTGCGACCCAGAAAGAGAAATAAGAGTGATATTAAAACTAAGTCGCTGCCGTCATTGTTGGAAACTGGAATTGGCTGGGCCGCGCTATGAATTCTGCGATATGGTTTTTCAACTTTGTTGTCCGGGTGGAAAATCTGGAGAAAGGTGGGATTCTCCCGGAAAAATCGGGAGGGTTGGCATGTATGGTTGTGGCAACATCACTAACCTTGTCAAACACCTCAGAGTAAATCATATCACAAAATATGACGAGCGTATGTTGAGGCGAACTGAAGAGGAGGAGAGGGACAGGTGCTGCTAGGGTGAGAGTCTCTCACGGAGTCCTTTAGTCCTCCAGGCAGGCAAGGTGTTCAAATAGCACACAACTTTAGTTTTTTTATTTCTATATGATGAACTCTGCATTATTAAGTGATAAGAAGAAGGTATTCTGATGTCCTGTAATCATTATGACGCTATAATTTGAGATACAATAAATAAAATCCGTTTTGTACAAAGTATCGGTATCGGATCAGTATCGTCGATACCACCCTGAATATTACTTGGTATCGGATCGGAAAGGAAATCAGTGGTATCGCACATCACTAGCTGTCAGCATATATCAAAGACAAAGCAGAGATCCATCCAGTCTCTTCCACTAAGCCCACAGAGGGACAGACAACCACTCTCACTCACACCTGCATGAAGTTTAGATCACCAGGTAACCTAACTGCATGTCTGTGGACAGTGGGAAGAAACTGTAGAGGACCCAGAGTGAACCCACTGTAATTCTGTGATAACACTGGTTATGGAAGCCTTACAGTTACATATGGTTACTGACAAGAAACACGACCTTAGAGGCAATTTCAGTAATGAAGACCGAGTTTCTCCCTCCATACAGGATGAAAACATGACAGCACAGCAGAGATTTATATTTAAAAAGGGAGGGTGTGCACTGAAAGTGAGATACAAACTTGAACTTAAATTATGAACATCAGAAAAAGATGTAGGTGAAGTCTGGCAGGTGAAGTTTGTGCTTTAGAATAAAACAACCAAACTCCTGGAGTTGGAGACAAATGAACAAGCTGAGGATAATAAACCTGTCAGAGGGGCTGAAGCATCAGAGCTCATGTTCTTATTGGCTGGGTCTGGATTGTCCTTTGATAAGAGTTACAGAACAAAGTGTGTTTTAGAAATGCTGGAGTGAAACATTAAAACTACCATATATTTACTGAGTGACTGATGATCATTTAATTTACTATTTTAAAAAAAGTTACAGTGCTCTTTGAACTCAGCATTTCTGATTTATTTCCCATGATTTTAACAATGAAGCGATGACAACATGTTTACTCACAGAGCTTTGTTGGAGGCTTTGACCACTGGCAGCATTCTCAGAAGAGCCTCCTCTGAAGCAGAGTATTTCTGCAGGTCAAACACATCCAGATCTTCTTCTGATGACAGTAAGATGAAGACCAGAGCTGACCACTGAGCAGGAGACAGTTCATCTGTGGAGAGACTTCCTGATCTCAGGGACTGTTGGATCTCCTCCACTAGAGAACGATCATTCAGTTCATTCAGACAGTGGATCAGATTGATGCTTTTCTCTGCAGACAGATTCTCACTGAGCTTCTCCTTGATGTACTGGACTGTTTCCTGATTGGTCAGTGAGCTACTTCCTGTCTGTGTCATCAGGGCTCGTAGGAGAGTCTGATTGGTCTGCAGGGAAAGACCCAGGAGGAAGCGGAGGAACAAGTCCAGGTGTCCATTTGGACTCTGTAAGGCCTTGTTCACAGCACTCTGGTAGAAGTGTGTCTCTGCAGATTCTCCTGTTTCAGACTTCTTGGATGTTGTTTGTTGTTGTTCCAGCAGATTGAGTCCAGAGTTGATGAAGGTCCGATGGACATGAAGAGCAGCCAGAAACTCCTGAACACTCAGATGGATGAAGCAGAACACCTTGTCCTGGTACAGTCCTCTCTCCTCTTTAAAGATCTGTGTGAACACTCCTGAGTACACTGAGGCTGCTCTGATATCGATGCCACACTCTGTCAGGTCTGATTCATAGAAGATCAGGTTTCCTTTCTGCAGCTGATCAAAAGCCAGTTTTCCCAGAGACTCCATCATCGTCCTGCTCTCTGGACTCCAGTGTGGATCTGTCTCAGCTCCTCCATCATACTTGACCTTCTTCACTTTGGCCTGAACCACCAGGAAGTGGATGTACATCTCAGTCAGGGTGTTGGGCAGCTGTCCTCCCTCTCTGGTTTCCAGCACATCCTCCAGAACTGTAGCAGTGATCCAGCAGAAGACTGGGATGTGGCACATGATGTGGAGGCTTCGTGATGTCTTGATGTGGGAGATGATGCTGCTGGCCTGCTCCTCATCTCTGAACCTCTTCCTGAAGTACTCCTCCTTCTGTGGGTCAGTGAACCCTCTGACCTCTGTCACCATGCCAACACAGTCAGGAGGGATCTGATTGGCTGCTGCAGGTCGTGTGGTTATCCAGAGGCGAGCAGAGGGAAGCAGTTTCCCCCTGATGAGGTTTATCAGCAGCACATCCACTGAGGTGGACTTTCTAGGGTCAGTTAGGATTGTAGTTTTGTGGAAGTCCAGAGGAAGTCGACACTCATCCAGACCATCAAAGATGAACACAACCTGGAAGTCTTCAAAGCTGCAGATTCCTGCTTCTTTGGTTTCAGTAAAGAAGTGATGAACAAGTCCCACCAAGCTGAACTTTTCCTCTTTCAGCACATTCAGCTCTCTGAAAGTGAATGGAAATATGAACTGGATGTCCTGGTTGGCTTTGTCTTCAGCCCAGTCCAGGCTGTATTTCTGTGTTAAGACTGTTTTCCCAATGCCAGCCACTCCCTTTGTCAGCACTGTTCTGATTGGTTCATCTCTTCCAGGTGAGGCTTTAAAGATGTCTTCTTGTCTGATGGTTGTTTCTGGTCTGTCTGGTTTCCTGGATGCTGTTTCAATCTGTCTGACCTCATGTTCATCATTGACCTCTGCAGTCCCTCCCTCTGTGATGTAGAGCTCTGTGTAGATCTGATTCAGGAGGGTTGGGTTTCCTGCTTTAGCGATGCCCTCAAACACACACTGGAACTTCTTCTTCAGGGTGGATTTAAGGTTACGATGACAAACAGCAGCTGGAAGTTCTGAATAATAATAATAAAAATACAACTTTAACAATCACATTTTACAAAATGCTGATGACAATTTCTGACCCACTGAGAAATGACTGAACACACTGGTGTCACAAATCTCTCATTTATCCAGCAGCTTAAATCTTTAGATAAATCCTCTTACGTCTCTGCAGACGGTCAGCCAGCTCCTCCTGCTTCATTCTCCTCAGGAAGTCCACTGTGATCTTCACAAATGCCTCTCTGCTGCTGCTCCTCTGACTCTCAAAGCATTCTGGGTAATCTGGACTCAGAACCTTCTGGATCTTCTTCAGCTCGTTCTTCACAAAAGTGATGATGTTGTCCTCCAGCAGCTGGAACAGAATACTTTATGAATGACCCACCACTCTGAACTTTAGTCCACACAACATCCACTTCTTTACGATCAAGGGGCATATCATCCGCGAACTCTTTACCAATTATAGGTTTGACTTTATCTGATTAACTGAGACTTTGTCCACAACTCCATGATCCCAAAGCGTTGATTCTGTTCATATGAATGCAGCGATTTCAGTGGGAGAAACATTTCACTGGTGTTCAGAGCTGAACTACCAACAGGTTGATGATCAAAGCCAGAAACTTGGAGATGTTTCAGGTGACTGAGTTGATCGTACAGACAACTGGTCTTAAAGGTTCACTCTGTTTACGCATACAGATCAGTATTTAAGGTTTGACTCTCATCATCCACTGGGGCACAAACTGGGCGTCATCAGGACGCTACAACACAGAACAAACACCATCCCCACAGACACAGCAGCCAGGGAAGCAGAAGAACTTCACATCAAGAAGGTCCTGAGTAAATGTGAACGCTGGTTTGAGGGCGGAGTCAAGGAGGCCATTTATGTGAAAAGGAAAGACCATCTCTGAATGGAGGAGGGGCCTAAGGGTACAACTGTCACCATCTTACATGCTGTGATTGCAGCCATTCCCCAGCTCTCTGTGAACTGGACTCATGACCATTGATCAACAACCATTGATCAATGGTCCTGACAATATGCGTACCAATGATCAATGAACTGACCTCCCAGCCCATTGTTCCTTCAGTGGGCTGGTTTCAGTCATACAAATGTCCTGTTTATGAGATTGAAACCTGCAGTCAGCTGAGACTGAAGAAGTCACCTGATGATGATGAAACGTTTCTCCCACTGAAAACATCCAGATGAACAGAATCAAGCTTTTTGGGATTTACGTACCTGGATGATTGAGCATCAAGACACAACTCTGTGACTTTTCTCAGATGAATAAATCCTCTCCTCCAGCTTTGTTTACATCTACCAGCCCTGTGGCGCTGCCCAGGGACAATAATCTATGTGAGAGGTGGAAAGTCATACAGGTGTCTGCTCCTGCCTTCAGTTATTTTATCTACTGTGTGTCAACTGGCTGAACCTCCTCCAACTGTCTACTGTCTCCCTAAACTCAACAATGACTTCGTGATCTATCCATTCTCTGACCAAACACATCCTGCTGCAGGAGGTTAACATAGCAGCCAATGATGATCCCACTCACTGTGAACAACACATTTGGACCTGATTTGCTGCTCTGGTTTACACGTGAACTTCCACTGCTGCTGTCACCAACTTGAGAGGCTCTACAGAAAAACTGGACTTGTCCATAAAAATAATAAACTACATTACAAGGACAGCATTGCTCAATCAACTCTAATTACTACTGACATGTTATCTCTTCTAACTAAGGTACAGACACTCAAACTTGCTGCTTTCAGTGAGAAGTCAAATGTCTGAATATGAGCTGGAAGCTGCTGAGAGTCCTCCTCCTTCCCGTGGGGTTTACTTCCTCTACTACTTTCACTATAAACACGCCCCTTTCATGCACCTGCAGAGGGCCACCAGCAGATGGAGCTGTCTTAAACAAATCCACTTGGATAGTTAGCTGTAGATGATTTTCTCAGTATAATTGTAGGACTTTGAGTTATTCTTTAGATTTATTTAAACTCTTATATTGTGCACAAGCGTTGAGCGACCCATAATTTCTCTGTACTTTTCATAAGAGCAGCCAGACTTTCAGCTAGTTTTTGTTTTTTTAAGAGCTCAAAGTTATTGAAGAAACAGTTATTCAGCTTCATTCCCACTGATCTCGACTACAAACTGTTTCACTTTGGTTTCTGTTTAAAGCCTCGATGTTTAAAACGTTTCCCTGTGATCACATTTGCACCGTCTGATTTCAAAGTTTGTTTCTTTTGGTCATTTAGTCCACAGAGTCCTTGGTGTTCTGAAAGGGACCTATAAATAAATGCATTATTATTAATAATAAAGTAGTTGTTGTACATGTACAGACCATAAATATGGAGTCCAGCTGTGTTTGATGCTGCTGGGCAGACTGACCACTGGGAACCTCTGAGCTCTGCTGCTCCACTCTGTGGAGGAACCATGAAGGATTAGATCAACACAGGATAAAGATCCAGGAGTTTCTGCTCAAATAACTTCATCTGAATCAAGTCTGTCAAGTTTTAGACTCTCAGATTCTGAAGATATATTTTCTGTTTTCTATGAACTTTCTTTCATCAGTGATGGAAGTGATGATGCTGCAGAAGCTCAGAGGAAACTTTGAGAAAACTGTGATGAACCATCAACTAATGCTCTCAGGAGGCCACAGGTCCCTGAATGTAACTGTGCAGTAGATTCAACGAGTGTTTGAAACCTGACCTCTTCCATATGTTTTCATTCTAACACAAGAAGTCCTTTTCTCATTGCTTTGATTTGAGTTTTCATTTGAGTTTTCTGAGTCTCGTATTTGGAGTCGAGTCTAATCAATGATCTGACAGAAGAACATTAAAAAGGATTTACCAGTGCTGTCAAAATTAACATGTAGGGTTAGGGGTTCATCTGTTATCATGATTAACATGATAAAAACCTTTAACACGACACATCTGGAGAGCAGAACGACTCAAAATCCCTGAAATGTTTCTATCAACGCACTTCGGGCAGTTTGTCCGAGTAGAGTTACCTTTGCACACGTGCAGATGTGCAGCACATCTGTTAGTGACGGCAGCTGAACCAATCAGCTCAATATGGAAGATGACAAACACACACTGACCTCTCGATGAAAAGTTTGAGCATTAAAAAAATAACAAGACGGACCAGCCGACCAACATGAAGGATTCTGCACATCGTGACAGAAGGAATTTTCTTTTCACCGAAGCACTTCCAGCTTAAAATATCACAACGATGCAAAGCACTGATGACACAACTGCCAAGTGGACAAACTGCAGACCTGTTAGTGTTGTTAATAACATAGTTTTGGTTCCTCGTGTCAAAGACTTGAAGAAGAGTGACAGAGAGTGTTAGACTGCTGCAGGATCAGTGCCACCTCCACAGACCTGTGAAGAAAATGATTGTTTGACAGATGGGCTCAGATTCAGGATCAGCTGAGGAGTTTGTGGCTGACAGAATCCTGCAGGTACAGAGCAGAGCCCATCATTAGCATGCAGGACTGTCCCTGGGGGGGGTCGGCTCATTCAGGAGGTTAATCAATGTTTACATGTTCAATAAACATGTTAAGTGTGTAAATTTGCCCTTTTCTCTCGAGTCTGTTTGCTCATGAAATGAACTTTGATTCGTTTACATTAAAAATGATGTTTAATGGTGATTAATCCAAATTAATCCACAGTAACCCTGTGATGAGTCTGATTAAACATTTTCATTAACAGCAGTAACATAGATTATATATTATTATATATTAGTGCACACTTAGCTTTTAGTATATATGTTTGTTACAAAGTTGTATTTACAGCAGAGAAGCTGAGTTAAAGACTGAAAACTATTCAAAGTCTCTTTGAATTGAAGCGTTTAACATTCTTTGTGTTTATTCTGCATTGACTTCATTATATGGTGTAAACGTCTGTTACAGGCTTAAATATAAAGTTGGAAAAATGTAACTGCAGCTATTGATCAAGTAATTGTGATTAATCAGGATTAATGACAGAAGATTGTGTCATTAATTAGTCATGTTTTAATCTACTGACAGCACTAGTGTTCACTCTGGTGCCTCCAACTGTTTTACGCCCTTTCAACACCTTCGTGGTCAAAAGTGTACACGCACAAAATCTACAATAAAACCCTCACGCAGCAATAGGACAGACACACAATCCATTTATCTCTGTGTCTCAAACACACACACGTGTATTCAAAGCCTCGATTTGTTCATATTTCATCTGTTGTGTTTTTATCTTCAGCGTTTTCAGTGTTGCTGCATTTACACCAAAAATGTTTCCATTGATGAATCAGATTGATTTGAATGTGTTTCATCCATACAAATCCCTCCCTGGTGGTCACATGACTCTATAACATAACAGGAGTCATGTGACAAGAGTTTCATGCTGTAAAATGTCAAAATGGTTGAATGTGGTGGAGTAAAAATGTGAGATGTCAGCTACTTTTCTTCAATATGAAATGTTTGCAGGGCCTGACAGGAAGTGGACGGACGCTCTGATCACTTCCTGTTTGCTGAAGTGGGTTTTCAGTTGTTTAGAAACCAAAGGCTTGTTTTAAAAGACAGTTTAAATGGGACTGAGGGAACGACGTGTTTGTAGTTTATATCCAACAACATCGAGCAGTTTAATCAAAGAGTTCATGTTGCTAACAGCTCACCTCTCTGCAGCAGACACAGGCTGGACTTTAAATTCAATGGGAAGACCTTTAGACCCGTCACTCTGTAAGGACACAGAGCTGGGTGGAGGTCCAGCTTTGAGTCTCTGATGGATCCTGAAAAAGTTATAAATCTTCAGTAAAATTCTCATCACATATCAGCTGATATTATTGGTGTTAGCTTACCTTTTCTCAGCTGACTGTCTTTGCTCAAATCTCTTAATGGCATCTTTGACTGAGTTACTTTCACAGGACACAGAGCTGGGTGGAGGTCCAGGCTGGTCCCTGTGAATAATGATGGAGCAGTGATGTGAGTGCTGAGCTGTGACATGGAGAAGAGTCATGGACAGTTAGAGATGGTCATCTCACCTCTGAGCTTTGGTCTGGCTCTCATGTTCCCCACACAGAGTGCTTTTAGAGGGAGGGACTCCCTCCTCTCTGTCCTCACACTGATCCATGCTGCTCAATTCACATCAGCTCACACATACTTTCTACCTGCAGAGGAAACACAAATCATTCATGTGCACATCAGCTGAAATCCTCCTTTCATCATGTGTGCTGTCCAAATATCAGCTGCTTCTTTCCTGCTTCATCTCAGTGTCAGCTGGATGCAGTCAGACAGCAGTGTGAGGCAGAGGAAGCTGCCATCAGCTGCTCTGCTATCAGTCCACTAGATGGAGCCTGAAGCACACACGATGCATTCACTGACACACACTGATTCACTGTGACTGGAAGCTTCAGTCAGTCCAACACGTGTGAACAACATTTTAAACATTTCAGCTGATCCAGGATTCAAAGAGGATCAGCAGAGTTAAAGCTTCACACTAATTCTTGCTGCTGAGTTTGCAGAGAACTGCACACACACTGATTCACTGCTAATGAGAAGCTTCTTCCATCCAGTAATTCATCATCCATCAGCTCTGCTGCTGCTCTCAGTCCTGGACTCTGATCACAAACTAAAAGCAGCTTTTTAACTCGTGTCTGTAAGAACTCTTAGTGTTAGCTTAGCGTTAGCTTAGCGTTAGCATGCTGTGTGCTAGCTCAGCGTCAGAGCTCTGCAGGTGTCTCGTGTGTAAATATTAATCACAGTGACAGTAAAGGAGGTAAAGGGCTGTGACGTCATCACGTACGCTGCGTCCTCTGTGGGCTCTGAGTGAACTCAAAGTACAAACTACAAGTACACAAACACGAACGTAGCTCAGAGTGGCGGACACACTCGGCCTCGTTGGTCCAGCTGTGAGTCCGTTACCGTGAACTATGGAGCGGCAGATTTGTGCTGAACTAAGCTGCACACAGCTGATGTTAGCCAGGAAACATTACACACTGACTTTAATGGAGAGACCGGAAATACAAACACACACAGTTTGTTGTGTGAAGAAATCAAACACGAGCTGAACAAACAGTAAAGTTCCTAAAGACAAACTGTTAAAGGAGGAAACAAAGCAAACTTACAGTTTCTTCACACACCAACAACAAGCTCCACTCCACACCTGGGGCCCGTTCTTCGTACGTCGCTTACTACATCCAAGATCAAATCATCGCGCTAACTCTGAGCTCGCTATTCCGGTTCCCCGAACACACCTGTTGTTGACGATTAGTACAGCTGGATGAAGTAATGTGAGATCACTGGGTGGCCCAACAGGGGCTACGCATCGATAGTAGAAACATTGATCGGCAACCCTTTGATTGGTCGGCGAAAATGTCGAAGGAGCGCGCTCGGTATTCTTCGGCAGCAGAGCAAGAACTCTTGAGTGAGGGATTTTAGGAGTTTCAGAGTCTAATTAAAACGCAAGGGAACACTGCAAAGGCTGCAAAAGCAAGGAGAGAGGGCTGGCAGAAAGTTGCTGACAAATTAAACTCGTAAGTAATTTAATAATAACAATAATAATGGAGTGGATCTATATAGCGCTCTTCAAGGCACCCAAAGCATTTTACAATGCCACTATTCAGTCACTCTCACATTCACACACTGGTAGCTGTCACAGCTGCCCTGGGACAGAAGCCAGGCTGCCATATCGCGCCATCGGCCCCTCTGGCCAACACCAGTAGGTGGTAGGGTAGATTTATCATATCACACTATATTATCCAATATTATATTACATTATATTATATTACATTATGTTATATTATATCCCCTTTCACATTAGCGCCACAACAGGACCCACTAGAACATGGGAACAAGTAAAAG
This sequence comes from Mchenga conophoros, assembly GCF_057382185.1. Taxonomy (NCBI): domain Eukaryota; kingdom Metazoa; phylum Chordata; class Actinopteri; order Cichliformes; family Cichlidae; genus Mchenga; species Mchenga conophoros. Next base: position 1,987,689 of record NC_140528.1, on the reverse strand, counting down.
GGAAATATAAGAATATTCTACAGAATGGTAATATTGATCACTTATATTGCTTTTCGTCTCTTGGACAGAGACCCTGAAATAATCTGTTTGTTTGTTTATAACAGCAACCAAGAAAAGGGGCAGCGCAAAAAAAGACAGGTGGTGGTCCTGCACCCCCTCGTCAACAAGTTGGTTAAGTAAATAATACCCTCACGGGAAAATCGATATCTCTCTATGAGCACACTGTCGCGCTGAGCTAAAGGATCCTGTCTGTCCCGCAATATACGCTGAATTCTGAGGACTCTCCTTATCAATCTTGCACCTTCCGCAATGGGTGGCTCGCGTATACGGACAGGACATGGCTGCGACAGACTTCCCAAATCCACGTTCGCTTTTATAGCCGTGGTCTCCCATCTTGATTACACGAAGTAATTTACAATTACTACTCTGAAATATGAATTACATCTGTAATAATCACATACATGTAATAGAATGTTAATAGTACATTTCCCTTTTTTAGGAAATGACCTGTATGTATCTGTGTGAAATCAATAAAAGGATCAAGTGCTGCATTATCTTTAGTTACATTGATGTTATTTATTTATGGTACAACAGTGGTAAAATATCGCTGTTGCTTTCGTATACATGAAGCGGAAATACCTGAGTGGCCGCGATCTAATCCTGTTTACATAAAGTAAACCTGCTCCCGAGCAGGTTTACGCTTACGGCTCTGTTGCTATGACAGCAAGTCCCGGATGGGCTTCGAAGAACCGAACGATCCAAGATCACGCGAAATCGTCAACAGTCAAATCCGGCTAACTTGCTTAGCGAGGTACGAAGAACGGGCCCCAGGACACTAAACACGGACACACAGGTGAGCTGCTTCCTGGAAGGAGGCGGGGCTCCACCTGAAACTCAGCACAGGTGGGAGGGGCTCAGCTCTGTGTGTGCTGATGTGTTAACTTTAAAAATATGCCGTCTGACTGCTCAGACTGAGTCAGAGTAAAGTTCACATGCTGACGTGTGGAGACATGAAACCTTGTTGTAGCTGCAGGTGTGAACACACTGATCCCAGATCAGCTCTGCTGTATTTGTAACATGAACATTTCTGCTGCAAAGCTTCAAATGTTCAGCATGTTTCTCTGTTTCCAGTCTATAGATCCAGTCACACTTTCTACCTTCACCTGTGCAGTAAAGACTGAGAGCAGAGCTGAAAGCAAGCGTCCAATCAGTGAGCAGCATCAACACCTGAGCTTCATTCAGACTCTGTTATTGAAGATGTTGTTGGTACAAAGTTCATCTGCTGCTCACATGAATCCATGAAAGATTTATTTCACTGAATGTTTCTTCAAAGCTCATTTCAACCTGTTGAAGTCATGAATGAAAGTGCAGACTGAGAGTGGATCACATGATGTTTGAGGTGTGTCATGTGACATGTTCAGTATTGTCACACATGTCTAGATTGTCCCTGATATCATAACTGCTCAAACACTGATGATTATATTTGAAGAATTATTCCTGATGGCAGCAAAGTTTGAATGGAGCTCTCTGTCTGTGCTGATTTGTCGCCCTCTGGAGGTCAAAGCACAAACTGCATGATGTCACTGTAACCACCACAGAGACAGGAAGTGTTTTTATGACTGAAACACTGAAATGATGCTAACGGCTGTCGTTAGGCTCACTGACAGCAGTGCTGATGTGTTCATGTCAAACACTGGCTCAGGTCAGACTCCTTCATCCTTCTCCAGCGTGAGGCCGCCCTCAGACCCACAGGAGCTCTGACCTTTGACCTCCTGACCCTAACCATTTTAGTCTTGTTGCATCTGCAAATCCATCCAAACTGTAGCCGAGCAAAAGAAGCTGGAAGCTGTTCTATGAATGATGTTGTTGAAGGAGCTTGGAAAGAAAAGCGTCTGGACTTCTTTAAGTTGCTTGAAGAGGGACATGGACGTCTTAACGCCCACTTACATCCTGGGACATTTGATCACAGGAAATCACATGATAGCGTGGGGCTAGATCTCACAATGGGTTCACCCAAAACCTTGGCTGATTGAGACCCACACCCGTTCTCACACTGTGGCTCGTGTGATTAGGTAGAGGATCAACAGGGGCTCCGTGTCCCTGAATTTAAACTGAATCTAAACACACCGTGCACAATGCCAAGTTAGATAATGGTTAAAAGAACAAGATAAGAATAAATAAAAAGATAAAATAAGGATAAGAAATAACTTAAAAAAATAAAATAAAAAGATAAATAACTGCAAATAAGTACAAATAAGTAACTGAAGACACGTGTGGTCTGCAGATGTCGATGTACATGGATGTACATGGAGTTTAATGTGCAAAATGAACTTAGTGTGCAAAGTGACCTGATGTGCAAACTGCAGTTTGAGGTCGGTCAGCTGTTCAGGAGTCTGATAGCAGTGGGGAAGATGGAGTTGTTGAGTCTGGATGTTCTACATTTCACACTTCTGAACCTTCGTCTCGAGGGCAGAGGTGTGTCTCTCCTCTGGACTCTGTGATGGTAGCTGCTCTGCAGAGAGGGCAGCGGGGTCCTGATGATCTTCTCCACAGTTGTTATCACTCTCTGCAGGCGTTTGCGGTTTGCAGTAGTGCTGCCGTACCATGCAGTGATGCAGCTGTCAGGCTGCTCTCCACAGTGCAGCTGTAGAACCTGCTGAGGATCTTGGCCAACATACCAAATTTCCTCAGCCTCCTCAGGAAATACAGCAGCTGCTGAGCCTTCTTGACCAGCTGTGTGAGTTTGAGTCCCTCACTGACTCAAACTCCTTCAGTGACACTTGCAGCCTTGCAGATTAGTTTGCTGATCCTGATGCATCTCTGGAGCTGATGCTGTCCCCCAGCAGACAACAACAACATAGATGCTCTCACTAGTCCACTTTACCCTCTAATCACATCTCTGACATCTGCAGGTTGCTCCATAGAGACTCTTGTGCAATGCCAGGTGTTTGTGTTTGTCTGTAGGTACACATTAGATATGACCATAGACGCACACACACAAGTGAACACAGCAGCACAGATGGTTTCCACCTGCTTCCCTCTTTCTTCACACGACTGTGAGGATGATGAAGAGGTTTCAGGACGAGGTGGTCAGCAAGCACAGGATAAAGCAGGGCCATGAAACTCTCTGGTGCAGCAGATGTTTAATCAGACTCAGCTTTAGGCTTCTTTTCCCACCTGGCAGCAAAGTAACAGCTTCACTAATGTGAACAGTCACAATGTTAAACGTTTCTATATCTTCATATATTTTTATCTGTTGATGCTGCAGAATAAAGTCTGTTAACAGAGTGCAGGATGTGTAGAGCAGGTCCAGCTCTCCCTTTACTGTGTCCACTTTCATCAGCCCCTGTGAAGTGACACAGAGTGCATGTGTGTCTGTCAGCTGTTGTTTGTTGTGAAGGATGGAACAAATGAACACACACTTTTAGAGAAATCTGAAAAAGCAACATGTGCTTGGGCTCCTTCTGTGCTCGTCTTCATTAATGCTGATCTTTCTTTCCTGTTTGTTCTTTGGCACAAGCTTCAGTCTTTTCTCCCAGGGCTCCTTCACACTTAGAAACACACCTACATTCATTTATACACAAACATCATGAAACAAAGGCTTTGTAAAAGAGGACATGAGATCCTCTCTGAACAGCACATTCATATCAAACACAGGACTGAACAGGATATACTGAGTCTGTGCTGTTTTCATTGTTACTTGCTGAGTATTTTTCCAGTGTTTGAAATGTGACTCAAGTCTGATTCTTCTACTGTGTGTGAACTCTAAGCAGCTGCATTAAACAGCTGCTTTTCAAACCAGGCTCAATCCTATGACTCTGTGAATGTAAACTTTTGTCACCTGCATGAATAACAATCCTTGATCTAGTCAGGACTGCAGTGCTCCTGTGATCCCAGCTTATAGATGGAGGCTAGCATGAGAGGCTCAGCAGCTAAAGCAGCACACCTGGGTCTCCCAGCCTATTAAAAGCAGCCCTTTGCTTCACCTGCTTCACTAAACATTATTATTATTATTTAAGCAGAGTGGTGTGATTGATGTAGGCATTGCTGTGTGACAGGAGGACTTTTCTTGAAACAGCTCGTGTGACGTGAGCTGACGTAAAAACAGTGATGTTAGCTTGATTCTCTTGGCTAAAACTATTTTAAAAAGAGGGTCAATCATGCAAATCTGCCAATAGAAGCCAAAGTTACAGCCCCTCAGAGTTTAAAGAGAAAAGGCCCGTTTCCAACACTCGGTTGTGCAAAGGGAAACAGGCCCACAGTGCCTGAGTGTGTGGGTAATTCTTCAAATAATATTCAAAAGCAAACATTTTTAAGCATGTAAATAAAATTCAATCATTTCTGCTCTTCAATACCTAAGAAATGAAAACTGGCAGATGGTCCCAAAATGTGAAACGCCTGGCTATCTGTGCATTTAGTGCTGCAAGTTTTCACTGTTTACCTTCAGAAGCATAAATCTCTGCACAGATAATGTTCATATGTGGATTCCTGGTTTTCTGCAGTTAATTGTGACCCAAAGCGTATTTTTAAAGTGGTTCCAGGCAATAAAGCCTAAAAATAAATACATCTACTTCCTTTTTCTGTGTTCCAGCCTCAGTGACTCTGACACAGTGCTGTAATATTTACACCTCTGATGAAAACAGAGTTTGTAGTTGCAGAGAAATACTCGACTCATTTTGGGCATTTACGAGCAGGAACCTCAGAAAGCCCCTCGCTGCTTCACTGGTTAAGAAGCAAAGCAAACATTAGTTCACAGTGATGTTAATTAAGGCCCAAAGTTTAGGAACGAACGTCAGCACTTCACTAATGAATGTAATGCTGATTCATGTGCTTGTTTTGTAATGTGCATGTTGTGCGTTGCTATTTCCCATATTCTTTGGCACTGATAGATGAAGAGTCTCAGGCAGGACCGAGGCTGCCAGCTGCTGACAGTGAGCAGGGAGAGAGCAGCAGAAGCTGGGCAAGAGCAGGGCACCTTCAGCCCCCTTCATCAGTCAGAAATCATTTGGGTGTCTGTGTGAAATGTCTGATTTTTAAAATCTTTTTGTAGACATATTTATTAAATGTTTAACAATTATATAGAAGAAAGACAATGTAAAGAACAAAACATGACAAAACAAAAATGAGTTGAAGTTATGAACTGTTTCTGAGAGACAAATAACACCAGGATCCTTTTTGTGTAGCTGACAGCTGGTAACTGTGCAGGGGCGGGTCTAGCAAAGTGTTGCCAGGGGGGCAGGTAGGGCATTAACAGGGAGAGGGGGGCACAAAGACATACTTTTCTTTCTTATTCTCATTTAAAATGTCTCACTTTTAATAAATAATTATCTGAATCTTACAACAAACGTTTTCATCTGATGTAAAATGTATAGAAATCCATTATTGTACATAGTCATTTTTTAGGGTCCCATCATAATTTCTTCAGAAGTAAGTACTGCATATGATGCCAGTGTTTCCCACATTTTCTAGATTCTGCACCAGTACTGTGTGTAAAATGCATCAAAAAGTCCGTTTGATTCTTTCTCAGCTGTCTTTCTGTCTCCTTTCACTTTTTAAAGGTTGCCATGTTAGAAAACATATTTTGCCCTGCCGTGCTGTTTATTGATGTGGCAAATGAAAGGTTTATGAAAATATATCTAAATCTGTCATCAGTAATCAGCAATGATCATGTCTCACCTCTAGTCTCTGTCTTAATGTCAGGTTTCCTTTTTTTTTTTTTTTTTCTTTTCTTAAATGACATCAGAAACAGCAGTATGCGACATCACGTGATGGCAGAGCTTCAGTTCATCCTTTGTCATTTTTTTTTTTTTTTTTTTTTTTTTTTTTAATAAATAGGACAGGGGGAATGAATGAGAGAAAGAGGGGGAGAGAAAGAAAGAAAACCAAAGGGGAGAAGAGACGGTGAGAAGGGGGGGGAAGAGAGAGAGAGAGAGAAAAAAAAAAAAACTCCTGGGTCACCTGTATGGAGAAAAAAACAAACAAACAAAAAAAACAAACAGAGGAGACAGCAAACAACAAAGAGCAACATAATAATAGAGAAAACAAAGCACCATCACAATAAACTAGCTAGCCATAGATATCAATATTTACTAAATAATAAACGATATTGTGCAGCACGCAAGATAGACAGCGCACAGTGTGCTTTGAGGCAGCAGCCAAGAAAGCTTTAGTCCGCGTCTGTGAATACCCATGTGTGCATACCTGTGTGGATCAGCATGCTTGCATTCCAAAGGTTTCTCCATGTAATGATCTGCTAGGGAGTGTGGGGGGGCCACAGCCCCGTCCTCCAGGGCATGAAGCAGGTATGGAGGAGATCAAAACTCCAGACATCCAGAGGCCCCCAGAACACAAGAGACCATGGAAGACCAACAGAGGGGCAGCCGCGCCACTGTCCCAGTAAGAGCTGAGGAGAGTCCCAGATGAGGGCTCGCCCAGCAGCCGCGGAGCAGAAGTCAGGGGGAGTTGCAGTGACGCGCCCGTGAGCTCCGCCGGCCCCCAGCTGCGCCTGAGTGACCAAGCCCCAGGCCGAGAGGCCGGGGGCACCCCACCTCCAAAGGGGCCCGAGCGAGCCCCAGGCCCCAGGCCCCGACAAGCGGCCGCCAAGGAGTGAGCCGGTGTGTACCCGGACGCCCACCCCCAGACACAAAGAACCACCAACACACCGACACCTGAGGGAGTCCGCCACCGGCAGGGGAAGTGGTGGTGGGTGGAGATAGGCCTCCAAACCTTGGAGGGCCTGAGGTGTCCCCAGAGAGGTGGCATCTGATACCCAACCTGACATATAGACACAGACATACAGGCACACACAGATACAAACATCCATTCCCACCCTCATGCTCTCATATGCACTCACTCCACACTCAACCAACGTGGAGACAGACATAAAGAGACGCTGTACACACAATCACACTCCCCAAGCGTACTCTACAAACCGGGTCTAGGTACCCTTGCCCCTGGAGGGGGGAATTGCACCCAGACCCAGGTGGTGTTACCCTTTTCCCTGCGGTGGGGAGAGGCAGACCACCCCGACTCCGCAGCAGCAGGGAGGCCCCACACCCCAGACCGCAGTCGGACGGCCAACTCCTCCTACTAGCCCTCCCGCTCCAGCAGGCCGCAGAGAATGGGGGTGGGAGAAGACTCCAAACCTCCCTCCACCCGCTCATTGTAGTGTTGATGCATATGTGTTCTAAGGTGCAATTAAAACCCAGGAGGGCATGGAGCTACCTGCCATGGAGCAGCAGGTAAGCGCATAGTCCCTCCTGCTAGCCCTCAATGACTAAGTGTATTTAAAATTGAGAGGTGGGCAACGACGTCAGGGGTGAGGTATACACCCTGATGGTAAATTGGACTCCGTGATTGTGCCCACCCCCAAGATCCTATATGTATGTGTAATGAGAGTGTGAATAATGTGAATGTCTAAGTTGTGGGATAAAATTGAGGCAGAGGCAGCCAGAAGGGGACAGGGGGGGGGGGGGGGGGTAGCCTCCTCTGCACCCTGGTGACATACCCCCACTCCAAGGCCCTGCATGTGTGGGTGGTTGTGGAGGAGCGGGAAGAGGGAGGCAGCTGGAGATGGGGAGGGAAGGAAGGGAGGGGCAGGTAACCCCTCCCTGGGGCCAGCTCCCCCGCTGACCCCAGTAGGCACTCCCACCCTCCGCGACCCGCCAGGGAAGGGGGGCCCAGGCCCATCAGACCGGGGCCCAGTGCAGTAGCGCCCTCCGGCTCCACAGAGCCCTGGACAGTCCACCCAACCCCACCACAGAGAAAACTGCACCCACCCCACCATCCACACATCTTCCAGACTACATAAGACGGTAAACGCCCAGGCTGAGATCTTCCTCCACCTCTCCTGTATCTCCCCCTCCTGCAGAGAGTTCCTGAAGAGAAGAAAGCTCCTGCAAGATGTGACCATCCCCCCCACCAGATGAAGAGCCCCCCAGGCGGCTCGACGCATCGGCGGCACCCTGCTCCAGGGCCGGGCCCCCATGCACCCACCCGCCCACAACCCCGGCAACACACCAACCAGGACCCAAGCCCCCGAGGCCCGGCCCGGGCCCCAGCCCAGAGACGGAGCGCCCCCAGAACCTCACGCCCATCCCGGACCCACCCAGGGCCAGCCAGGTTGCCAGGTCAGTAACCCACGTCCGTCAGCACAGACCCTCCCCTAGCCCCGCTGCACGCAGCCGCGAGGAAACAGTCACCTGAGAGCCAACAGAGCCCCCAACCGGACGTGACCGCTACCCCGGGTTGAGCCCCCCAAGGAAGATGCCTCCGGGGAACCCCCCGACGCCCTAAGCCTGTCCCTACCCCCTCACCAATCACAACAGTGAAGGCGGGACCAAACTATGACCCCCCACCCCCACTAGGTGATGGAGCTGATAAAAGGGGCCCAGAGCAATTGATCTAATGTGGTGGCAGAGGCTGTGTCAAGACTAATGTAATCTAATAGATAATTTCTATATTGGTTAGAATTAAGATTATTTTTATTTTTCCAGTTCATGAGGACTGTTTTCTTGGCTATGCATAGGGCAGTGAAAACCATATGGGCGATATTCTTTTCTGAAGTGACATTATCTAAGCTGCCCAGTAGACACACTAAGGGGGAAGTTGGAATGTTACATTTCAGACACTTTGATAAGTCTTCACATATCTCGCGCCAAAACTTTTGCGCTGTTTATTGATGTGGCAAATGAAAGGTTTATGAAAACATATCTAAATCTGTCATCAGTAATCAGCAATGATCATGTCTCACCTCTAGTCTCTGTCTTAATGTCAGGTTTCCACCGTGTGTTGTAGATGTTCAGGAGGTTAACTCGACCAACAGTCTACTTCCTGTTTAGAATAGCAGGACAGGGAGGATGGTGCAGGTTTAAGTTTATTAGACTGATGCATGTATACCAACAAGACAGCGTCCATCACTGTGACAACAGCGTTTGTTTTCATTCAAAGGCTTTATGGTTTTTCCTTTAATACCTGGGGGGCCGGTCTCCAGTCAAAATGCCCGGGACCATTTTTTGTCCCAGTCCAGCCCTGGTGTCAGATCTGCATGCAGTGTCAATGAGACGATCAACAACAGATCAGACAAAACACTCAGGCGGACACTCCTCTGTAGAAGGAAACATGGAAAGTGTGAGGTAATCAGTGCACAACATCACTTTGTATTTCAGGCTGTTTTTATATAGAACTTCAGCACCAATGTAAAAGTTCTGGTTTTAGGAAGATGAAGAACATTTTCAGGAAGGATGCCGTCTGCAAGCAGAGCTGCTTGAACCTCAGCGCTGAGGTCCAGACTACTTCCTGTGAAGCCACGTGATGTAAATCTGCTGCTGTAACTTCACAGTTTACTGAAGCTAAATGCAACGTTACCATATAATCTGTTTTCAACAAAGGTTTCACTCCGTCCGGTGTTGATGGAATGATTCAGGCCGTACTCGTCAGGCTTCCCGTCGACCACACGCATTTCAGTCACAAACCCCGTGACTGACAACAAGGGAAACAGCAGAAGAAAAGATGTGAAAAATACTGGATGATGATGATGGAGGATTAACCGCGGTGGTTAAACTGTTTCCTGTCTTTGTGGGCGTACTCACAGGGAAGTTTCCAGGCACGTCAGTCTTGGTGGCTAAAGTCTCCATTTTCCAACATGTATCGCTACAGGTGCAAAGACACAACATTAATCATCAGTGTAAATATTTTAATGCTGTCCAAACGGTGTTTGCTTTGTCTGTCCTCTCGCGCTCACAGAGGAAACGAGGACGCCACCTTCAACCCATCTTCAGTTGGCTCAACCATGGCCGGACTTCCTGTTGGCTTTGTGACAGCAAACCACTTGAAATGAGAGCAAACTGCAGTCAAGCACCACTTACAGCAACCTGTGGACACGCAAATGGAAAGCACTGAGAATCATACAGAAGCATAAGAGCTGTTTATTGTAACACGTGTGTGTGTGTGTGTGTGTGTGTGTGTGTGTGTGTGTGTGTGTGTGTGTGTGTGTGTGTGTGTGTGTGTGTGTGTGTGTGCACATTAATAACACACTGATGTATGTTAGTTTGATTTATGCTATATCTGAGAAAACAACTGCAGAATTTTACATCAAAGTTTCCAAAGCTGATGTTTTGTTGTTCACTCTGTTTTATATTCATATAGTTTGTTGTTTTTAAATCAGTGGACAAAATAAATATTATCACACAAAATCCAGGGTGAAACATAACCAAATAACCTAAATGGTGAAGTCATTATAGAAGTACATGTTGCAAAGGTCAGCCTCCTGTATAGACTGCTAAACTGTCTGGGGGGGCCCTGCCTGTCCTCGTTGGATAAGCTCCACCCCTTTTCCATAAGACGGAGACATTTGTATGAAAATAGATGGGCAGTAAAATAAAAAATAAAAAATATTATGGATGACTCTGTAAATCAAAGTCCGCCTGAGGCAGAAGCAGAAACCATGAGGAGCACAGCACCACTCCCAGAAGGGCACGAAGTGAAGCCATAGCTGCTGAAGAGTGAAGACGTGATGATGGAGGAGATCACAGATGAAGATCTGCTGCCTGCTGACTCTTTATATAGAAGAGTGAGACTATCTCCCCACCAACAGCTGCACTTATACAAACCCCAGGTGCTGGGATGGCTTTGAACATGTGACATTTTCTGCAAACACATGGACAGTTTCATAAGCACAAAGATTATTCCTGCAGCGGCAGAATCGTATCCACTGTGTGAGAGGTGAACGTCAGACAGTTCTTAGAAAATGTAGTTTCTCTTTAAGCTTTTAACATCTTTTACCCCATTTGTCTAAAACTACTTGACAGCCCTTCATGTCAGAGGTTTATTACCTGTGCAGGATGGAGCACATGGTCTCAGTCAGGCTGGACACGATCACTCCTACAGGAAGTAAATGTGATTTTATTTCACCTGTGAAATGATGAAAAACAGCAGAATAGCTCACGCTAACAAACGGGTGTTGAAATGTTTCATTTTCTGCTGTTTCACAGGTCAAAAAGGGCGTCGAAGCAAACTGAAGCTGAGCTGCTGCTGCTGTTGTAGTGCAGCATCTGCTGTGTGCTTCATCAGAGAACCTTCTGTACACAGCAGACAGAGGCTGCTGCCACTGAAGTCCATCTGCTAGAGAGCTTTAAACACTGGTTATTGAAGTGGCTTTGATGATACTGATACACAGTCTTTGCTGCTGTCACAGGACAGGGATCCACCAGGGAGTAGTTGTCAGGATAAAGAGCCTTCGCTTCTCTAAATATAAACTGGATACTTGTAGGAAACTTTGGGAAGCAGCATTTTTCCTCATATCGTCTAAACTGAAGTTAGCTCAGGTGCTTCTTCCATACTTGCTCTGCAGAAAGCCAAAGAGTTTGGAGCTCTGCAAACATTTGCAGCACAGCTGGATGTTTGTAACTTTGGTCACCTCTGTATCATCCCTCAGATTCTTTCTGCACAGCTTTGAAACCACGACAGCACGAGTGATGCTGAGGAGACGTCCAGTTTAAACAGACCTTTATTCCTGGAACACAAACACATGAAGTGATGCTGCTAAAGAAGAACATTTAATCGCACTAATGAATCAAGCATCTGTTTGTCTGTCAGTCTGTCAACAGTTCCTCTGATCGACTTCAGACTTGGTGGGTGTTTTGTTTTTGCAGCGGTCAAAGTCGATCAGCGTGTTGCTTTGTCTGCTGTAAATCTGCCTGTACAAAGGGAAACATGCATGTTTTAGATGCAAACTCACAACATGGCTGCATTTTTGTGATTATGTGTATTTTATATTGATTTATTCTATTATGTTTTGTATATGAATCTTTACAAGTGTGTCGATACAAAGGCTTGATTAAAACAAAGGTCTCAGCTGTGCTGTTAGGGATGCTCTCATATTTGTTTCAAATGTAATAAATCAAAGGATTTCAGGCTTTTCATCCTTTTTATTTGTTTGGTTCTAACAGCAGCTGGATAAAAACATGCAGGTGATGAATATAATTGTGTGATATTATGAGCATTGTGAATAAAGAAAGAGCAGAGATAGTAAAAAGGAAACAGGTGATGGACGTGAGATTTTCAGAACAAAAGCTCCTCAGTGAGACGATCACCTGGACACAAGGTCAGGCAGCTGGGACTCATCTAGAGAGCAAAATGGAAAAGTGATCTGTGCAGAACATCACTGTTGATTGCAGTTATTTACATCAGACTTCTTCTCTGAGATAAGAGCACCGTTTCTGGGAAAGATGACAGTATTTCCAGGCTGGATGCTGTTTGCAGGGAGAACTGAATGAAAGTCTCCTGCACCTCAGCGCTGAGGTCCACACCTGTGAACACAGATGAGGTCAATCTGCTGCAGCACGTAGAGCTTTACTGATCAGCAGGTTCAAAGGATTCAGCAGAGCGTAGAGTCAGAGCTAAACGCCACATCACCATAGAGTTTGTTAACAACAGCTTTCTTTGCCCTTTGTCTCGATGGACTGAATCAGGGATACTCGTCATACTTCACCTCAACCACGTCACTGAGAGACCCCAGCCTGACACAGCAGCAGAGATGATGAAAGCAGAAACAGCAAACAGATGCTTCAGTTGTGTTTCTCTCTGTGTGTGCGCTCACGCCCACTTGTGTGTGTGAACTTTCCACGTACCTCAGCTTGTTTCTCCAACATGAGCCATCAGGGCTGAAAAACATCACTAACACATGAATTCTTTCTCTTTTTGTTATCACCTGTGATCATGTGTCTCATGTTTCTGTCATTCACCAGTTCTTGTATAGTTACGTGTAACTAGACTTCTGTGGGACGTAAATGATTGTTTTGTATGCAGATCTGTACAAAGGATGTAAACACTTGATTACAAAGGAGATCTCAGCTGTGTTGTTGTGGATGGACTTCAACGTATTTGTTAAAAAAGAGAATAAAGCAAAGTGTTTTAGCTGTTTGGGAGTTTTTGTTTGATTCCATTCAGTTTTATTTCTATGGAGTCAAATAATAAGAAAGGCTCTAGAACAGCCCTGAGTTTGTCCAGGTGACACTCCTCTGAAGAACAAAGACAAAGAGGAAGAAGGGGATTCGTTTTCAAGTCTTGTTTCTTTCAAAATAAAAGCTGAAATGTTTTGGAAGCATGATAATATTTCAGCCAGGATGCCGTCTCCAAGGAGACCTGCACCTCAGCGCTGAGCTCCACATCACGCCCTGTGAAAGCACAGATATAAATCTGCTGCAGTGAGAAGAACTTTACCCAACACAAGTGTAGAAGTAGACATTTGACTTTACCTACAACCTGTTAACAACAAAGCTTTCATTGCCTCTGTTGTTGATGTCATGTAGGACTAATCATACTTCACATCAGCCATGCACACGTCAGAGGATCTCCAGGCTTTCAGTAATAAAGCCAAGCAGATGATGTGAACATAGCAATAGTAAAACATGCATCATAATCAGCTGTATGTGTCGACTATGTGGCACCTCAGTCTTGTTGGCATGAAGAAAAGTTGTGTAACATGTAGCATAAGGGCTGCAAAGACATCATGTAGACAGCAGTCGTCTGTTAGTCGTAACGTATCTCCTGTTAAAGAGTTAAATGTGCGTTCTCCATCTCTGTCCTCTCACAGCTCGCCGTACACCAACTCCAGCTGTGGTAACCATGGCTGTGCCCATCAACACGCTGAAGCTGAGACGCCACCCGTCACTATGGCGACTCCAATAGGGTTACCTGTCAGCTGTGGACGCATGAAAGGAAAACAGCAGAAACACAGACATGTTTACTGGAACATTTCCTATTGACAGCTTTATGGAAAAGTGGGTTTAAACACTTTTCTATGTTTGATTTTGTTTATTTATGGATTTATTGTGAAAGGAATTTCAAAGTTTTAATTTGACCTTTCCCCTGTTTTTCATACAGACTGGAGACGAATGGATGGTGCTTTCTTTGTTTGTCTAAAGATAATGAATAAAACTCTACACACATCTTAAACCACCCTCCTTTCTATATATTTTGTTATATAAATGGAAAGTATATAAGACACAAACTGAGCTTATATGATACTAAGGACCCTGGAGGTCAGTCCACCTTTATAATTCAGCACAGCCTGGAGTCTTGGTCTTTTCTTGGATGTTGGTTCCCTTTGTTTCCATCCTCTGTTAAGATGTTTCAGTAATGTTGAGGTCTGGGGAGGCCAATCCATGGCTGACGTCCTGTGATGCTGCATTAGCAGTTTGTTCATAGTGAAAAATGAAGCCACTGCCAATCAGACATTTGCACAGTGGATCAACTTCTGATGGTACTGTCCTGAATTCCACACCTATAATATGTTTGCACATCCTGATGAATATGTGCAGCTGATTTTCAGTCCAGTTCCTGTGTGACAGACGCCAGTCTTTCTGCCTGTGTCCTTCCTTAACAATAGAGCCATCCTTCCACTGAGACTGTTTCTGATGAGGCTTCACTGAGCAGTAGATGGATCCCTCAGCTCATCTAATCGTCCTATTTCTAACACATGACTGTCAGAAACTGTTAATCTGCTGCAGCTCTTTAACTCCTCCACTTCTTTTTTTGTAATCTCTTAGTTTCCTCATCTTTTAAGGTGGCACTGCACACCAGATCCAAAGTCAACATGCTGTTATATAATGGAGTTGAACCTGTAATGGAGTTTGATTTAAACCAATCAGCAATTAAGTGAATGATGATGAGCAAAGATGGTGGAGGTGGTGGATGAAGACCCGGACAGCTGTGGTTGGCTCCTCGTATAGAGCAGAGTGAGGTTGTGTTTGCACATTATTATAAAACCATGTTCACCATATATTTTAGCTGCAGACAATAACATGATTTCTTTGCTGTGGTGATTTTATTCCACTTTGGTAAAATGGAAAACCATCATTTCTTGCTGTAATTCACACATTATTCCAAGAGCCTCAACACGAGCCTTGTAGTCCGACCATATATAGACAAATCAATAGTTGTGTTTGTAACAGCTCATGAACATGAATCGTTCCACATTACTTTAAAATCATTGTAAACTAAACTGGAATAAATGAGTGTTTATATATAGTTTTGTCTCAGCTGTTCATACACAGTGTTTCAGTTCTTATCAGAGTCCCACCGTCTCACTGTGGTGAACCTTTAGCTCTGTTGGAAGCGTGTTGTTAGACCAGGTTTCCCTCATTTAAAAATAATCTCTCATTAGAAATGGACATGATGTCTAAGACATAGAAATGCTTATTATGGGTTCACTTGATGTCACTGAAAAGATGCACATGGGTAACGTGCAGGCCATCCTGCTCCGAGGTTTATCTCCTCACCTCGAGTCTGCGACACTCTCTCCGTGTCCTCTCAGATAAGGGCGCGCACATTTCTGCACGATCTTCTAAATTACAAAGAGCGATTCACAAAACAGAAGCTCACAAAACACTCATCACAAACCAAAAATGGCTCCACTGAGCGTCAAACTGTCACCAGAATTTACTGATAATCTAAAGACTCACAGAACTCATTTTGTCTCATTGTGTCTTAGTTTGAGACATAAGTGCATGATCATAATACTGTGTAGTTAGATGAGACAGAGCTGATGCTTGCTCTTAATTATCCTCTTCATGTTTCCCGAGCCTCAGCAGTGGAAGCTACCATGGATAGAAAGACTATGACTCATCTTAAATCTCAAATCTTTGTCTCCAAAGAGCTGCTGATGTGTCCGATATGATCCACAAGCTTAAACTAGGATTATAAGTGTGTGCAGTGATGTGTGTGAAACCTCTGAGGACTCACACGTGTGTGCTTCAGCCCACACACACATATGAAGCACTGCGACCTCACACAGAAGTGTTTTACACATCCAGCCTGAATCCTGATCATTTCTACAGTTTATTAAGTTCAGCTTCACCTGAACATCAGTGATGAAGCTGCTCTGACTCCATCACAGCTCACAGCTGTTGGAATGAGTCAAACAATGAAGAAGGTTCAGAAACAGCTGATGATTTTACAGAAACATGATGCAAACATGAAAATGGACACATGATTTTTTATTAACAGACACCGTTTATGTTTCACTGTGCATGACGTCATCAACACTGACACCAGGGGGCGCTCATCACCAGCCTGAGGAACTGTGATAATGGGGGGAGACGCAGTGTTGTGTGTACTGCAGTCGGACAGAAGGAAAAACTTCCTCCTGAAAACATTTTCATCCTTCCCAAAAGTGTTTGAGTCAAATGTTACAAATATATAAATACAATAAAACACAGGGTCTTACATAAAATTAGTGATGCAGTTGTGCACTGAGCACCTTTCCAATGTTCCTTCCTCAGATGAGTCCAGCTGCTGAACACATTAACATCTGTATGTAAATGTAGCCGAGAACCAACCTGAGCACTGCTGGGAAAATACAAAGGCAACCATCAAAGTGCTGTATTATCTTATTTATTCTGAATGTTGACTTAGATCCACACCACGATTTATGAAACTATAGAACTAAAATAACAACAATCGTCTGCTTCTTTAAAATTTCTTTCATTACATCAAACCAGTGAAAACTGAAAAAAACAAAGAGCTGTTAGCATGTTCAGACCAACTTTGAGACAGAGACTGTAAAGTTCTGCACTTTAAATCCTGCCTGTGTTCCTGCAAATGATTCACACTGAAAGTATCTTAGTTTAGTATTGAGTGAGCCACAAAGCAGCCTGATAGCTTTAAAACAGTAAAAGTAAATGAAATTGACAGTTTCAGTGTAGCTGGATCTATTATTGGGGGGTCATGACCCCCGTAACCCCGCCTGGTCCTGAGGTCAAATCCACCATCTTTGTTTCAGAGCTTCATGTTCTCCCGTGTTTGTGTGCGTCCTCTCCGGTACTCCGGCTTCCTCCCACAGTCCAAACACATGCAGTTAGTGGGGTCAGGTTAGCTGTGAGTGGTTGTGTCTCTGTGTTATTCCACCTTAATCAATGACTTCCTGTTAGCATGAAGTGCTTCTGTAGGACTGATGTCATTTTCATGGTTGGATCATTTAAATGAAGCTGGACTCAGATGCAGTAAATAAGCTGATTGATCATTAATGAATAAAGCTGGTCAAACACATCACGTGGACACATGTGATTGTGTGTTGTAGTATTGATCCCAATGCTGGTATCAGTCCTGGATCAATAACACTGGATGGATGCGTTCAGCATGGAGCCCTGAGCTGTGTTACAGACAAACATGGAAACTGACAGGTCTGTGTCATTCACAGTCTGTAACACTTCTAAACAACAGAGGCTGACCCAAGTGCCTCAGAGCCAGGCACGCTCACATCACAGCTCTCTAAATAAGCCAGTTTCAAAATAAGAGCTGAAAGCTGTGTTTGCTTGTGTTAGCTTATTATTGTGGAGACTAACATTCAGTGATCATGTGTTCAGACTCATAATGATTACTCTCAGAAATCCTGATCTTTGTATTTACTGTGTGTTGGATCAATAACTGAGATTCATGGTATCACACAGCTGTGCTGCTGCTGATGTCAGCACATCTGGAACAATACGAGGTATCTGCTACCAGACTGAGCAGGACGTGAGACCTGTGGACTGTTTAAAGCTGTCCCTCCACAGCTCACTCAGACCTGATCCACACCTCAGTGATATTCTCTGACTTCCTCAGTAGAGACAGAAACCATTCAGATCTGGGACCATCAGCTGACTGATGATGTCACACAGACTGTGTTTTTCAGGAACAGTGATTCTGATGTGAGCCTGCTAGCTGACAGCAGACCTGATGAAAGCACATGTTCACATCTGTGAGGACAGACTGGACTCTTTGACTGCACCTTGGTTCTCCTCAGAGGTCTGTACAGGAGCATGTCCACCCCCACTGAAGATCTCAGTCACTGTGAAACATAGAAAGCTGCTTGTGTGGCCTCTGCCTCACATGTAGATACAGCTACAGGTTTCTCTGTCAGTCAGACTGAAACAGTGTCCTGATGCTGCATCATTCAGCTCTGTGCCCCAGTCAGCATCACTGGGAGCTACCAGTGTTTCTGCCCTTTTCCTGTAACACTACACTCAGCACAGGCTCAGCTGGTATCCAGTGTTGGACTTTGGCTTCAGCTGCTGTGATAGATCCTCTAACATAGATCAGCTCTGCTACATGTTGTTAGATAAGTGCAGCTGCTGTCATGTCCTGATGTTTCTCTGGCTCAGCAGCTTCTCCATCAGAGGTTCACATGGAGCTGATCCAGTATCTCCAGTAACTGTGTTCTGTGCCTCACTGGTTCATCCTTCTGTCTGTGTGACGTCAGTCAGATGTTGAAGTTAAACTCTGTAATCTTCACTGTGTCACAGAGTTCAGTGAGTCCCGTTATTCACAGTATCAATCAGATCATCAGAGAACAGCTGATCAGCAATCAGTGGTGCCAACAGCGCCTCCTGTGGTGAGAGGATGCAATAATGCAATGTAGCATTTTTCCACTCAACACTTGCAGTCATGGAAACTGTCTGTTGGATCTGTGTGACGTTGCTTTCTTGGTTAGAGTTCCTCACAAATGTCCAGATGATTC